>NC_137773.1:36832623-37137623 GCF_963455305.1 Plecotus auritus
TCCAGTCCAGTTTAAGAACCCATTGTGGCCCTCGAGTCAAAAAGTTTGCCCACCCCTGGAGAAGGTCTGGGAGGGGACCCCAAGAACATAATACTCTTTAGTCTTGGCCTCTTAAAATCTTTATTTAAGATTCAGGGACCTTCTTGGGCCTCCTTCTGGGCAGAAGGAGGGTGAGCCCTCAGAGGTAGTACCTAGCTAGGAAATGCCCCAGGCCCCAGCATCCCTTGCCAGCCCAGGTGGAGCAGAGCCATGGGTTTAAGGGCCTTTTCTGAGATGGATTCAGGGGCCTTGAGGCCCATTGGGCTCCCTCTGGCCTGGAATTGGAGCTCTGGTATAGTTGTGTTGTGTCCTGAGATTTGCTGAGAATTCAGATGGGCGTTTTACTCAGGTTTATCCTCACCCAACTTGTCCCCACTTCCCCAGTGGGCTCACTGCCTCGCTCTGTTTCTCTCTAAGCAGAACGCAGAGCCAGAGCCCCGGAGCCTCTCCCTGGGCGGCCATGTGGGCTTCGACAGCCTCCCCGACCAGCTGGTCAGCAAGTCGGTCACTCAGGGCTTCAGCTTCAACATCCTCTGTGTGGGTAAGTATATCATGGCCTGGCCAGGGGACAGCCTCAGACAGAAGACAGATGAGGGCCTTCTGGGAGATGGACACTGCTGCCCTGGCCACCTGTTGAGCTGCAAAGGGACCTCCCAGGCAGAGTCACACTTTGGGGGTTCAGAATGAGGTTTTGGTTGGTGCCTCTGCCAGAATCAAGGACAGAGTTGGAGCCCAGGCCTGAGTCAGAGTTGCCTTGAAGAGTAAACAGGATTGTGCATGTGAAGGTGCTTTGTAAACGGAGTATTTATCACAGAGATTTAGGTGGTTTGTTTACTTAAAACACATTGACTGTTGTTCCTACTATGTGTCTAGGACTCTATGGTGAACAATACTCTCCCCCATCCTAACATCATGTACTAAGAGCTCCCACACACATCTGAACAAGTACAGCCCCGAACTGGGAGGCTCTGGGAGAGGCCATGCACCTCAGGGCATGGGCCTCCCAGAGGCACAAAGAGCTCGGCCAGATCCTCACAGATGTCTAAGCCTTAGCATCTGCCAGGCTGTGGGGGCCCCGTTGGGAAGCAGCTTTCCTCAACCCCACTTAAAGCCAACGGTGCCGGGGCCACCCAGAGCAGCTGGACCAAGTCTCCTTTGGCTTCAGACCCAGGCCCTGCTGGCCCCAGGACCATCCTGGCTCTGGAAGGGATGGCATGCAGAGCAGGTGCTTGGGTACCATCGAGGCCAGCAAAGGTCAATGTCTAGCGGCGTCACAGCTGCCTGGCTCTGCCTCTTCCCCCTCCCTGAGGAAACATCTTACACATTCCGCATAGTCACATCTCATGTCCAAATCAGCCTTATGACTCTTTCTTCTACACATTATTTCTGAGGCCACTGAGAAGGGATGGCTCCTGGGGACAGGGACAGTGAGGGATGCCGTGGGAGGCCAGCCCCTCTCTCTTCTGTGGAAGCTGAGGATGCCTGAGCCCCACCCAGCCTAGCCAACAGCCAGGGACAGCCCCAGTTCCGGCCTCTGACATCCCTTCCCCTCCACTGCCCACTCCCAGGGGAGACTGGCATTGGCAAGTCCACACTGATGAACACGCTCTTCAATACGACCTTCGAGACCGAGGAAGCCAGTCACCACGAGGAATGTGTGCGCCTGCGACCCCAGACCTACGACCTCCAAGAGAGCAACGTGCACCTCAAGCTGACCATCGTGGATGCTGTGGGCTTCGGGGATCAGATCAATAAGGATGAGAGGCAAGAGGCGGGAAGGGCGGCTCCGCCCAACCTCATCCCCTGTCCCACCCTTGTTGGCCATGGTTCTAACCCTCTGCCCAAACAGTCCTCACTGCCATCTGTCCCCATATGAATAACCAAGCCCTACACTCCACGGGGGCCAGGGGAGGGCCTGTCAGGGAATCGCTGAAGTCCTGAGGACCCTTTAAGAATCAGGAGAAGGGCCGAAACCGGTTTGGCTCAGTGGATAGAGCGTCGGCCTGTGGACTGAAGGGTCCCGGGTTCGATTCCGGTCAAGGGCACGTACCTTGGTTGCGGGCACATCCCCAGTGGGAGGTGTGCAGGAGGCAGCTGATCGATGTTTCTCTCTCATCGATGTTTCTAGCTCTCTATCCCTCTCCCTTCCTCTCTGTAAAATATCAATAAAATATATTAAAAAAAAAAAAAAAAAGAATCAGGAGAAGGGGTCCAGACAGAGATCTAAGCCCCCACGGTGAGGCTCAGCTGCCTGCCTCCTAGGTGATGGAGCTGTCTGTAGTTACAGGCCCATCGTCGACTACATCGATGCGCAGTTTGAAAATTATCTGCAAGAGGAGCTGAAGATCCGCCGCTCGCTCTTCGACTACCATGACACGAGGATCCATGTATGCCTCTACTTCATCACGCCCACCGGCCACTCCCTCAAGTCCCTGGATCTGGTGACCATGAAGAAACTAGACAGCAAGGTGTGCTTCACCACTGGCCCCCCGCCCCCACCTCCCCAATTTGTTCCATGGGCTTCACAGTCCTCCCCTGGGGTTGGGTGTGCTGGCTGCAGTGTGACTGTCCATTACAGTCCCCAGGGGCTCTGCTGTTTGGAGGCTTGCAGAAGATAGCCCTCTTGACTTGGTCCTCTCTCTTTTCTCTTTGTCCCTGTCCTCCGGTGGGCACACCCTGCCTTGGGGTTTTTCTCCAGAGCTCTGTCCCCCTGAATCTGGCCTTCAGCCCCTTCTTTCAAGCTGAATTCCTTTTTTTTTTTTTTAATTTAAATTATTTATTGTTGAAAGTATTACATATGTCTCCTTTCCCCCCCATTGACCTCTCCCCATCTGCTCCTGCCCCCCAGCACAGGCCCTTACCCCCCTACTGTTTGTGTCCATTGGTTATGCTTATATGCCGGCTGAATTCTTATTCTCAGCCTGCTGGCTCCTGACCTCCTCTCCCTCCTCGAGCCTCTGACCCTCTCCCCAGAGCATCCCAATTCTCTGCTCATTTTCTCTCTCTCAATTCCTAGTTCCTCTGTTCCCTTCACTTCCCCTGTCTTTCCTGCCATGGATTTCCCTTGGGTCTCCTGAGCCCACTTGAGAGAGGAGAGTTAAGGCCCAGAATTGAGTGAGGACTAAGAGGGAAGCTTCATGGGGACGATGGGAAGGGCTTGGGGCCCTAGAAGGCGTACACTGTCAGCAACATGACTGCTCTCCCCATCTCAGGAGTTCATTTTCACTGTGAAAATGGGATAACCGTAGCCCGGGAGATTTTGAGGTCTTCCTGTGGCTACTGCTGATGGGTCATCTTACCTACTTAGGTGGGAGCTCAGCCCTCCACCGCTGCTTGTATCATGTCCCAGGCCCGTTAAGACCTTCAGAGAACTCTGGGTCAAAGCTGAGTATGCCCAGGAGACTAATTTGTGGGTTGGTTTTGGGGAAGAGGGGCTCCAAGAAGTGCTGCTACAACCCATCAGTATGACCCCAGGTGGCTGGGTGCAGGCCGGCCTCCCCATGGAGTAGCTCTATCTCTCTTGCTTCCTGCCTTCTGCCCAGGGTTGTGGCCTGGGTAGGGCTGTCCACAGTCGGGGAATAACTAACATGCTGCCCCCTCTTCCCTGATCCTGGCAGGTTAACATTATTCCCATCATTGCCAAGGCTGACACCATCTCCAAGAGTGAGCTCCACAAGTTCAAGATCAAGATCATGGGCGAGTTGGTCAGCAATGGGGTCCAGATCTACCAGTTTCCCACTGATGACGAGGCTGTTGCAGAGATTAATGCAGTCATGAATGTGAGTATTGGGCAAGGGCCTCAGGACTGTGGGGCTAGAGGGCTTGCAGGCAGCACAGATCTGACACAGCCCTGGGGGACTTATTCCCCAGGATTTCAGCCTTTCCTTCTCCAGGAGAGATGGGTGGGCATCTGGGAGCTGGCCAAGTCTTATGTCCTGTGGACAAGGGATGGGAGGAATTGGGTATTGGGCTGGTACTGGGGCTTCCCTATAGTTGAGTTTCACAAGATCTGGAGTCAGGGTGGGGACCTGAAACCTGTAGGAGTGAGCAGGCAGGATGCCAGGGCTGGGAACTTAAGGAAGAGCAAGGCCCACAAGTCCTCTGAGGGAGCTTCTAATAGCCCCTGGGGAGCCCAAGGGCTGAAAGAACACCTTAGATCATGAGGAAGGAGGTTTGTGGGTTTAGCCCGTTCCCTTGTTTGGAGGTCCCAGGATACTTATAAAAAAGATAGCCGGAAAGTGAGCATCTGGCCAGACCTTGTTCAGCCCTGTGCTCACGTGTCCTTGGGTCCCTTTCCAGGCACACTTGCCCTTCGCCGTGGTGGGCAGCACCGAGGAGGTGAAGGTGGGGAACAAGCTGGTCCGAGCACGGCAGTACCCGTGGGGAGTGGTGCAGGGTGAGTGTTGTGGGGGAGAGCACATCCCCAGCTGGGGGACCAAACTTAGTCCCCTGTCCTGCTTGCTGCTTGTAGCCCCTCCCTGTGACCCCCTGTTGCCTGTCCTGCCTCCGGAGTCTGTTGCTGTCCTGTGCCCTGTCCTCCTGTGCCCATCCGTGTGCCATCCTGACACCCGTGTGCCCTCTGCTTGCAGTGGAGAACGAGAATCACTGCGACTTTGTGAAGCTGCGGGAGATGCTGATCCGGGTGAACATGGAGGACCTCCGCGAGCAGACCCACAGTCGGCACTATGAGCTCTACCGGCGCTGCAAGTTGGAGGAGATGGGCTTCCAGGACAGCGATGGGGACAGCCAGCCCTTCAGGTGACGTCCGGAACACAGAGCGAACCTGTCTTCCCAGCCTCAGCCACACTTGCCATGTGGCATCTGCTTCTGGGGTCTTGTGAGCCAGGAAGTGAGGCTGTCAGGATCCAGCATCCTCTTGCCCCCAGTGCTCACATGATTCGGCTTCTCGGGCTCTGCCGACCCCATCCCACTATAATCCCACCCTTGGTCTCTTTTCTCTGGGTCTCCACAGCCTGCAGGAAACATACGAGGCCAAAAGGAAGGAGTTCCTGAGTGAGCTGCAGAGGAAGGAGGAGGAGATGAGGCAGATGTTCGTCAACAAAGTGAAGGAGACAGAGCTGGAGCTGAAGGAAAAGGAAAGGGAGGTGAGTGCTGGGCTGGGGTTCTGGGGTGAGGCCAGGCCTGGGTGGGTGGCCGGAGGGCCTGGCACCTTCCCGGCCCACATGCAAGTCCGACTCCCCGCTTCTGCTCCAGCTCCACGAGAAGTTTGAGCACCTCAAGCGGGTCCATCAGGAGGAGAAACGCAAGGTAGAGGAAAAGCGCCGGGAGCTGGAGGAGGAGACCAACGCCTTCAACCGCAGGAAAGCTGCCGTGGAGGCCCTGCAGTCTCAGGCCCTGCACACCACCTTGCAGCAGCCTCTGAGGAAGGACAAGGACAAGAAGAAGTAGGTGTGGGCCCCCTGCACTGCGCTGGCTCTCGCTCTCTCCTGGGCTCTCACTCTGTCCCTCCCTCGGCTCCTTCACGCTGCCTTTCATTCTCACTTACTCTGGCTTGTTTTACCATTTTCCTCTCATTTTCACTGGCCCTTTCACCTCCTTCTTGCTCACCTTTCTTTCTCACTAGTGATCTTGATATCTCAAGATATCAAGTATTTGTACACTTTCGCACAAATGTCTCTTTCCCTCTCCCTCCTCCCTCCCTCCTCTCATTTTCCTGCAGCCTCCACAGAGCTGGGGTGGTGAAGGCTGGGCCACACAGGCAGGGAGTAGCCCCAGAGAGTGTGTAGCGGTCTCAGGGCAGGTCTTCCAGGCCAGAAGACAGGGCCTGGGAAGGTCAGCATTTCCTGACAGATTCCAAAAGCTCCTGTGGTTTCTGCTTGGACAGCTGTGGTGCTTCCCCCTTCCCCCACCCTGTCCCTGAGGCAGTGGATGTGGGATCCCTGTTGGCTGGCAGGTGGTGACTGAGAACAGCGGAGACTTGATCCCAGCCAGCACCGACCCCCTGAACCAGATGATCGCTTCCTGGCTGAAGGAAGGACAGCAGCTCCCGGGTGGGGAAGGGGCCACCCCTCAAGTAGAGGCTGGAGGTATTTCTCCTGAGAGTAGACTCAGGAGAGAGAAGAACGGGGGATGGCAAGGAGACTTTTCCCAGCCTCCAGGAGTCAGTCAACAGGTTGGCCATGTGGAGGCAACGCAGAGTCCCTTTTCCTTGGTATTTTTTTCATAGCCTGTTTCCACCCTTTCAGCTGGAGTCCAGGTGCTCTGGCTCCTGGGGATCTCCCTACCCCACTCACTTCACTCAGTGCCCCCACCACATCATACTGTGGGGACCTTGCCTATCCCTGCATTTCCCAGCCCCTGGCCTGTCAGGTGCCTTCCTTCCTTGTCAACCTAGGAGCGAAGCAGGTACCCGTTTCCTCCTGAAATGTCTGGGAATGTGTGTACCAGGCCCTTCCTTTCTCGGTGGCAGTGGAGCCCCATGATGAAGGCCATGCAGTGCATAGCTATATTACTTCCCCCAAAACACACACCCATGAACACACATGTACACTGTCTTTCTCTCCTGCCCCATCACATACACAGACTCGGCCACATACCTACCAACACACCCTATCCCCAGACACACACACACACAGAAGCACAGACACATCTAAGGAAATGAAACTGGAAGAGCTTCTCCCTGGGGAGACAAGGGGGACAAAGCCAGGCATTTAGGAACTGGGTGCTAGTTTTCATTCCTAAGGCCTGCTCTCTGCATTGGAACGGACCCTCCTCTGTTCTGTAGTCTCCCCCATCCTGCTGACTGGTGGCCCCATCCCAACTGCTGGGACTAATGAGCCCCTGCCTGGCCCCAGGGAGCACACGGCCCCACACTTCCCTCAGCCACGTGGAGTTCCCCTCTGCTTTGCTTTTGCTTCCAGCCCTCATTCCCTGTCCAGCACTTGGCTTGGTGAGTGTGGGGCTCTGTTAATTGGGATCTGTGTGGATTACAAGCTAGTGGCTCAGAAATCTGTTTTTTCCTGGAAGGGGGGTACACAGGTCTATGACTCAGGTGCTGACACCCAAAGTGACTTTGTCCCGCTCCCTGCCAGCGTGGCCCAGGCCATAAAGAAAAGTCAGGCAGAGTCCCCCTAGAAAATAAGCGATGGAGAAAGCACTCAGAAACGAAGACCAGGACCTGTGGCCAGGCCAGGGTCTGAGGACCAGTGAGTGGGGTGCAGGCTGCCTGCATGGGCACCAGCACAGCTCTCAGGGTGGGGGCTGGACACTGGTGCCAGGTCTCCTTGCTTATCCCGTGTGGCCTGGGCCTGAAAAACAGGTCTTTTCTGTTTACTGGACATGCCAGAAAGCTTCAGTCAGTTTGGCCTCTGGGAGAGAGCTCTCTCCTCCCAGGCTGGCCTTGTGGGGCCAGGAGTGGTATAGGTGGGGTGGCTGGGAGCACCCTTCCCTCCTGCCCTGGTCAGGGGAACGGGGTAAGTCGGGAGTGCCTTTGTGGGGGAGGAAGGGGGCTGTTATGACCATTTAGTTAAATGGCTTTGATTGGTTGTATTTATTTTTTAAATTTTAATCCATATTTTGCAAAATTATTTCCCAATCAGATCTTGACCCTCAGCCTGGGACTACACAAACTGAAGCGAATTCTCTGCTTTACTCGTGACAAATGCCAAACTGACTGCCCTTTCCCAGTGTCCATCTTGCTGTCTTTTGCTTCTGTTTGATTTGGTCGTCTGCGTATCTTTTAATGTGTCTGTTTTTGTTCTGTTTGTTTTATTTTTATTTTTCAGTTAACGCACGCACAGACTTACATGTCAAGAGCGGACTTTAGACTTTCATGTGTTAAGTTGCTTGAGTTACACCTTGTGACCCTTCTCCCATAACATGGTGTGAGGACGGACTGGGAGCCGGTACAGACTCCAGTGTTTACAGCCTTGCTCTGTCCCCACCCCCGCCCCAGGCTCTGCTGGGCCTGGCAGGCCACCCCTCTCTATGCAAACATGACAAAGCCATACGAATGCTGGAATCCCAAACTGATGAGGTTTATTTTTTTCAGAGCCAGTGGCTGGTCTTCCATTTACAGTGTCACTATCCCTTGACGGAGCAGTTAGGTGCCGCTCTAGCGAAGGCCCCCGCCGGCGATGCTCGGCCTAATGGTTCAGCGTCAAGATGGCAACTCATGTGGTGCCTTACGTGTGGCCGTGTGGTGTGGTATACGTGCTGCAAAATTTGTCGGATTCACTTTGTTTTAATTTTTCTAACCTAGAGTTTAATTTCAATAACAACTTTTAAAACACTTCTAAATTTTTATTTTGTCACAAGCGTAAAGACAAATAATATCCTCTCCCATTATTTTCATACATAACACAGATACCCCGATTTTTAAAAACTAAAAATAGCTCAGCCTTTTTAATGTAAAAGTGTCCCTCTAATATATTGGGAGAGGTGGTAATAAACATCCTGTAATGACAGTGTTTGGAATTTCTTTACGGACGAAAGTGGAACGTGAACAAGACCACGTCCAGAGTTTTCACTGTGAATGTAAATGGAACAGCAGCCCCAAGCCCTTGTCTGTGCCCCTGAGGTGCTACCTGTAAACAGGGACCAACTCCGTGTGTGTTAAGTGTTTTTTATTCGGACTAAGACTCCCAAACCAGTCCTGCGTGTTCCTAATGCACAAAATGCTCAGCCGGGAAGAGGTTTTTATCTCAAGGTCCTTCTTTCCTTTTTTCCTGGCTGAGTCACAGGGCAAAAGATGAAGGTGTCTGATATCTGTGGACAATTTAAGAAAAAACTACCAGCAAAGAGCTTTTTCCTTTCAGCTGCATTCTTAAGGGGTTTGTTTTAAGAAAGTACGAGCATCGTTGATTCTTCTATGTTCCTGTTGGCTGGCAAGCCACCCAGAGGATCAGGGTTGACAATATGGCCTGATAAAAATGGGAGACAAGAAATGAATGAATGGAGGGGAGGATTTCATTTAACATTGATGAAACACTGTGCTGGGCACAGGCTCCAGAGTAACACGCAGCCCACCTCTCGAGGACATCACAGCCTAGTGCACTCCCTGGCTGGAAGCTTCAGCAGCTGTGCTGACGGATTTGGGGTTGATAGTTTGTTTTTTATGTCCTCTTCCTCCTCCCCGCCCCCCCATTGCCGCTTTATTGACCATGTCTTGGCTTCCTCCTGCCCTTCTGAGATGGTGCTCCATTCAGAGTGGGGAGGAGGGGTGAGCCACCTGTGTCCACTGAGGCATGGCCAGAAAAAGGCAGCCTTTGCACCTGAGGGGCTCCACTTACCAGGAGCAGAGCAGGTGTTATTGATGCTCAAAGTGAAAATTCTCCCAGTGTTATGCCATGACCACGGTGGATGCAGAATTTGAAGGGGTAGGAACTTGAACTATTTGAGAAGCCTTCTTCAAGAACATGGATACACAATTAGGTATGGGGCCTTGAGGACTGAGCTTCATTAGCCTCCCAGGACGTCCACCTCTGGTTGTGATCATGTGGGTATCCGAACAGGCAAAGTCAGCATATCTAAGGCAGATGTGGCTTGTCTTTAGAGTAATTATGTGAAAGTATATAAACTTGGGCAGAAGTACGGCCTGAAGATACAGCCTCTGTCAGCTAATGCATTTCTGAGGATGAGGCTTGATGACCCAGTGGGTTCACTGGTTTTATAAGAAATGAGGACTCCTGGTTCATGAGCCATTTTGGGGACTCGAGTGGGCAGATGCTGCCACCCACCCACCATAGGCTGTGGGCCACTCCCAGGGCATACTGGAAGGCCAGAACCGTGGCTGTTTCCAGTCGCATGTTCTGGGGTCTGAGCTGCCTCCACAGGTTTCATTAGTGTTGCTGGACCTCACTACACTTCTTGCCCTGTGCTGTTTGTGTTTGGAATTTTGTCATCATCAGCTGAGACCAAATTAATCCTTGGTGCACAAGGGGAGCTTAAAACTTGCCATGATTTAACTAGCTGCCCCTCATGGAATGTGGCCCCTGCCCGCAGAGTCTGTTTCCCCCTCCTTTTGTTTCTCAGTATCATTGATTGGCATTATTTGGGTGGTCAGTGGGATCATGCTGGCATTTGCTATCATGTCTTTCATGAATCAAGTTGGTTTGGGGTAGAATCACCATATAATTTATTGTCCAAACTGAGGGGTTTCAGAGTGAAAGGAGATGCTGTTAATTATTCCAGCTCAACAGGCATAAGCCGGAACTGTCTCAGGCAAACCAGGAAGTATGGTCACCCCCGTAAAGGGGAACTGGAGCCTAGGTGGTTTGTAATGGTGCAGACTGACTGCATGGATGTTTTTATGTCTCTGTGTGGGTTCCCTGTTAAGTGGGGCTCATAGTACTGGGTAAGAGGCCTGAGGGAAGTGTGGCTTGCTAGTCTGTTACGTTAACATGCTTTTCTAAAACTGCTCCCCTTGTTAATTCATTTACTCCTTCATTCATTGACTGTTTTTGTTCCTTTCCATTCACTTTGTACTTGTTTCCCCCCCCATTAAATTTTGCATTTATTTTGAGTTTTTTTGTGGTGTCTTTTTTGGGCAGTAGCTTTTCTGATTTAACAAGTTTTCTAGCCTTTTAATCTGCTGCAACTGTGGTAAAATACAGCTTGTCTTTTCTGTGAACTTTGTGGGGTGAATCAGCTTCGGTAGGAATGATAGGGATTATGCGGGACACGAAGAAGGCAAACCCCGCCCTTGAAGAGTTCACATCCTTGTGGAAGAGGCTTGACATGGGACAGCTAACACCTAAGTTCTCATTGTGTGCCAGGCATTGCTCTAAAGCACATTACATGCATTGATCCCTCTACTAGTAAACTTCATACTAATTTTATGATTAAGTACCATTTCCCCCATTTCATACCTAAGCACAGAGAGGTTAATTAATTACCCAAGGTCACACAGCTAGTAACTTGGAGGTATTGGGATTTGAATATTGGTCACCTATACCCTTAACTTGTGAGCTGTAGCTGCTCTTTGGCAACCTTATGAATGCTGGGAGAACAGTGGAAATGCAGCCAGTATGAAAGTGTTCAGTCTGCGTGTGGGTTGATGGGCCTGAGATGGTTTTGTAGAGGTGGGATGCTGTGGTAGGCAGGCAAATATTTGGTTAAGGAAGGTAATCTTGTGGTTGAAGGAAGTGATGACAAGCTCATGGGTCCATTTGTTGAGTTTTCTCAGTTGGACACTAGACCAGCGGTCGGCAAACCGCGGCTCGCGAGCCACATGTGGCTCTTTGGCCCCTTGAGTATGGCTCTTCCACAAAATACCATGGCCTGGGTGAGTCTATTTTGAAGAAATGGCGTTAGAAGAAGTTTAAGTTTAAAAAATTTGGCTCTCAAAAGAAATTTCAATCGTTGTACTGTTGATATTTGGCTTTGTTGACTAATGAGTTTGCCGACCACTGCACTAGACTAATCTCTGTGAAGACCAAAATGAGGAGATTGGGACTAAAGTCCGGGGAGCTGACAGTCCAGCAGGGAGACTGGTATGCAGACACCCCTAATGAAGGTACAGCTCAGCTCTACCCATGGGGAGGCAAGAACAGGGAGGAAAGCCTTCACAAAGATTGGAATGATAGATTCTCCTGGACGCCAGGGGAGAAGGGCCTTGTTGGTAAAGGGAACAGCATTGTACAACTCGGCTCGCCCATTAGAGGGAAGAAATAACTGGACAAGTTTAAGAAAGGTACATGACGCTCACCAACCCCGCACTTCCCTTAGCCCATCTGAGCCTTCTCGCATCTCCATTTTCTGCAGCCACAGTCCTTCTGTGGTGGGGACAAAAGGAAGATGGATTGTGTCCATATTTCTCCCACCACAATGATCCCCAATCTCTGATCTGAGGTGGGATATGAGTTCCTAATCTCAAAAAAAAGAAAAGAAGGAAATGTTAGAGGAGTGTAGGATGGGACCCCAACTCAATATTGAACAGCATCAAAAAAAATTTTTTTTAACTTATAAGTGGTACTTAGGCAATACAGAAGTTTGCTTCCCCAAAGAAGAGGAGTTTTATTTACAGAAAGATGGAGCCACAGGCTGTTCCTTAGCCCAGTACTGGGCTTCACAGACCTACCTTCTCTTTTGAACTTCAGAGTTGGATTCGCTCTGGGGACACAGCTTACATCCAGAGCCACCTATCTAAGAGGTCCAGATACCTCCCACCAGCTCCCCAAAGTCAAAGATAGCCTGAGCTGGTGTGAGCCCTCAGGATGAGCCCCACCTCACCCACTACGGTGCCCACTGACCGTGGAGGGAAGGAGGCAGAGGACAGTCCTGGCCACTGGTGAGAGCTGTGGCCATGAGCTACATGCTGCTCTTGGCATCTCCATCTGTGCTGAGGACAGTTGTTGATGGGGCTCAGGAGATGGTATTCCACCTGGGTCTGACTCTAGCAAGTCTAAGTGCATGGTACCCACTATATGTAAGATATTCAGACAGGGTTGCAAGGACTTAAAGTTTATTTTAACAAAAGCTCCAACAAGCAAATTTGTTTCAAGAAAAGGTCAGGATTGGCACTGACTACAGTGCAGACAACTATTATAGAATATCTGGGCCTTGACCACTTTGCACCCAGTAGCAGGTCATACTCCCCACGGCTTAGCACATTTACAAAAACTGTTCACATTGGAAAGACTTCACAAATCACCTCTAAATGTGTGGCTCAGTCATTCACATCCCAACACTACTTACACAGCCCCAGCTGGCATCTCTGCCAGCTGGACTCCACTGCTTCAAAATGGCTCTATAGTGTCCCAGCTTCAGAGAGGCAGCTGGAGTCTCCCTCACAGCCATGCTAATCCCCTCCTCCTCCTCCTCCTCCTCCTCCTCCTCCTCCTCCTCCTCCTCCTCCTCCTCCTCCTCTTCCTCCTCTTCCTCCTTCCGGCAGCACTGTGGTTGGAGAAGGCTCGGCCTCAGAACCTGCTCATCTCAACAAAAGCTCTTGGAGCTGCCCCTCCCCAAAAGGGGTCACACCTTGAAATATCATTCTTTAGCATAAAATTTCCCTAGTTATGCCGATCAACGACTTTGCTTAAGAGTAACAAAGGGAAAATATTCTTAAAGCTTGATCAAATTATCGTACATTAAACAAAGCGTACGTTATAATACAGTCCCTGTAAAGAGAAGACATAAGTCATGGCCAAATCAGGGTAATTGTATCGGAGGGACTGTCCTATTTTTGCAGTGGCAGGCAGGCTGGGGGTTGAGGTGCTGCGCATGTGCTTGCTATAAGCCTGGGAAGCTGGAAGGACCTGGCCAGCTCTGGGGGGTAGGGCAGCAAAACCTGGTCAGTCAAAACCAGCCTGGCCCCTAAAAACAACGAAAATAAACAAAAAACAAAATTGGCCCGGTCCTTCAGCCCTGAGCAAGGCCTTCCTCTGGCTTCATACTCCAGCTCGCTCGGGGGCTGACACCAGCCCTTGCCGGGGAAGGAAAACCAAGCTGCAGCATAAGCGTTCATTCATTCCTCCTGGGGAAAGAAGGGAGCAGGGTCAGGATCTGCCCTTGTCTCTAATGACCCCAACCTTTTTCCCCCTTTATTTTCTTCTAAGGACCCAGGAATTTTTTCTCAGCTGTCCTTCTAGGGCTCTTTTCCTTTCTTGTTACAAAATCCATAGAGCCTAGAATTTAGAGGAGGCCAACAGAGGCGAGATTGCCATTACGCTCTGAAGGGCACTGGGGTAGGAGTGCAGGCTGGCAGGTGAAAGAGAACGTTGTCTGTGCAGGAGGAGGACTAAACACTTCTCAGCTGCTGCTTTACCAATATCCTGCAGTGGACAAACTGCTCAATGCTGACCTGTAATTAAAACAGAGTGGTCATCTTGGTGCAGAACCACTTCACATTCTAAGGAATGAGCAGTGAGCGTCCAGATGTTAGCAGGGAGCAATTTCAGAAAGGGGTCCAGTCACAAAACTTAAGCACATTAACCTTACCACCTCAGGAACATCCATCTCCAACCCCAGTAAAACCATCATGAGTCTAACTATGCATTCCACCCTACTCTGTCCATCCTGAGAGATTCTGACTGCGTGCCCCCCCCCCCCGCCCCCGCCCCCGCCCCCCGCCCCCGCCCCAGTGCCTGGTATCATAGACTCATACAGATGGTGAGAGGTCTGAAATTTACCCTCCTCAGTATTAAGCTCTGGGTTGCTTCCTTCTGAACTGGACACGTCCTCCCTCCTCTTGGCTATAAGGGCTGCCACTGAGATAAAGCTTTTCTCACTGTCAGAGAAACCCACCCAAGTGGCCCAGTGAGGGGAACATGTACCCCATACTCAAGTCCAGAGGGCATGCCAAGTGTGGAAAGCCTAGCCCTTCGGCAGACTCTTCCCAGAGTCATCATGGCCAGAGCATCTTGGGCCAAGGGCCAAGAAGGGGCATGGGTCCCCTTTTGGAGACAGTGTGGCAGCTCAGGGAACAAAACTGAGAGCGTGGTCCGGGGGCGAAGTTGATGTCTACCTGTGCTTTCTTTAGCAGATCAGAGATAGGAGCACACCAGTCGGGCATGAGCCTCTCCAACTCTAAGGTGATGATGACCAAGGCCAGTGTGGAGCCCTTGAACTGCAGCAGTTGGTGGCCTGCCATACAGTGCTGCAGCTGCTTGGTCAGGGACGCGACGTGGAGGGAAGGATTCCTCTGAGGCAGCAGCTCCACCACGTGGGGCCAGCCCACGACCACCAGGGCGTGGAACTGAAGATTGTGGTTTTTAATGTTAGAACAGAAAACCCCGTACTTTTCATATATCAATGACCAAAAGTGCAAACAACTTAAATTTTCATCAGGGAACATCAAATGTTGCCCAATCACTTTCACTTCCATTCATGGCCCCACAAGGGGCTTGAGGCTTCACGCCCATTTTGTGGTCAAGCTGAGTTTCAATCTTGGAGAGAAAAGGCAGTCTGCTTTCTAATGTGGCCTTAAGAGGCCCAAAGTACCTAGATAACAACGTTTCAATGCTGAAAAACAGCAGGAAAGTTACTTGTATCTGCTTGATATGGGAAGAAACTGCAACTTGGCAACAGTGGCCAGTTTTCATAATGAAACAGCCCTTAGTGATATAATCTTCATGCTTCATAACAGACCAAAACCCCATGACATTTCCACACTGCATAATTTTGCCTTACTAACAGAATCATATCCTTAAAGATGACCATCATTCCCTAACTAAAACAAATACCGACTAATAGGATATTTTTAAGTGCCAGATCAATATGGTCTAAAGCCTCAATAAGGATTGTGTGTAGGTGAATCAAGACAGCTAAGTGAATGTGTGTAAAGTGTAACAAGAGCAGACAGCTTTTTATGTACAGTATTCATAGAATGGAAAGTTAAATATTTTTGCAATGTGTATTTAAGAGAAACCATAATAGTGCCGTCTAAAACTCTTTGTAAAGTTACTTTAATGTCCTTTAGAAGTGGAAGTCTGGTGGAACTGTGTTGGATTTAAGGTACATTTTCACTGCTCCATATGTCATGAGCCTTGTGGGTCACCTTTTTGTGGTGCATGTGCAAGGACGTGTGCACGCTTGTGCTTGACCGTCCTTTGTTGTGAGCTGTTCCAAAGGCACAAATGAGTCTAGGGTAGACTCTGCAAACTCCTTGTACTTACTATGTTCAAGAAGTCCAGCGGCGTCCCAATACAGAGATCCCAGTGCAGTTTGTCCAAAATAGCCAGCTCCATCCTTAGCAACTCACTTGGGGTATAGTCAGAGCCACAGTACTTTATGAAGTCCTTTATGCGTGGAATTAACTGTACAAAGAAAATAAAGAGGCCAAAGCCCTGTATCATGTCATGGTAGCTTTTGTTTTCGTATCCATGGGGCTGGACATCCATGAGCCTAATAGAATTGTCTTCTAGTGACCTGACAGAAAATACTTCTGAAGGAAAACCCAACCCAGACCTAGATGGTCGAGTCCCTAGGCAGTTGTTACAACGTGTAGTAAATATCGCATGGTCACCCTCTGCAAACAGCTTTTGATTCCCAGCTGCACTTCAGCTCCTACCCAGAGGTGTTTGGAGATAGGGGCTATGCCATCTTCTCTGTTCAGCGGTAGGAACTCACCCAAAGCTCTCTAGGACCTGTCCCTGAGCCCTACCATGACTGCTTGTGGTAGAGAGAAAAAGTATGCTTTTCAGTTTCGTGGTCTGCACCAGACAGCCTCAGTTTTGGCAACACCATAGCTGCAAACACATTCCCTTTAGCCTTGTTTTAAGGCAGTTCAGTTTTGGAAAAACTTTGATTCCCCCCCCCCCCCCCCGCCCCCAGAGGGACTAATAAGGCTTATCTCTAAGTAAACGTTCAAGTACCAAGTGCATTAAAGACTTGGTTCTGCTTTTTTAGATAAAGTATTACTATAACCTTTAGAAATATTTCTTTTAAAGGTCATCGACTTGATTTTTAGTTGGGCAAAGCAACTTTTGGGGGCATAAATTATATTAAAAATTAAAAGTATTTTCATTGACGGTTTGGAACTGGACACAAGTGACTTCTTCTGTCCCCTCAGATCCTGAGATCAGCTAAGGGAGACCCTGTGGAAGTGGCAGTGGTTCCAGTATACCCAGAGGGGAGGGAGGAGGTCTGGGAAGGGTACTGGGAGAGAATCTTCTCCGGAGCAGAACCACAGTGAAACTTAGAAGTGCAGCAAGCCTGACGCTCTTGTGGAGGCTTCTCCTCCACCCCTGCCCCTCTCCAGAAAGGGTCCAAGAGTCCCTGAGGACCAGTTTCATGGACCCAGTCACATCTTAGAGTCTCAAGCACCTTTCTTAGATGTAGTGTCCAGGAGTGGACATGGTTTGGGAGGCCATTTCCTTAGCTCAACAGCAGATGCTTCTGCTTAGTGGGAGGTGGCATCTGGCATCAACCAATGAGGCAAGATCTATTTGCCAGGAGCTCAGGTTTGCTGGGCCAGGAGATGCAGCTGTTCTAATTCTCCATTTGTGGGCTCCCAGAGTCTGACAAGCCTAAGAACGGACAGCAGAGCCCTGGCCAGTGTGGCTCAGTTCATTGAGCATCATTCTGTGCACCAAAAGGTCACCAGTTCCATTCCCGTTGAGGGCACCCAAAAATAAATATTTTTTTTTTTTAAAGAAAGGACAGCAGATATCGTGGGAAGTTAATAACTTTTTTCAAAATGCCCACCATTGCCCAGCTGGTGTGGCTCAGTGGTTGAGCATCGACCTACTGTATGAACCAGGAGGTCACGGTTCTATTCCTGGTTGGGGCATATGCCTGGGTTGCGGGCTCCATCCGCAGTGTGGGGCCTGCAGGAGGCAGCTGATCAACAATTCTCTATCATCACTGACGTTTCTCTGTCTCCCTCTCTGAAATCAATAAAATATATTTAAAACATAAACAAAATGCCCACCATTCCCAAGTACACAGGAAACTTGAGTGCTCCAGTGTTACACCCTTATATCTCCACAAGCAGTCCAGAGTGGACTTCCAGAAGTGCGTACCTCCTCTTCTTCATTGACCTTTGCAGCGAGTCTCAAGCAAGTGATTGTGACAATGTGGAGTAAGCTCTCTCCCACCTGCAGTATAGAACGAAAAGTGAGTAGAAGATGAATGTCAGAAACAAACTGTGAAGCACTTGTGATTTTTTTCTTTAAGAAATTAACCCCCCTCCCCACTTTTTAAAAGACTGTATTCCTCCATAAATAAGTTAGTGGCAGCTTTAGATTTGACCAGTGGAACTTCTCCTGATATCAGTCAGGACAGATGCCTAGTCAGTAGTCCTTTCTTCATTGGGGGACCGACTGGAAGGGGGAATGTGACACCTTCTCAGGGAACCCGTAGTCCCATCCTGGCTCGGTCCAAGCTGGACAGGTCCAGACAAGCACACCCTACCTTACCACACAGGAGGTCCTTTCTCAGCTAGGTCCTCTCAACTCCAAGTCCACCCCTGACAACCACACACCACTAAGCCACAGGCACAGAGGTGGGGTGTGGAGAGGGTCCGATTCCAGGTCTCCCTCTTCCAGCAAGCTTCTTAGTTCTGAGCATGGAGATGGCTCATCTCTCAAGCAGCCTTGGGGAGTGGAGGTCCGCTCCCTCTCCCACCACCCCTCACCATCCCTCCGAGAGTTCCCTACCGTTCCTGAAGCCAGGAGGCGGCAGCAGGTGGTGAGAGCCAGGTTGAAAGTGGTGTGAGAGAAGAGGAAGACATTCCCCAGCCTCCGGAGCTGCAGCACCACCTCCTGCAAAGTGCAGCTGAGCTCCACCTGCTCAAAAGGGGGAGTAGGGATGGCAGGGAAGGTGGTTGGAGGCTGGTCCCGGCCCACCAGTGGCAGGAGCCGCCTGCTTAAGGTGAGCAGCCTCTTTGCCTTAATGGGGGGATAAGGACACATATGTAATACCTTAATCAATAAAGAAAAAAGATTTTAAAAATCGCGGAGGGGGAAGCGCCTCCCTGCCGCCCAGCGGCTCAGCGTTGCGGCCCCTTCCCGCGCCCGCTTCCCGTCCAGAGCAGAGCTCCCCGACCCACAGGCCCTTCCCAAGCACCTACTCGCAGGGCACCCCCCAGTGAGAGAACCGGTGAGTCCCGCCTCGTGCCTCGTGCCTCGTGCAGGGACGCACCTGGGGCTGTGTCCCGGCCCCTGGGTGCGGCTCACCTGAGCGCGGGTGCAGGTGGGGCCCGGCCGCGTCCCGAGCGCGCGTGAAGTGGGGGATGCAGGTGCTTCCGGGAGGGCCCGGTCGCAGGGACCAGTACCTGGGGGTGGCCGCCCCGCCACAGGCGCGCCTCGCGGCCCAGGGCCAGGTTGAGGTGGGCGACCAGCCGGCGCTCGTTCAGGGGGCCCACCGAGTCGCTCAGCCGCAGCGGGCGCGGGGGTGGCGGCGGGGTAGTGGGGCCGGCGGCGGCGGTGGGGACGGCGGCGGCGGTGGGGCCTGCAGCTCGCGGGGTCCGTGCAGTCCGCCCCCCGGGCTCCCCCCTGGACGGCGCGGGGAACCTTCTCCGAGGCGGCGGGAGACGGAGCCTAATGGCCACTGCGATCCGACGCCCGTCCGGCGTCTCCTCCGAGGGCGGGGACCGTGCGCCCGAAGCCATCGCAGCGCCGAGTCCTCGGTCTGCAGCGGCTGCCCCGGCTTTTTATAACCCAGCGCCCGCGCTTCGGGGCTGGGCCGCCCGGGGCAGGCGGGCTCGGCGGGCCCAACCCAGCCTCACCTGGAGCGGCGGCGTGCGTAGTCCGCCCCTCCTTGGCACTGGCCCCTGCGGTGAGGGACATCGACCTGGGACGCGGCCGGACGGGGCGCGCAGGTGGGCGAGGGACCCTCTTGACCTGGCTCCCACCAGGCGCCCGGGCACTGCGCTCCTCTTCCCGCCCGAAGCCCCCGCCCATGCTGTCTCCAGCCCGGATGGGGCAGCTGGTGACCCCGCGGCCCGGGAGAAGGACGCCGGCCACATACCCTGCTTCTTTCCTTAGACAGGTTTGAGAGGAGTTCCAGACTCCTAGTGTGATCTCGTGCAGCGACTTGATCCCCCAGAGTCTCGACCACCTCTCTCTCTCCCTCTCTCTCTCTCTGTCTCTCTCTCTCTCTCTCTCTCTCTCTCTCTCTCTCAAAAAAGCGATGATCTCCCTTACAAAATCGTTCATTCATGCATACCATTTTCTCACTGAGCAATATTTATTTAACGCCTATAATATCTTAGGCGCTGGGACATAACAATGAATAAAACAGACATGCACTTAGGTAGTAGTCCAGAAATACAGAAGAATACATGGGAGCCCCACAATTTCACTCCGAAGTATATGCCCAACAGAGATGCATATGTGTGCACAAAAGACACCTACTAATGTTCAGAGCAGCACTACTTGTAATAGCCGCAAGCTGGATACAACCCAAATGTTCATCAATAGTTGAATGAGATAAATTGTGGCCTAGTCACACAACGGTATATCCATACAATGGAATATTATTCAGCCATAAAAAATAATGACTGATATATGCTACAATAGGATGGAGCTTGAAAACATTCTAAGTGGTAGAAGCCATTCACAAAAGGCCACAACCTCTATAATATCACTTATATGAAATGTCCAGAATAGGCAAATTTATAGAGACAGAAAGTAGATTGGTATTTGCCTAGGGCTGGGATGTTAGTGAGGGGGGCAGGGCAAGTGGGGGTGACTGCTATGAGTATAGAGCTTCTTTTTAGGGTGATGGAAATGTTTAAATTGATCGTTGTTATGGTTGCACAACTCTCTATATAGCATAAATTATGGAGTTGTACAATTTAAATTGATGAATGATATGTGATTATGTTCTCAATAAAGCTGGGTGTATATATCATATGTATGGTATGTCAGATGATGTAAGTGCTATGGAAAGAGTAGGAAGGGAGATAAGACTGGAGTTGAAGGTTGGAATTTTAAAATACACTGAGTGGCCAGATTATTATGATCTCTGAACGCATAATAATCTGGCCACTCAGTATATATCCTATATAATAAAAGGCTAATATGCAAATTGTCCCCTCAACCAGGAGTTCGACCAGCGGCAGGCCGGCCAACCACCCATGTCCCCTCCCCCTGACCAGGCTGGCCGGACCCCACCCATGCACGAATTCATGCACCTGGCCTCTAATATATACTGAGTGGCCAGATTATTATGCGTTCAGAGATCATAATAATCTGGCCACTCGGTGTAGATGGTAGCAGGGCTCACTGAGAAGGTGATGTGTGAGCAGATATTCTGAAGGAGGTGACGGGGTCAGGCAGATATATAGGGGGAGAGCTTTTCAGAGCCTCAGTTTGGATCTGAGCTTTGTCACTGCCCATATGTATAACCTTGGACAAATTACTTACTTGGTGCTGTGCCTCAGTTTCTTTATCTGTAAAATAGTTATTCCTATTTTCTTTTAAAATAACCAATATACCTATTTCAAAAGGTTATGTGAATTAAATTAATTTTAAAAAAGAAAGTAAAGTACTTAGAACAGTACATGGGCATGAAATAAAATACTTTTTTATTAGTTCCTACTGCAAGTGCAAAAGCCTTTGCATTCTAAGGTAGAAGCATGCCTGTGATGACATGAATCAAGGAGGCTAGCTGTAACTGGTGTGCAGAACACTGAGCAAGGGGAAAGATTGTAGGACATGGGAAGAAGGGTTGTAACATTTACACTGTGAGATGGAAAGTCGTTGACAGGTTTTGAACAGAGAAAAGACACTATCTGATTTATGTTTTAACATTATCATTCTGGCTCCTGTGTTGAAAACAGACCAAGAGGGGATAAGAATGCATGCAAGGAAAGCAGTTTCTGAGCTGTTGTAGTAATATAGATGAGCAGTGGTGGTAGTGGTGAAAAATGGTCAGATTCTGGTTCTATCTTTGAAGATACAGAGAACAAGCATTGGATATTGGGTATGAGAGAAAGAGACTGGTTTTGACCATAACGATTGTCAGAATTCTGGTTATATTTGTGATGAGGTAAGTTCTTTGGTGTTTGGTGGGGGGCAGGTAGGAGCGGTAGGGATGGATACTGGGGGAGGGATGGAAATCAACCTTTCAATTTTAGACACAATAAATTTGAAATGCCTATTACACATCCAAGTGGAGTGGTGTTCAGGGGAGTGGTTCAAATAAGAAAGACGATAGATGGATCGTTCGTTCTTTCATAAAAATGTATTGAAAACCTACCCTGTGCCAGGGCCTATTCTCGGTCCCATTTTAAGTTTTGGAGATACTAGTGAGAATTCGACAAAACACCTCACGGACCTCACCTTCTAACGGTGAGAGATCATAAACAAGTCATCCATCAAGCGCAGTAATGTATCTAAAGTCTTTAGCTCTTCAGATGGGGGCACAATGTACAATTGCTATTAGAGTTTTTCTTTTTGTGTCTTTAAAAAAATCTTCACCAGAGGATATTCCTTCCATTGATCAAGAGAGAGAGAGAGAGAGAGAGAGAGAGAGAGAGAGAGAGAGAGAGAAACATCCATGTGAACAGGGGGCCGGGAATTGCAAGGGCTGCTATTGTTTTTTTAAATATTGGAGTATTGCAAGAGCCAGAAGATGGGGCTTGTGTTAGAAACGCCTCCTTTTCCCAACTAGGGACAGCCAGGCATACCCGCCCCCAACCAGCCAGATGTGTAGCGCGGCGGAATGGCAGCATTGCGCAGGCGCAGTTTGTCTGGCGTCCTAGGAGACGGACTTGAAAGCCTCTGCGCAGGCGTAATTCAAGCGCCGAAGGAAGCTGGACGCCCGGGAATGGGGCGGGGCGAGCCAGGAGTACGCCTGCGCACAGCGCACTCTCGCCCGGGAGCCGCAGTCTCGGGAGCACCAAGGCGGTTTTTCAGTTATCTTCGGCCAGCCGCTCCCGCGAACCCGGCGTCGTTGGACTGCACCCTGGGCGCGGACGTCCACCGGGCACGGGAGAGAGCCACGATGCCGGTGAGGAGAGTGGCTCAGCCGCTGTGGTTCCTCTTCATCTCCGCGGCCTGGCCCGGGGGCGCGGCCGTTGCCATGGAGGCGCGGAGCAGGCTGGCGGGCGGCCGGGGTAGGGCGGGGCAGGGCCCGGCCCTGGGTCCCGGGCCGTTCAGGAGCCTGGTGGGTAGGCCTGGGGTGCGCGAGCCTCCACCTGGCCTTGAGAAGGACCCGGGGCAAGCTCTGCTACCTTTGTCGCTGCTGCATCCCGCAGGGCCTGAGCTGCTTGAATGAAGGCGCTGTGCCAGAGGATGCGCTCTGGCTTTCAGCTCTGCCCGCTGGGTTGGGCATCTGGGAGAGGCCACCGAGAGTCGCTTTTGGATGCTCCGCACCCCATAGGATCTCCACAGCGGAGCCAGGCTCCGGAAGTTAGCAAAGCGAGGGCTGCCTGCCCCTACTCCAGGCCCCTGACTCGAGCTGTCATTTCTCTTGTGGCGCCTTAGCTTACAGTGCAAGAATGTAACCCCTAGGTGTCTTTGTGTGTGAGGGGACGAGGGGAGGTATGTTTGTCTTGTGCACTTAGTAAAGGGGTGACCGTAGTCCAGTGTAGGATCATGGAGAACACCTGAGCTATGGCCAGTTACTTGATTGTTACGAGGCCTTCGACAATTATTTAATCTTTCTGAGCCCTTAGTTCCCACATAATTTTACTTTTCCTCAGGGGGTTGTTATCAGGATGAAATAAGATACTGCTCAGGAGAAATAAAGGACAGTGCTTGCCACTTGGCATTAAATACTCAATATTTGTTCCTTGTCGTTGCTTTCAAATTTTATCAATTCATTCAATAAATATTGGGCACCAACCACATGGTAGGCACTGGAGATACAATATTGAGCAAAACCAGCCTGGTTCTTGACCTTGGGAAGAGAGAAGCTTGTCTTCTGGGGCGGAGGTCAAAACCATACATGTTTATAGAGACAAGCCACTTAACATTAATGAAGTCAGTTGGTGGCATACAATAGATAGAAGTAGGTTCTGATTAATTGTAAAGTGTTGCCATGTAGGAATGCTGGCTTACAGATGTCAGATCATCTATTTTTTTTCAAGAGAATCTGAAATTATTTTGTGAAAATTTTTCAATTTTTAATTTTTAGCAACTAATTAAAAAGACTTATTTTTTTATATTTATTTTTATTGATTTCAGAGAGGTAAGGAGAGGGGGAGATAGAAACATCAGTGATGAGAGAGAATCATTGATCCGCTGCCTCCCACATGCTCCACAATGGACCTGGCATGGACTGGAAATTGAACCATGACCTCCTGGTTTATAGGTTGACCCGCAACCACTGAGCCACACTGGCCGGGCCAAGAGATTTTTAAATACTATGAGCCAAACAAAAGACATCTGTGGGTTGAATTCAGCCCCTTGACTACCTGTTTGCAACCTCTGGTGTAGACAGAGAAAAACAAACATTAATTAAATAATGAGCTATCAAAGTGTAATTGTACCGGATGTAAAAGAAGTGAGAGTGCTCTCAGGGCCTATACAGGCATGCCTCGTTTTATTGCTCTTTATTGTGTTTCACAGATGTTTTGTGTTTTTACAAATTGAAGGCAAGACCTTCCACTAGCAAAAAGATTGTGACTCCTATTGCATTACTCGATTTATTGTTGTGGTTTGGAACTGAACCTGCAGTATCTCTGAGATATGCCTGTGCAAGGATTTGACCTACTCAGAGAAGTCTGCCCAGGTGAAGTGGATTTTGAGCTGAGATCTGCAATATAAATGAAGAGGAGAGTGAGGAATGTTCTAGGCCAGTGGTCGGCAAACCGCGGCTTGCGATCCACATGCGGCTCTTTGGCCCCTTGAGTGTGGCTCTTCCACAAAATACCATGGCCTGGGCGAGTCTATTTTGAAGAAGTGGCGTTAGAAGAAGTTTAAGTTTAAAAAATTTGGCTCTCAAAAGAAATTTTAATCGTTGTACTGTTGATATTTGGCTCTGTTGACTAATGAGTTTGCCGACCACTGTTCTAGGCAGAAGGAACTACAAGTAAAAAGGTCTGTGGTGAGAAGGATCATGGTGACAATAAAAGGCTGCTGTGGCTGTGGCTAAGAAAGCCAAGCACGGTAACTTGTGAAATAAGACAGGAGAAGTAGACATGGGCCAGGGCCAGATCTTACCTTAAGGATTTTTATTTTTATCCTAAGATGTGTGGGAAACCATTGAAGATTTTTAAGTAGGTTGTTTCTCTAATGAGTATCAAACAGTAGTCATACTAAAACATTTTTCTCTGCTGCCATTTTTTCCCTTTCTGTCTTTCATTTATTGTTGTCTTCTATAAAGAAAATAGACTATATATGGATGTATTATATGATAAAAAAACATTTTACTAATTCATTTTAAAAAAAATAAAAGTCTCAGGAGAACAGAGGACCTACTACTTACTATATTCTTGATGAGTAAAGTTGTTAATTTTGTTCACATGTGTTTTCCTACAGGTAGGAAACTCAGGAAGTCTGGGACTTTTGTGCAGAATGACAATAATATACTGATCATTTCTGCTTGAGTAGCATTTACTATAAATGTAAATTATATTTTCCCTCCCCTCATTTGTATTGTAAAAGAAACTTCTTTTTCACATTTTTAAATACACTTTTTCTATGTAGCTGTAAGATCTTTAATTGCATTTAACAGATATTTATGGAGTACTTACATGTGCAAGGCACTGAGATGGCAAAGTAACCTTTTTCAAATTTTAAACAATCTGTTGAAGGTAAATGTAAATATTCTTTTCATGATCTGTGAATATTTTCTCCACCAGATCAATAAATCAGAGAAGCCAGAAAGCTGTGATAATGTGAAGGTGGTTGTGAGGTGCCGACCCCTCAATGAGAGAGAGAAATCCATGTGCTACAAACAGGCTGTCAGTGTGGATGAGATGAGGGGAACTATCACTGTACATAAGACCGATTCTTCCAATGAACCTCCAAAGACATTTACTTTTGATACAGTTTTTGGACCAGAGAGTAAACAACTTGATGTTTATAACTTAACTGCAAGACCTATTATTGATTCTGTTCTTGAAGGCTACAATGGTGAGTACTTTATATAGTTCACTTTTTTAAAAAACAACTTTATTCTGGTATTATTAGTACCCCATACATTCACTTATTGCAATTATAGTTTGATGAGTTGTAGTAAATACAGTTGTGAAACTATCACACAATTCAATTTATCACCCCCAAAAGTTCCTTTATATCTACTTACAGTCCCACCCCCAGGTAGCAATCGACTTGCTTTCTGTTTATGGTTTCACCTTTACTTAGAATGTCATATAAATCAAATCATACACTACCTCATCTTTCTTATCTGTTTTCTTTTACTTGGCATAATGTTTTTGAGGGGCATTCATGTTGTAGCATCTATCAGTAATTTGGCTCCTTTTTATTGCTGAATATATCACCTTTTATGATCTTTGATGGTAATCTGGGTTATTCCAATTTTTTGGCTATTATACAAAATGCTGCTATGAGCATTCTTTTTAAGGCTTTGTACAGATACACTTTAAGGTTTTTCTTGGGTAGATACCTAGGAGTGGAATTGCTGGGTTGTATGGTTAATGTATATTTATTTTATTTTTATGAAGTGTGTATTATAATTAATTGGGAGAATAGATAACAACTTGTTTGGCCAATTTTTTCCCATTAAAATTTTTTTTTATTTTTCAATTACAGTTGACATACATTATTATGTTAGCTTCAGGTGTGCACCCCAGTGATTAGACAGTACATAACTTACTAAGTGATCACCCTGATAAATTTAGTACCCATTGACACCACACATAGTTATTAAATATTATTGACTATATTCCCTATGCTGTATTTTACATCCCCGTGACTATTCTGTAACAACCAATTTGTACTTAATCCCCTTTTTCACCTATTCCCTCAACCCCCTGCCCATCTGGCAACTGTCAAAATGTTCTCTATGAATCTGTTTAGTTCTCTATGAGTATCTATGAGTCTGTTTTAGTTCTGCTTGTTTGTTTGTTCTTCAGATCAGTTAGTATATCATTCATTTCTTTTTAAAAAATATTTTTATTGATTTGATGAGAGAGAATCATTGATGGGCTGCCTTCTGCACGCCCGACACTGGGGATTGAGCCTGCAACCCAGGTATGTGCCCTGACTGGGGATCGAACTGTGACCTCCTGGTTCATAGGTCGACACTCAACCAAGTGCCATAAAAACAGAGCCTGAAGAAAGTGAGTAATCTACCCACGTGGGTAGCTGAGAGAAGCACATTCTGAGCATAGGAACAAACAAGCACAAAGCCCCATAAGCAGAAATGTGCTTGATGTGTTCCCTGAATGAGAAGAGGCCAGAGGAGTTGGCATCAAGTGAACAAATCCAAGTGCGTTAGACAAGGTCAGAGTGGTAAATGGGCAGAGCAGCTCATGTGGGTGTTTTAGGCCAGAGAAAGGACCTTGGCCCTTCCTTCCCTGTGAGTGAGGTTCTCCTATGTTTTTATCTAGAAGTTGTAAACATTTTAGGTCTTAAATTTAGGTCTGTCATCCATTTTGAGTTTTTATATGTTATATGAAGTAAGAGTCTAGTTCTTATTTTTTTCCTTCTTGCCTATGGATATCCACTTGTTCCAGCACCATGTGTTGAAAAGGCTATCCTTTCCTTTGGAATTAACTTGGTTCTTTTGGTAAAAATTAATGGACCACAAATGTGTGGGCTTATTTTGGATTGTCTATTCTACTGGTATTCCATGTATATCCTGTTTTGATTACTGCAGCTTTATAATATGTTTTGAAATTAGGTAGTATATGATCTCTAACTTTATTCTTTTTCAAAATTATTTGTGTGTTTTTTTCTGGTGTTCTTTGCATTTTCATATAAATTTTAGGATCACCTTGTCAATTTCTACCAAAGTAACCTGGGATTTTGTTGAATTGTTATTCTGACAATGTTGGAGTCTTCCGGTACAGGAACATGATAGATTTGCCCATTTATTATGTCTTGTTTAATTTCTTATATCAGTAGTTTTATAGTTTTTAGTGTATAGACATAGTACTTTTCATAAATTTGTTTTTAAGTAGTTTTTGATACTTTGTGAATAGAACTGTTCTTATAATTTCATTTTTGGAATTATGCATTGTGAATGTATAGAAATGCACTTGATTATTTTAGTAGGGTTTTTTTTTTTAATTGAGATAACAATTCAAATAACATAAGATTTACTACTTTAACCACTTTACAGTGTACAAGTCAGGTTTTCAGTACATTCATAGTGTTGTGCACTGTTACCATTATCAGTTTCCAGAACATTTCCATTACCCCCAAAAGAAACTTTTATCCGTATTAGTAGTTACATCTAATTCTGCTCTCTCCTACTCTGCAACAGTTTATTACTTTCTGTGTATGAATTTGCCTGTTCTGGGCATTTCATATAAATAGAATCAGACACTACGTAGTCTTTTGTATCTGGCTCCTTAGCATGTTTTCAGTGTTCATCCTTACTGTATGTATCAGTACTTCATTCTTTTTATGGCAAAATAATATTCCATTGTATGGGTAGAGTATATTTTGTATATTCATTTATCAGTTGATGAACAATTATTTTCATTTTTTGGCTATTATGAAGAATGTTACTATGAACATTCTTGTACAAGTTTTTGTGTGAACATGTTTTCAGTTCTCTTATGTATATATTACCTGGAGTGGAATTGCTGGGTCAAAAAGTTAACTGCCAGACTTTTCCACAGCGGCTGCTCCTTTTTTATACCCACCAGCAATGTATGAGGTTCTTAATTTCTCCACATGCCAAAATTTGTTATATGTCTATTTTTTTAAATTGTTTAAAGTATTACATATAGTAGTACAGATTTCTCCTTTTTTTTCCCCATTGACCTTCCCCCAGCCTCCCCTACCCCGTGTCGCATGCCCTCATCCCACCCCCCCAGTGTCTTGTGTCCATTGGTTGTGCTTATATGCATGCATACAAGTCCTTTGGTTGATCTCTTTCCCCCTCTCCCCAATATTCCCCAGCCTTCCTGCTATAATTTGACAGTCTGTTTGGTGCTTTACTGCCTCTGTATCTATCATTTTGTTCATCAGGTTATAATGTTCTTTATTTTCCATAAATGAGTGAGATCATGTAGTATTTTTCTTTCATTGCCTGGCTTATTTCACTTAACATAATGCTCTCCAGGCCCATCCATTCTGCTGCAAATGGTAAGAATTCCTTCTTTTTTATAGCAGTGTACTATTCCATTGTGTAGATGTACCATAGTTTTCTAATCCATTCATCTGCTGATGGGCATTTAGGCTGTTTCCAAATCTTAGCTGTGGTGAATTGTGCTGCTATGAACATAGGGGTGCATATATCCTTTCTGATTGGTGTTTCTGGTTTCTTGGGATATATTTCTAGAAGTGGGATTGCTGGGTCAAATGGGAGTTCCATTTTTAGTTTTTTGAGGAAACTCCATACTGTTCTCCACTGTGGTTGCACCAGTCTGCATTCCCACCAGCAGTGCACGAGGGTTCCTTTTTCTCCGCATCCGCGCCAGCACTTGTCGTTTGTTGATTTGTTGATGATTGCCATTCTGACAGGTGTGAGATGGTACTGCATTGTCGTTTTGATTTGCATCTCTTGGATAATTAGTGACTTTGAGCATACTATCTAATAAAGCGGGAATATGCTAATTGACCATCACTCCGTCACAAAGATGGCTACACCCACAGCTGAGGCCAAGTTCTCATAAGGAGCCTTAACGAGCAATCAGCAGGGACCTGAGGCTATGCCCTCCCCCGCTCCCATGGGGCTTGACGGGGGACCTCAAGGTGCACTAGGTCGGGGGAACTCAGGCTGCGCCCCCGCCCAGCGGGGCTTGATGGGGACCTGAGGATGCGCCTCCCTGTTGGTGGGGCTTGACTGGGAACCTGAGGCTGCACCCCCTTCCTGGTGCTGGGCTGGGGGACCTCAGGCTGTGCCCCCCCCCGCCTGGCCGGGCTTGACAGGGGATCTCAGGCCATGCCCCCCCCCCCCCCCAGCGGGGCTTGACAGGGGATCTCAGGCCATGTCCCCCACCTGGCCGGGCTTAACGGAGGACTTCAAGGCATGCCCCTCGCCCTGGTCTGGGCTGGGGGACCTCAGGCCACGCCCCCCATCCTGGTGCCGGGCCAGGGGACCTGAGGCTATGTCCCCTGCCCGGCAGGGCTTGACAAGGGTAGGACTGGCTGGGTCTGGATCTAGTCCAATGCAGGGGGACTGGCCAGGTCTGGTTCTCATGTGAGTTTGAGGTGCATGTGGGTGGGCGGGGACTTGACACTGGTTCCCATGGTGAGCCCCAGATTCTGACAGGATGAAGGTTTTCATATACATTTTTCTAATTTTCTTTTAACTCTGACACTTCCATTATAGAAAAAGGGCAAATAACAATATTAAATTATTTACTCTAATCCCCTTTTAATGTGCACGAATTTCGTGCACCAGGTCACAAGTGTTTTCATATGTCTCTTGGCCTTCCTTCTGTCTTCTTTCGAAAAGATTCTATTTAGGTCTGTTGCCCATTATTTTATTGGATCATTTATCTTCCTTTTATTAAGTTGTATAAGTTCCCTATACATGTTGGAGATTAAACCTTTATCAGTGATAACATTTGCAAATATGTTCTCCCATACAGTGGGCTTTCTTGTTGTTTTGTTGATGGTTTCTTTTGCTGTGCAAAAACTTTTTATTTTGATGTAGTTCCATTTGTTTATTTTCTTTTTAGTTTCCATTGCCCTAGGAGCAGTATCGGTGAAGAAATTGCTTCTGCCTATGTCTGAGATTTCTCTGCCTGTGGATTCCTCTAGTATTTTTATGGTTTCCTGTCTTATGTTTAAGTCCTTTATCCATTTTGAGTTTATTTTGTGTATGGTGTAAGTTGGTGATCTAGTTTCATTTTTTTTCATGCATCTGTCCAATTTTCCCAACACCATTTATTGAAGAGACTGTCTTAACTCCATTGTATGTTCATGCCTCCTTTGTCAAATATTAATTGAGCATAGTGGTTTGGGTCGATATCTGGGTTCTCTATTCTATTCCATTGGTCTATATGTCTGTTCTTGTGCCAATACCAGACTGTTTTGAGAACAGTGGCCTTGTAGTACAGCTTGAAATCTGGTATTGAGATCCCACCTACTTTGTTCTATCTCAGGATTGCTGTGGCTATTTGGGGTCTTTTTTTATTCCAGATGAATTTTTGGAGAGTTCTTTCTAGGTCTGTGAAATATGCCGTTGGTATTTTAATGGGGAGTGCATTGAATCTATAGATTGCTTTGGGTAGTAGGGACATTTTAATGATGTTGATTCTACCAATCCACGAACATGGTATGTTCTTCCATCTGTTTACATCTTCCTCTATCTCTTTTTTCAGTATCCTGTAGTTTTCTGCATATAGGTCTTTTACCTCATTAAGTTTATTCCTAGGTATCTTAATTTTTTTGGTGTGATAGTAAATGGGATTGCTTTTTTAGTCTTTCTGTAAGTTCACTATTGGTGTATAGCAGTGGTCGGCAAACTCATTAGTCAACAGAGCCAAATATCAAGAGTACAACGATTGAAATTTCTTTTGAGAGCCAAATTTTTTAAACTTAAACTTCTTCTAATGCCACTTCTTCAAAATAGACTCGCCCAGGCTGTGGTATTTTGTGGAAGAGCCGCAGTCAAGGGGCCAAAGAGCCGCATGTGGCTTGCGAGCTGCAGTTTGACCACTGGTGTATAGAAATGCCATAGGTTTCTTGGCGTTAATTTTGTATCCTGCTACATTGCCGAATTCATTTATTAAGTCTAATAGTTTTTTGATGGAGTCTTACGGGTTTTTTATGTACAGTATCATGTCATCTGCAAATAAGGACAGCTTTACTTCTTTTCCAATTTGGATGCCTTTTATTTCTTCTTCTTGTCTAATTGCAATGGCTAGTACTTCCAGCACTATGTCGAACAGGAGTGGTGAGAGTGGACATCCCTGTCTTGTTCCTGTTCTTAGGGGAAATGGTTTTAGTTTTTGCCCATTGAGTATGATGTGGCTGTGGGTTTATCATATATGGCTTTTATAATGTTGAGGTATGATCCTTCTATTCCCACCTTGCTTAGAGTTTTTATCAAGAAAGGGTGTTAGATTTTGTCAAATGCTTTTTCTGCATCAATTGATATGACTATGTGATTTTTATCTCTCAATTTGTTTATGTGATGTATCACGTTTATTGATTTGCGGATATTGTACCATCCTTGCATCCCTGGGATAAATCCTACTTGGTCATGGTGTATGATTTTTCTGATGTACTGCTGGATCTGATTTGCTAGAATTTTGTTGAGGATTTTGGCATCTATGTTCATGAGGGATATTGGCCTGTAATTCTCTTTCATTGTGTTGTCTTTATCTGGTTTTGGTATTAGGGTGATGCTGGCTTCATAGAATGAGCTTGGAAGTGTGCCTTCCTCTTGAATTTTTTGGAATAGTCTGAGGAGGATAGGTTTTAGTTCTTCCTTGAATGTTTGGTAAAACTCCCCTGTGAAGCCCTCTGGCCCCGGGCTTTGTTTGCTGGAAGCTTTTTGATGACTGTTTCAATTTCTTCCATAGTTACTGGCCTGTTGAGATGTTTAGATTTGTCCTGATTGAGTTTTGGAAGGTTGTATTTTTCTAGGAATATGTCCATTTCCTTCAGGTTGTCCAGTTTGTTGGAATAGAGTTGTTCATAGTATTTTTTAACAATCCTTTGTATTTCGGTGGGTTTTGTTGTTATTTCTCCTCTTTTATTTCTGATTTTGTTTATTTGGGTCCTCTCTCTTTGCTGCTTGGTGAGCCTGGCTAGAGGTTCATCAATCTTGTTTATCCTTTCAAAGAACCAGCTCTTGGTTTTGTTGATCTTTTGTATTGTTTTTTTGGTCTCTATGTCATTTATCTCCACTCTGATCTTTATTATTTCCTTACTTCTGCTCACATTGGGCTTTTCCTGTTGCTCTCTTTCTAACTCTTTGAGTTGTAGGGTTAGGTAATTTATTACCATTGTTTCTTGTTTTTTGCAGTAGACTTGTAGAGCTATGACCTTTCCTCTCAAGACTGCTTTTGCTGTGTCCCATAGATTTTGGATTGTTGTGTTTTTATTGTCGTTTGTTGCCATGATGTTTTTTATTTCTTCTTTGATCTCTCTGGTAACCCAGTCATTGTTTAATAGCATGCTATTTAGTCTCCATGTGTTTGATTTCTTTGGATTGTTTTTATTGTAGTTGATTTCCGGTTTTATGCCACTGTGATCTGAGAAGATGCTTGATATGATTTCTATCTTCTTGAATTTTAAGAGACTTTGCCTGTGATCCAATATATGGTCTGTCTTTGAAAATGACCCATGTGCACTTGAGAAGAATGTATATTCTGTGGCTTTGGGGTGAAATGTTCTGAAGATGTCAATTAATTCCATCTGGTCTAGTGAGTCATTTAGGATTGATGTTTCTTTACTGATTTTTTGTTTAGAGGATTTGTCCAATGGAGATAGTAGGGTATTAAAGTCTCCTACTATGATTGTATTGCTATCAATCTCTGCCTTGATATCTTCCAGGAGTTTTTTTTATGTATTTGGGTGCTCCTGTGTATTGGGTGCATATATGTTTACCAGAGTTATTTCTTCTTGTTGAATTGCTCCCTTTAGTATTATGAAGTGGCCTTCTTTATCTCTTTTTATGTCCTTCACTTTGAGATCTAATTTGTCAGATATAAGTATTGCTATCCCTGCTTTTTTTTCATTTCCATTCACCTGAAAAACCCTTTTTCATCCCTTCATCCTCAATCTGTGTGCGTCTTTTTTTCTGAGGTGGGTTTCTTGTAGAAAGCAGATATATGGGTCTTGTTTTCTTATCCAATCCGTTACCCTATGTCTTTTGATTGAGGCATTTAATCCATTTACATTTAATGTTATTATAGATAGGTACTTGTTTGTCACCATTTTTATTCTTTACCCGTGTTCCTTCTTTACTTCCTATTTCTTTTTTTTTTTAATAGCAGACCCTTTAGCATTTCTTGCATTGCTGGTTTGGTGGTAATAAACTCCCTTAGTCCTTTTTTGTCTGTGAAGCTCCTGATTTCACCTTCAGTTTTGATTGATAGCCTTGCTGGGTACAGTATTCTTGGATTCAGACCCTTCCTTTGCATGACTTTGTATATTTCATTCCATTCCCTTCTGGCCTGATGTGTTTCTGTTGAGAAATCAGTCACTAATCTGATAAGGGATCCTTTGTAGGTAACTCTCTGTCTCTCTCTGGCCACTTTTAAGATTCTTACTTTGTCATTGGTGTTTGCCAATTTAATTATAATGTACCTTGGCATCGGTCTTTTGGGGTTCATTTTGCTTGGGACTCTGTGAGCTTCTTGGATTTGTATGGGTTTTTTCTTCTCTATATCAGGGAAGTTTTCTGTCATTATTTCTTCAAACAGGTTTTCTATTCCTTGCTCAGTTTCCTCTCCTTCTGGCACCCCTATTTTGCGAATGTTGTTTTGTTTCGTGTTTTCCCAAAGTTCCCTTAGGCTCTCCTCCTGCTTTTTAATTTTTTTTTTCTTTTTTTCTTTTTAAATATATTTTATTGATATTTTATAGAGAGGAAGGAAGAGGGATAGAGAGCTAGAAACATCGATGAGAGAGAAACATCGATCAGCTGCCTCCTGCACACCTCCAACTGGGGATGTGCCTGCAACCAAGGTACATGCCCTTGACTGGAATCGAACCCGGGACCCTTCAGTCCGCAGGCCGACGCTCTATTTACTGAGCCAAACCGGTTTCGGCTAATTTTTTTTTTCTAGAAGCTGCTCTACTTGGGTATTTTTTCCTACCTTGTCTTCTAGCTCACTGATGTGGTCCTCTGCTTCTTCTAGTCTACTCTTGATGCTTTCTATTGAGCTCTTTACAGCAGTGATGCCATTTTCCATTTCTTCTTGATTCTTCATTTCCTCTTGGTTCTCACACATATTGTCGAATTTGTCTTCCATTCTTTTCATCCACCCTATGACCATTTCTCTGAATTCTTTCTCTGACACATTGCTTGCCTCCATTTCGTTTACTTACTTTTCTGGTGATGCCTGCTTTTCTTTCATATGCGGGCTGTTTCTTTGTCTCCCCATGTTCTCTCTTCTCCGCGTGTCTGGTTATATAGTTCTCTCTCTCCTTTCCGTGGTGGAGTGTAGAGCTCCTCTGAATCTGTGTGCTTGCGCCACTTGGGAACCGGTGTTCTTGGGTTTTCAGCTGTTTGGTGGGTGCCGTAGTTGTAGATTCCCGGGCTTTTCAGGCTCCTGATAACATCCACTTTTCCTTCAAGATGGCGCGTTCTCCACGTCTGAGCCAGTCGCTCCGGGAGGGAACCCAGCAGCAGTGAGGGCTGCCTGGTCAGGGGAGCCCTGTCTGACAGTCCCACACAGTCTCCTGGAGTATAGCTGTCCCTCAGCTCACCAATAAACACTCCCCATGCGACCACACACTCTCCCTTTGTTTTCTCACTCACACACTATCTTGCCGTCTACCTTCCCACAGGCACCCATTTTCTGCAGTCGCCAGAAGGCATTTTCATTGATGTCTTGGTAACGAGGTCTGAGAGAATATTCTATCGCACATTAGTCAAATTTCTTTTGTGGGTGGGAGGAAGGTCCCTGTTCTCCGAGGTCTTTGAATATCTTGCCTGCCTTCTTTCTTCTGTTTGAATAGCAAAGATTATGAGACCTGGGTTGTGGGCTCAGTCCCCAGTAGGGGGCATGTAGGAAGTAGAGGATCGATGATTCTTTCTCACCATTGATGTTTATATCTCTTCCTTCCTCTCTCTGGCTGGGAGTTGCACATGGGACCTGGGAGCTCCTGTCTTTTTTATTATAGCCATGCTAATATTATGAAGTGGTATCTCATTGTATTTTGCAGTTGATTTTTGAAAAACTGTTGTATTCTGCAACCTTGCTAAACTTAGTATTTCTAGTAGGCTATCATTACTACTATTATTATTATTATTATTATTATTATTATATTTTTGTAGATTCCTTAGGATATTGTATAGACACAAGAGCATGTTGTTAGCAAATAAAGATAGTTCACCCAATTTCTTTCTTTCCTATTCTTTTATTACCTGAATTGCACTATAGTTCCATAATTTCTTTCTGTTACCTGAATTGCACTGGCTAGAACCTACAGTACAATGTAGTAGTGGTGATAGTGGACATTTTTGTCTTGTTCCTGATCTTAGAAAGCATTCATTGTTTTACCAGTAAATGTGATGTTATTTGTAGATTTTTTTCCCTTTCCTTTTTTTTATTGTCTAAAGTTTTACATATGTCTCCTTTTTCCCCAATTGACAACCCCTCATCCCCCCCCACCCCCACCCCACCGCAGCCATTCCCACCCTGGGCAAGCCCTCACTGCCCCAGTGTCTGTGTCCATTGGTTATGCTAATATGCATGCATACAAGTCCTTTGGTTGCTCTCTAACCGCCCCCCCCCCTTCCCCTACCATTTGTCTCTGGATCTATTCTCGTTCATCAAATTATGTTGATCATTCCACATATGAGTGAGATCATGTGATATTTATCTTTCTCCGACTGGCTTATTTCTCTTTGTAGATTTTTCATAGACATCCTTTATCAGATTGAGGATGCTTCCCTCTGTTTTTAGTTTGAGAGTTTTTTCAGGAATGTATATTTTGTCAAATGCATTTTTTTCTGCACTTATTTAAATGATCTTTTTAAAAAGACCATTTGTTAATATGGTCAATTGCATTGGTTGATTTTAAAATATGAAACCAGCCAGGCCACCTGGTCATAGTGTATATTGTATATTGTTAGATTTGATTCCCTGAAATTTTTTAAAATATATTTTTATTGATTTTAGGGAGGAAGAGAGAGGGAGAGAGAGATGGAAACATCAATGATGAGAATCATTGACTGGCTGCCTCCTGCATGCCCCCTACTGGGGATCGAGCTGCAACTACCATTTATTTGTACTCTACCAGACATCATGTTGGTCACTTGAAGTGTTTCATTTGGTCCTTACTATTAATGTAGGGTAGCTAAATTTTTATTCTCATTTTACCTTTGAGGAGACAATCTCTGGGTAGAAACTTGTTTAAGGTCAAGTGGATAAAAAGTGGCAGATACGTGATTCACTCTGAGGTCTTTTTTATCTAGAATCTGTATTCTTTTGCTGTAATTACGCTATCTTTTCCAACTTAATGCCCACATTAAATAATTAATGTACACATTACAAGAAATGTTTTTAAATGTAAGGTTTTACATTTAGGGTTTGGAGTTCTTTTTATTAATAATTAGAAATATCTCATTGACTCTAGTACTTTAATCGTGCTTTGCTCATGAGGCACAGAGTACATACATATTGTAATTGTTGTCAATAAAGGTGAAATTTGTACTAGAATTCAGGGAAGAAATTGCATCACAGTGTCAAAGGAATTAATTTTAAGAGCTGTTGTTCTACAGATTTATACTCTAAAAAGACATTGATTTTCATTTTCAGGGACTATTTTTGCATATGGACAAACTGGAACAGGCAAAACTTTTACTATGGAAGGTGTTCGAGCTGTTCCTGAACTCAGAGGAATCATTCCAAATTCATTTGCTCACATATTTGGTCATATTGCAAAAGCAGAGGGTGATACAAGGTAAAATAATTCTTTTATTTTTCCAATATTGAGAAGTACAAACTTAAGAAAGGCATATAGGTACAAATTTTATAAACACACTTTAAAACTGTTCTTAAAAATATTTCACTGTTTTAAAGTGATGTTTTATTTATAGATTTTTGGTTCGAGTGTCTTATTTGGAAATATATAATGAAGAAGTTCGTGACCTCTTGGGCAAGGATCAGACACAGAGGTTAGAGGTAAGGATAATTGAAATTGGAGTTCTTTACAAAGCAATAGAATGTTAAGACCAATAATAGCTTAATCTTATCTATGCCTACTTCTATAGCCAGATATCCTACACTCTCGCCATCCCATTCTACTCCCCCCCTCTTTCCAGCCTACTTTACTCCTATTTCAGAATCCTTACATTTATTCTTTTCCTCCTACCCCAACCCAGATTGGCTACTTCCTGTTTCTTTAAGTCTTAGCTTAAACATCATCTTAGGGAAACTTATCCTGTCCCTGCTTCATCAGCGTAAGTCTCTATAATGTATTCTTATACTGTCTTATATTTTTTAATTCATGGCATTATTACAGTGGAAGTAAAATAATTTTTGTGTGTAATTATTTGTTTGTATGTTCTCCCTATAGATTTTCACTTCCTCAAGTGTAGAGACTGTTTACCTTGTTTGTCACTGTATACTCAGTATCTAGCAGTGTCTCACAGTAGGTGTTCAATAAATAATTGTGTTAAATAACACATTTATTTACACATTATATGTAGTGGGTGTTCAATGTTCAATAAAAAACACATAGATGTTCAATGAATAGCTGTGAAAGAATTATGGATATATGTATTAAGTCTTATGATTATTATTTTTTTTAGGTTAAAGAAAGACCTGACGTGGGAGTTTATATCAAAGATTTATCAGCTTATGTGGTAAATAATGCTGATGATATGGATAGAATTATGACACTAGGCCACAAAAATCGTAAGTGTAAATCATAATTTTGATTAAACATTTATGTGTTGAGTAGGCTGGTTTAGAAGCAAAAACTGGTGTGACATTTTGTTCCACAAAGTCTGGATTTTTAAGTTTCTTGAAAATCCTTTCTCTTTGATTATTTACTAGGTAAAGAGCACATATGGATGAAAGATATCACAGATTACTTTCTGTGCTGACCAAAATTTTCTTTCTTAGTACTAATGCTATATCTTATATAGCTGTTTATTTGTTAGCTACAGTAATATTTGGTAACATTTATTGAGCACTTACAATGTGGCAAGTGCTTATTCTAAGTGCTTTATAAGAATGGTCTCTTTTAATCCTCACAATAGACTATGACAGTATTAAATTCCTGTTTTATGATTGAGGGAACCAAGACTTAATTTAAATAGCTTGTCCAAGTTTATATACTACTTAATAAGTGGCAGAATGAATATCTTAATCTAGCCATGAATCAGTATAACCAGGCACTATACTGCCACCCTTTTATTGACAGGAATAGCAAATCAAAATTAAAGTGATATTTTTAAAAAATATATTTTTATTGATTTCAGAGAGGAAGGGAGAGGGAGAGAGAGATAGAAACATCAATGATGAGAGAGAATCCTCTTGCATGCCCCACACTGGGGATCGATCCCAACCCTGGCATATGCTCTCACTGGATATGGAACCGAAGTGGTTTTTTTTTTTAAGTAATTGTTTCAGGTTTTGTGTAAATAATAAAGAACGTAAGCAATATTTAATACACAGATGCCCCAGGCCTCGTAATAGTGATGTTGCTAATAATTAGAGATTAAAGATGAAAGATTAGAACATAGGAAATAAACATGTTTCAAAGTTTTTTATGACTAGACTAAAAATCAAGCAAACTCAAGGAAATTAAAAATATTTTAAAAATCAATTGCAGCCCAGCCAGCGTGGCTAAGTGGTTGAATGTCAACCAATGAACCAGGAGGTCACGGTTGATTCCCGCTCAGGGCACATGCCTGGATTGCAGGCTCGATTCCCCAGTGTGGGATGTACAGGGGACAGCCAATCAATGATTCTCATCATTGATGTTTCTATTTCTTTCTCTCCCTTCTTCTCTGAAATCAATAAAAAAATTTAAAAAATCAATTGCATTCTTAAAAACCAAGTTGTAGAAAAAGACCAAATTTTAACAGGAAAATGAGCAAAAGGTATGTACAAATATGTTATTCACAGAACTGTACACAGCAATAAGCATGTGAAAGGATGTTAACTACAATAATATTTGGTAACATTTATTGAGCACTTTGTAGCAACTTCACAAGTAATTAGGAAAATGCATATTAAAACAACAGTGGGAGATATTTTACCCACCGGTTTGGATGAAGGGATATACAGGTTGGTAAGGCTGTACTGGTGATGAGATTATAAAATAGTGCGGTTTTTTGAATGGAAGTATAATAGTAACTGTTGAAATTTTAAAAATGCATTTCTTTTGACACAGTGTTTCTAATTCTAGATAGATATTCTAGAAAAATATATTTAAGTATAACAAATTTCTATTGAAACATTTGTAATAAAAAGTTTGACACAATCTAAATAACTATAAACAAAACATTGGTTATATAAATTATGGTACAAAAATAATGTGGACTATAATGAAGCTCTGAAAAAAATCACAATTAGTTTAATCTCCATGTAGAGACCTGGTATATTTATAAGATATATGTATTATTAAGTGAAAAGCAGATTTCAGAATAGTATTACTACATCATCCCTTTAACATATTTGTAAAAAAGCTAAATTATTAAACAATATGTTTGGACATTGTGTGTGTGTGTGTGTCTGTGTGTTCACATGTGTGCATGTGAAATAGAAATGAAAGGACATTTAATAGTGGTTACCTTTAGGAAAGGGGAAGTAAGATTGGAGAAAAGGGATGTCAGGAGCTTTCATTGTTTTTTTAAAATATACTTAAAAATTTTTTATCCCAGGAATATGTTCATGTACTGCTTATTTAATTTTTAAAAATTTTAACATAAGATTACATTTACAGTAGTGACCAAAAGCTTCCATTAACTACCTGAGAATTAGTTTAACGTGGTATGTGAGATTTGTCAAGGAGAACTAAAAAATTCTCATGAGAAAAATAAAATGAAATAAAGTTAAAGGGATTTGAAAATCTAAGATAGCAGAGAGGAAAATACTCTTAATAATTAGAGTCTGAGAATTGAAAATTTAGTACAAATATTTAGCACAAAAGTTCCAACTTTTATAAAAATATAAACTTTATCATATTGAAATATAGTAAAATAACTATCAAGAAGGAAATAGTAGAAGAGAAATATGGGACAATAAAAGCTGCTATTCTAAATAGATAAAAAAAATCAGTACAAATATAAACTTAGTTCCATTTTTTACAGATGGTCATAGAATAGAAATAGTTAATTTTATACTTAAGAAAATAAGTCAGTCATCTCACAAACAGCCTGCCTAGCAACTAAAATGCAAATTTAAATTATTCCAGTATATTTACATGTGGGCATCCTTGTAAATTGGTTAATATTTTTGTAGAGCAGTGTTTTTAGCCTTTACACCAAATTTCTTTTCATTTTTAATATATATTTTATTGATTTTTTTACAGAGAGGAAGGGAGAGGGATAGAGAGTTAGAAACATCGATTAGAGAGAAACATTGATCAGCTGCCTCCTGCACACACCCTCCTGGGGATGTGCCTGCAACCAAGGTACATGCCCTTGACTGGAATTGAACCTGGGACCCTTCAGTCCGCAGGCCGACGCTCTATTCACTGAGCCAAACTGTTTAGGGCAAATTTCTTTTCTCTAAAAATTATATTTTTGAATAGGTAATTCATATACATAATGTAAAATTCAAAAGGCACATAAGTATCCATTGAAAAAACAAGTCTCTCTCCTACCCTTGTGTCTCAGTCACCTGGTTCCCATTCCTGGTGGCAACTTCTGTTAGTTTCTAATGTACCCTTTCTGATGTAGTCGGTGTGTTTTTAAAGAGTGCTTGTCCTCTTACTTTATTCACTTAACAATATTATCTTAGAGATCATTTCACATTAACACATACTTACCCTATATAATAAAAGGCTAATATGCAAATTGTTCCCTCGACCGGGAGTTTGACCAGGGGGCGGGGCCAGTCTGGCCAACCGTCTGCAGCCCCTCTCCCAGCTAGCCCAGCCCAATTGGCCCCAATCGGGGCGGGGCAGCCGGACCCCACCCGTGCATCAATTCGTGCATCCATGCTCTAGTACGTATATAAGCATTTTAAAAGAATGATGTAGTATTTCATTGCATGAATCTACATAATTTATCCAATCTTTTAATGATGGACTTTTGGGTTGTTTTCAATCTTTTGTTCTGAGCAATATTGCATTAAATATTATTACATATACATGAGTTTATACACGTGCAAGGCATATTTATAGGATACATTTTTCCATATCCTCTTGAAAAGCTTAAAACATATATCTTTTATTCCAAAATAAATATTTGACAAAAATTAAAGCTATGGAAATGTTTTTTGTTTTATTTCCATTGTGACATGTCAGTGTTTGGAGCATTGTGTCTACTTCACAATTAGTTTAAAAAAAATCACAATTAGTTTAATTGCTCCAAGTTCTTCTCTCCCAGGAATTGTAAAGCTCAACATAGGTCACATTTAACAGCATGTCTGTTGCATTTCTTGGTTTTTATAACCAGATATGAAAAAAAATTACAGTCATAAATAGCTTGTTTTACTTATATTGCAAAAACAATAGGTATTAATAAGATTTTTTCAAATTACATGTTCTCTCCTCATCCAAATTGGAAAACACTGCTACAGTGTGATTTGATATCACATAGCTATAAAACGATTTCTGCTCTTTGACCTGGTAATTCCAGTTTGGAAAATACATCCCATAGAAATAATACTAAAGAGAAAGAGAGGTGTCTGCTCAGAGACGCTCATTTTGTGTTCCTTATGAGGACCTAAAGTGGGAAACCATCCCAAATACTAGTATCTCTCAGTAAGGAAACAGCAAAATCAAGGTTTAATAGTTCTCTATATTTTTTGAAGAAATTCATAATTTGATTTAAAAGAAAATAGAAAAATATAGTATGAAGTCACAAGTCCTTGCATTTTTTTTTTTTTTACTAATTTTTCCTTTACTTTCTTTCGACAGGCTTTACTTTTATTTTTTTAAATTAAAATTTACTTTCAATATTATATATTGGTTTCCAGTTGTACAGCATAGTGGTTAGACAGTCATATACTTTACAACGTTCTCCCCTTTGCCCCTTCTCCCCCCATATTTCCAGTACCCAACCGGCACATACATAGTTATCGCAATATTATTGAATATATTCCCTATGCTGTACATCCCCATGACTATTTTGTAACTAGCAATTTGTATTTAATTCCTTCATATCTTTCTCCCAGTCTCTTACTCCCCTCCCCTCCGGCAGCCACCAGTCTGCTCTCTGTATCTGAGAGTGTTTCAATTTTGTTCGTTCATTTATTTTATTCTTTAGATTCCATATATAAGTGAAATCATATGATATTTGTCGTTCACTGACTGACTTATTTAGGCTTTACTTTTCTTTCTTTTTTAAAAAAATACATTTTTATTAATTTCAGAGAGGAAGGGAGAGGGAAAGACACAGAGAGAGAAACACCAATAATGAGAGAGAACCACTGATCGGCTGCCTCTTGCACGCCCCACACTGGGGATCGAACCTGCAACCCGAGCATGTGTCCTTACCGGGAATCCAACCGTGACATCCTGGTTCATAGGTTGACGCTCAACCACTGAGCCACGCAGGCTGGGCTAGGCTTTCCTTTTCTGTATTAGTGCAATTTACATTCCAGTTATCTGACTTCAGTACAGCCATGTTAATAATGAATAATGTTTCTATTTTAATGTTTAAATTCTAAAATCAAATCTTGTGTGGAGAAGTTCTGCATGAATATATAGTAGGAAGATAATTTTGACGTTGGATAAAATTAACCTAATGCTTTTAAAATACTTTGGAATTTAAGGAAAAAAATAATGTGTATTGTAAAAAACAAAACATCTTTTTCTTTGTTTACAAAATATATTCATGTAAAATATTTATACCCACACAATGCTTTGAATGGATGCTTTGTTTTATAGAAGAGGGATTATACTATATATTCCTCTCTTTTTGTTTCCCAGACATATGTTATGGGTATCTTTCCATGTCATACCTTTATTTTTTAAAAATATATTTTTATTGATTTCAGAGAGGAAGGGAGAGGGAAAGAGCGATAGAAACATCAATGATGAGAGAGAATCATTGATTGGCTGCCTCCTACACGCCCCCTACTAAGGATCAAGCCCACAACCTAGGAATGTGCCCTTGCCCAGAATCGAACCTGGGACCCTTCAGTCCTCAGGCCAATGCTCTATCCACTGAGCCAAACCGGCTAGGGCTACCTTATTTTTTTAACTCCATATTATGACTAGTTTATAATTGATTAACCACTGTCCTGTGATTATTTCTAATCTCTTGCTTTTGTGAATATGCTGCGCTGAATATCCTGGCATCATCTAATGCATGTATACAAGTATTTCTGTGATTTAAATTCGCAGAACATAATGTTTTTTAGAGATAGCTGAAACAGCAATATTTTTTTGAATTATTTACCATGTATTTTTATGTAAATTAGTTATTTTTTCAGCCAGTAGTACTTCTGGTTAAAATTCATTACTTTGTCCTAAAATGACCTCTTTAGTATAAGAAACATTACAAATTATTTTGTTATCAACACAAATTGTCAGAAACTGCTAATAATGGCTAAACACATCTATGCTTTTATGGTTTAGCCAGGCTGTTTGATTTTGGGCTCTGGTAAAATTAAGTATTATAAACCATTCTGGATAGCTAATAATTTTAAAAGGCACTCCCTGTTATTATACTTTTTAAGAATTTCCTTCCTTTATTCAAGGTTCTGTTGGTGCAACTAATATGAATGAACATAGTTCCCGTTCCCATGCCATCTTTACAATTACCATAGAATGCAGTGAAAAAGGCGTTGATGGTAACATGCACGTCAGGATGGGGAAGCTCCATCTTGTAGATCTTGCTGTAAGTAATAGGCTACTACTTTAAAGAATAACTCTTGTAATTTTGTTATGTTATAAATGAATAAAAATTCAAGTGAAAAGGTGTGATTTACATATGATTTTTAAGTTGTTAACTTGTGTATGTGTTTTGCTTACTATGGAATATTTGGAACCTGTACAAAAGTAGATAGAATAGTATAATGATCTTCCATGTAACCATCACCCACTTCAACAATTACTGGTTCATGGAAGTAGATAGAATAGTATAATGATCTTCCATGTAACCATCACCCACTTCAACAATTACTGGTTCATGGAAGTAGATAGAATAGTATAATGATCTTCCATGTAACCATCACCCACTTCAACAATTACTGGTTCATGGCCAGTCCTGTTTCACCTCTACCATTCCCCACTTCTCTTCCTGTATTATTCTGATGTGAATTCCAGATACTATATCAGATTCCTTTTCTGTTAAATTACTTTTTATTAAGCTTTAGAAACAATATTCTGTATTTTTTATTTTAGCTTTATTTCTGTGTCTGTTTATTGCTAGGGTTCAGAAAGACAGGCAAAAACTGGAGCTACTGGACAGCGCCTCAAGGAAGCTACAAAAATCAATCTTTCGCTTTCCACCCTTGGTAATGTAATTTCTGCCTTGGTTGATGGAAAAAGCACTCATGTGCCTTATCGTAATTCTAAATTGACTCGTCTTCTTCAGGATTCCTTAGGAGGAAATTCAAAGACCATGATGGTAAGACTTAATTGATGATATTATAGTTATCATCAGGCAACTTTTAGATTCCTGTTTATCCCTATAACTGATATGCATAACATTTTAAAAACTATTGATTATTTTACTTTATTTGATTTTGTGGTTATTCTTTTTCTAGTATACCATGTATACAAGCCCATACTGTGTTATTTGGAAACACACATGGTTATACTTACTTTCTCTTTCTTTTTTAAAATATATCTTTGTTGATTTCAGAGAGGAGAGGAGAGGGAAAGAGAGATAGAAACATCAATGATGAGAGAGAATCATTGATTGGCTGCCTCTTGCACTTCCCCTACTGGGGATCAAGCCTGCAACCCAGGCATGTGCCCTTGACCAGAATCGAACCTGGGACCCTTCAGTTCACAGGCTGACGTTCTATCCACTGAGCCAAACCAGTTAGGGTCTTATTCTCTTTTTCAAGAAGATGAGAGTAGAAGTATGCTTTAGAAATTATTTTATTATCTTCGTAATGGTAGTATTAATTTTAACTGTGTCAGGTGTTACAATGTTTTGTTTTGTATTCCTAATTCAACAGTGTGCAAATATTGGGCCAGCAGATTACAATTATGATGAAACTATCAGTACATTACGGTATGCTAACCGTGCTAAGAATATTAAAAATAAAGCTAGAATTAATGAAGATCCAAAGGATGCTTTGCTTCGTCAATTTCAGAAAGAAATAGAAGAACTGAAAAAAAAGCTTGAGGAAGGTAACTTTTCCCCAAAATGTTGATCTTAATGTTGGCTAAAAATATGTTGCTTTACCACTAAACCACCTATTAAAAATTGCACCTCTAACATTGGTATTTAAAGGAATATTTCTGCTCGCTAACTTGATACATACATATTAAGTAAGCTCAAGTAAATGTATATAATGTTTGTATATGTGATTTAAAAACTTTACTTAATTTAAACCTCTATCTTAATCTCAGTGACCTTTTGTAGATTTTATATGACCACCTATTAAATAATTAATTTTTATTTGTCTCTGTATAAGAGCAAATTCTACCATATATATTTAGATGACTATGACCAGAGTTCCCTGTGATAGATATCAGTTACTGTTTGAAGTAAAGAAAGCTATCAGAGTCAGGGTGCACCAAGTTTACTATAAGTAAAATTCATTGCATAGTCTTCAAATATGCTTTCATACTTAAATTTGAACATGAGGTTCTCTTTTGGAAATTCTTTGCTAACAAGATAATATTAGAAGGTTAGCTAGTTTGAAGACCTTATTCATGCGGTTGAGAAATTTACCATCACTAAGTGCCCAGTGACTTCCTGTACCTTCATGCTAAGAACTGATTGGCATAGGGCTCCTTTGCATACCAGGTAAACCAGAGGGCTTTGAAACTGCCTCTTTTCAGTCTATGGGAAAACTGGTTAGATCAGATGTGAAATCAAGAGATGCCAACATCACAAATGTTTGGAGAAGGTGCTGATTTAATACACTTGAGTAAGATTATTGAGGAAAAGCAGTTGTAATTGACCTGCCTCTTAGATAATGAAATTGGTGTTTTAAGTGTGACCACTAGGTGGTATTTATAGTCAGTATATTTTAAAATTTTTTAATTCTAGATTTGTTAATGTTGAGTATACCTTTATTTTGCTAACTTATGTTTTTTACATTTATTTATTGTGGTAAAATATACATAACATAAAATTTACCATTTTAACTATTTTTAAGTGTATTAAATAAGTTCACATTGTTTTGCAACCATTACCATCATCCATCTCCAACTTTGTAGTCATCCCAAAATGAAACTCTGTACCCATTAAACACTAACTCTCCATCTCCCTTTCTCCCTCAGCACCAGGTAGCCACTATTTTACTTTCTATCTCTGAATTGACTATTCTAGGTACCTCATATAAGTAAAATCATGTAATATTTGTCCTTTTGTGTCTGGCTTATTTTATTTAGCATGATATCCTCAAGGTTCATCCATATTGTAGCATGTGTCAGAATTTTCTTCCTTTTTAAGGCTGAATAATATTTTGTTGTATGTATATAGCACATTTTTTAAAAAAATGTTCATTGATTTTTTTAAAGAGAGAGGCAGGGAGGGAGAGAGAGAGAGGAAGAGAGAGAGAGAGAGAGAGAGAGAAACATTGATGTGAGAAACATTGATCAGTTGCCTTCTGTATGCACCCCAACGTGGGATCAAACCTGAAACCTGGGCATGTGCCCTGACTGGGAATCAAACTGGAGACCTTATGGTACATGAAAAGATGCTCAACCATCTGAGCTTCACCAGCCAGGGCTATTCCACATTTTGTTTATTCATTCATCTGTCGATGGGCACTGGGTGACTTCGGCCTTTTGACTCTTGTGGATAATGCTGCTATGAATGTGGGTATACAAATACCTGTTGAAGTCCTGATTTCAATTTTTTTGGGCATATACCCAGAATTGGAATTGCTGGATTATATGGAAATGCTAATTTTATTTTTAACACATTTCATTTTATTTATGCTCCTAGGACATTTGTTTTTGTAGCATAGTTGACAGAGTTTTATAATCTGGTTAATAGAATTGATCATAAGAACTATAAAAAGTAGGCAAAAATATTTAAAAATTTATTTTAACTTTTTATTTTGAAATAATTTTAGACTTGTGGAAAACTTGCAAATATAGTGAGAATTCCTATATACCCATCACCCAGCTTCCCCTGATGTTAACATCCTAGATAATAAACGCCTAATATGCTAAGTGTCTAACTGTTCGTTCGACCAGCCGCTATGACGCACACTGACCACCAGGGGGCAGACGCTCCAACCTGTAGGTTAGCTTGCTGCACATGCCCTGGAGCCCTTCCTTGGTTCCTCCTGGGCCAGCCAATCTCCCGGTCCCTCCTGGCCTCTAAAATATTTCTTCTAATTAATTTTCTTTCAATGTGCATGAATCCGCCCACTGGGCCTCTATTCTTACGTAATCATAGAACAATTAATGAAACCAGGTAATTTACATTGATACAAATTTAACTAATCTACAATTCTCACTTAAAATTTTTTAGGCCATACCAGTAAAACAGTTTTATTTCATTTTAAAATATTCATCTATATGAAGATTCTATTTAAATTTTGACAGTTTTCCCTCTCATGCCCTTTTTCTCTAGTCCAGCATCTAATCTGGGATCACACTGTGCATTTAGTTGTCTTTTTAATTTCATCCAGTCTCCAGTTCCTCAGTCTCTTTTTGTCTTTCATGCTCTTAACACTTTAGAAGAGTACTGGTCATATGTTTGTAAAATGTTCCTCAATTTGGGTTTGTTAATAGTTCTCTTATAATTATTCTGTAAGGTTTCTATACTATAAATCTACTACTTATTTTATTTTCTCCTTTATAACTAATATGCATCTTGTGGGGAGCTACTTTGAGACTAAACGAAGGTCCTGATTCTTATACTTTCTCCCACTGATTTTAGCATCCATCAAGGGTTCTTGCCTGAAACAGTAACTCTGTGGCACTTAGTCATTGGTGACTCCCTTTCCATCATTTCTTCTGATGTTTAGTGTTTGAAATTCTGTTGTATGGAAGAGCGCTCCCTTCTCCTTCATTATTTATTTATTCCGTTATTTACATATGTCAGTATAGACTCATGGATATTTGTAGTTTATAATACAGTAATCTATACTAATAAAAGCGTAATATGCTAATTAGACCGGACACCCTTCCGGACAGCCTTCTAGATGAAGCCAGGCTTTGAGGGAAGCCCGGGTCCCAGGTGCCTGCCATCAGCTGGAGGGAGGCCCGGGTCCCGGGTGCCAGAGGGAAGCCAGTGCCGGCAACAGCCGGGGGAAGGAAGGCCTACTCTTGCACGAATTTTGTGCATCAGGCCTCTAGTAATATATATTTTATTGCTCAAATTGTTCCAGCTTTGGCCATTAGGAACTTCTACAGAGTTGTTCCTGTATCCTTTCAGTATGCTCCCATAAGTTTTTTTATTTACTTAGCATTTCCTTATTTTCTGGCACCACAGGTGTTTTGGGCTCATTTTGTATTTTCTCTATCCCAGCCTTAAATCAGCTATTTCTCCCTGGTTCCTTTCATTGGAGAATGGTATTTAGAAACCAAATTTTCAGCATTAGGTGTGCTCATTGCTACTGAGGTGTCATTGTTTCTGGACCTAAAGAACAAAATATTTTTTAATGAATTCCTTCTCCGAAGACTCTGTGATTTCTTTACATCCTTTATTTACAGGTTCAAGTATTATATTGCTGTGATTAATGTATATTTTACTTTTTATTCCAATTTTGTTTTCTTAGACATTTCATATATAGACAGTGGTATTTTTAAGTAACTATTTTGATGGTAACATAGTACTGACCTTCATTAATATTAGTTTAAGTATTCCCTTTTATTTGATTTTTGTTTTTTTTTAAGTTAACAAAATCTTTGTACAAATAAGTTCTTTTGAAATATTTCTTGTGCTATAGTTCTAAAAGTGGAATCACTATGTTAGATGACAGTTTATGGCTCTTAACAAATATAAGACTGAAATTATTGTAACATGTAATGTTATATATATTTAGAACTATATTTTATTATTTGAAATTTTAAATGGATAAGAATTTAACTTCTCTTTAGGAAATTTAAAAATAAAGCCTGTGTGTACATCATATCTATTTCTGAGGTTAGCATATCTGATACACTGTTTAGGAATTTTAATACAAGGTTTGTTTAGCAACAAAAACTTAATGGTATAAGTGATGTAGACATTTTCTATTTAGCCAATGACCTGGAGCGGAATAAAAATCATTGTAATAAATTTCTATTCAAGGGGAAGAAATATCAGGCTCTGATATTAGTGGGTCAGAAGAAGATGATGATGAAGAGGGTGAGGTTGGAGAAGATGGAGAGAAAAGGAAAAAAAGAAGGGGTAAGTTCTTTTTAGTTCTAGAAATTACCTTAGATTGCTACTTAATGATGGTTTAACATTCCCATGCAAGTTGAGTGCATGCCTTTTATTTTGCCATTTTTAATTACGGTAGCAAGTCAAACAGGAAGTATGACATATCCCGGGTTAACTTTTTATTTTCTGTATTTTTTTTTCCTGTACTTCTCTGTTTATCGCTGAATTAGAATACCTATGTTCTCTTTTTATTTTAGAATTTAGAATTGTAAGTCAGTGATAGTGGATAAAATTTCATGTAGGGTTTCAATTTTATTGGGAACTTTTATGTACGTTATGAACCTAAACTTTTTAGGAACTTAGGATAATGTGGAGATTTTCTCAAGCATAATTAGGCTTTCGAAGTCATTGAATTTTTTAATAAATTTATATAAGGATTCTAATTTTTCAATTCGATTTTTTCTTTATAAAATGTACCTTCATTCTCACCTTGTTATGTGCCATTTATTGCCCAAGTACAAATTAACACTGTTTATTGTAATAAAGATATGGATAACATGCAAAAGAGAGAGACGTGTTAAATGGCCTACATTAAATTTTTTTACCCTAAATATTTATTTATTTTGTAACTCTCTTCCATTAACATGGATCATTGTTTTCAAGCTAGTGCATATTTTGCTTGTCTTATTAAAATTATCGTAATCAGGGCAAGATGTTCAAGTGCACATCTTTTGCCATTGCCTAGCTGCCTGCACCGCCCTTTAGGGAGATGGGGGTCATTAAGGAAACTTAACATTGAAAAAAAAATGATCTTGCTGAAAATAAACTCGTCACTGCTTGATCAGGACTCCAAAATTTACAAATGATAAAGATTTTATAACTTCAAAAGATAGGAAAAGCATGATTTAGACAGGAGTTGGCAAAATATAGTCTGCTGGCCAAATTCAGCCTACCACATGTTTTTGTAAATGAGATTTTATTAAACAGCCATGCTTATTTGTTTATATGTGGTCTATGGCTGGCTGCTTTCATATGAGATTGTATGGTTTTCAAAACCTAAACACTTATTATCTGTACCTTTACAGAAAATGTTTGCCAAACCCTGACTTAGAGAATCACTTTTGTGTGCATACCTATTTCTTATTTATTGATTTGAAAGAGAGAGAGAGAAACATTTATGTGAGAAAGAAATGTGAATCCGTTGCCTTCCGAACATCTCCCGACCAGTAATTGAACCTGGAACCTGGGCATGTACCCTGACAGGGAATTGAACCGGGGACCTTTTGGTGCATAAGACAGTGCTCAAATACCTGAGCCCCACTGACCAGGCCATACCTGTTTTTCACAAAGTAAATTATTCAGAGCTAAAGCAGATAATAGATTTGTTAAAATTAAAATTTTAAATAGCAAAAAATATTTAATAGTAAAATACCTTCCTTTCAGGCTTAGAAATTTTAAAATGTTCAGTGAGCTTTTCAAAGTTTGACCATGAAACCTTAAAACATACATAATTATATCTGATAGTGTGTTGTTTTAAAGGAGAATGAGTGAAATTGGAGACAAACCAACCTGTCTATAATGTAAGGTGATTTATCATTTTATAAGTTTAATTATGCATGATTTCAAATCTTAAAACTCAGTTCCTTTAACTTATCAACCTAAATAGTTTAAATAAACTTAAATGTCACCAAATGACTTACTGATTTTTTTTATTCTTGTCATTCCAACCCTCTGAATTACTGTGTTTTAGGTGAATAGTGGGGTTTGCCCACAGTAGATGCTTAAAGGAATACAGTTTCTAATTCTGCATGGCTTTGATAGTAGAGCATATTGGCTAGACTACCAAGACTGGTTTTGAGGGAAAGTAAGTTTTGGTTCTTTAATACAAAGCTTGATTGTCTTTTAAAAGTCTCTCTCTGGAACTGAATTTTTCTGTGTATGTATTCCTTTTCTTGTTTCCTTTTTCTTTGGTTCCCGTCGGGCTCATTTCTTTGTCTTCCAGGCAGTAGCAGCAGCAGTAGTTCAGACTCCACATGTTCTGTCATAGAGAAACCTCTGGATAAGTTCTTGCCTAGTGAGTGGTAGCTCTTAAGTTCTCTAACAGAGCTTTGGCTTTTTCATAACCCGTGGGCTTCATTTGAGGAATGCTGCACTGCTCCCTGTCATGACTTAAAGAATACATGTTGGACTTCTCAGTAGAACAAAGCATGTGATGACCTCCCCCTTCATTGCTTCCAGTAACCTATAATTGTTAAAACATGTACTTACATTTATGTTTGAGACAATGGAAGAGAGAGTCATGCTTTTGCAATTGAGATAATGTAAAGAGAGCTAGTAAGCTGTATAAAAGAACACTTCTTATGGTTCCTTTTCATGTTTCATGACAAATTTCTAATCCTTGTCAGTATAAGGGATATGCAGTAACAAATCCTGAATTTCTAAAACTCCAAATTATATTTGGAAATACAGTGCCCATTATAACTTGTCTTACAGTTACAAAGGTTTTAGGCTTTGGTGTCCTAATCTTAGAGTAGCTTAAGAGTGAAAGCACCCAAATGAATAAATAAAAAGTAAAATTTGAAGCAAGTGAAGATGAATTGAATAGTACTAGTATTTTATATCAAATGGCCATTTATCTCTATTTCTAAATTACCTGATTGATTTTAAGAAATTTTCTAATGTCTGATGAGAGAAATCAGATCCACAAGAAATTATTTATGCATTATCTATTGACTTATTTCTTAAACCTTAATTAAATTAAAAAGTATTATGAATTTTATATTTCATTTTCAAAAGAAAAGGGAATTGGTGCTTTCTTGTACTAGCTTTCAGCTTACTGTCTTTTAAAGCATTATCTATATACTTACCTTTAGAAACCAATAGCAAAAACATTTGATTATTGTTCTTATGCCTTGAGCTTTCTAGAGGAAGAATTCCAAGAATATTAGGAATTGTATTCTCTATTGACAATTCTTAAATTTTTACCAAAAACAGTTAATTTCAGAGGATAACATAAAATACATGACATTGCTTTAGAAACCATATAGAGGTATTATTTTGTATTATAAACTCTGAAATACAAGAAAATATCTTAGTGGGAGGCATTAATTTTCTGTTTTAAAATTTACCTTAATTCTTAAAGACTAGTTATATGAAAGTCTGTTATGAAATGAGTTGTACTTTGTTCAGTTCAAGCAGTTTGTACACCTGGCACATAACATTAAGTTCTTTTTTTGTGTGATGTGGGTGTGCTGATGAAGTACAGAGATGGTTGTCCCAGCATGATTGCTGTGTGTAACTTGTATGTACTTTCCCTTTAAAAAATATGAATGGCCTTTTTATTTAGGTGTTCTTTGCTTGAATCATCAATTGATTATTTACTTCTATAGAATCATTATTGTAATTATCCTTAACGAGTCACTAATAGATTGAATGCAAGTTTGTTATTATACAGGTGTACTTCACTTTATGTAATAAATATTTTTGGTTTGTATGTTTCTTTTCCTGAAAAAATTGCCCTTAAATCAAGTTGGAAAATCAAATGTATTGGGGGAGATCTTGCTTTTTAAAGGATTCTTCATTAAATCCTTTTGTTAATTAAATCATTATGGCAAATTGCTATAATCTAATTTGGGGTTGAGGTTTTGGGTTGGATTTTCTTAAAGGGAGGCACACCTGTAACAATTCCTTACATTGGAAGAACATTGAATTGGGAAATTTTGAAAATGGACAGTGTGAATTTTGCTGCTTTTAACTTATTAAATTGGCTTAATTTTCTGTTTTGCTCTTTTAGAATACTTCTCAGGTCTTAGCAGTTTCCCAATTCCATGTCTGCTATTGTTTACCCACGTGGTGCTGAACTGTTATATTTGCAGGAGTTTGGGAGTTTGTGAGCTCTTGAGATTGAATTGAATTGTAATATTAGACGAAATTAATCTTCCTATTATCTTTGCATAAATTAAATCTCGATTATGTTGAATATGCTTTACTTTTTACATAAAACTGCTCTTTCAGTTTTGATAATGATTTGATTTTTATACATTTTTCTTTGTTTTACATAAGAAATAATGTTTTTCTTTTTTTCCTCTTCATCTCTGTGCATATGCTTCCTGTCTACGATTTGCTTACTACTTCTTATTGAAAGATCAAGCAGGTTGGTGTGATTGATTTGCACTCCCCGTGGTACAATTATTTAAACTATAAAGAACATTGTCATCTAACTATATTACATTTAAAAAAATTTAATGATTTTTTTACAAGGTAAGTATCCACCTTTTGTATTTAAAAAATCTTTAAATTTTAGCTTTAAAAAAGCTTCCATTTTTTCCTAAATTATTTTTTTTAATTTATTTCCGTTTTTATTGACTTAAATATTAGGAACAATTTTTTTATTTCCAAAAGATCTTTGTAGCAGAACAATTCAGAAGTATTAGATTGACAGTGACAGACACACAGGATGTGCTAGACCTAATTAACAGCAGAGACAAAAATAATGTATCACCAGATCTATATGGCATAATCTTTTTTCCTAAAATTTTAAAAGATCCATTAAGCCAAATTTTGGAAATATAAATATAAATGATTTCACATTCAGGCAGTTTTTTCTTGTTTGTTTTTTTTTAAGTGAGGAATCAGATGCTTGGTTACTTATGCCCATGGGTGTTCATATAGTGAAAATGAAATTAATTCAGTTAACACTTCCCTGAGATTCTTCCCTTTAACTGTACCTTGCCAGTGTCCCCCTTCACAGTTTTGGATAGAGCACATGGCACAGGGCAATTAAAAATATATTTATCTGAAAGTTTGTGCTGAATTCTATTATGCAGTATTAGAGCATTTTTTTTTGTTTGGTTGGTTTTGTTGAATGAAATTTTAAAAAATTAATGTAAAAGTGACTTTTAGTGATTTCATGTTTTCAAGTGCCTGGTTAAAAGAGTTGGCACATATCTACATTTAGCTTTAAATATTATTTGAAGAGAAATATAATGATTTATTGGAGTAATTCTGGCAATAATATATTACGAAATATTAGATTTTTGAAACTCAACCTAGCTATAATACATGGTTATTTTTCTGAAAATGTTACAAGAGCACAATAAGATCTTTGTTGCTAAAACATCAGTTTGAAAATATTACCTGGATGGTTTTGAATAACTAATGCAATTTAATTATAGTAGTAATTCATCAATAGGCATGTGCTTTTGTATTTCTAAATATAAAATCTTTTTATTCTATTGCCTCTTAATGGGCTTGGAAACTATATGGTGTGTGTGTGTGTGTGTGTGTGTGTGTGTGTGTGTGTGTGTGAAAATATTATTGATTTCAGAGAAGAAGGGAGAAGGAGAGAGAGAAACATCAATGATGAGAATCATTGATCAGCTGCCTCTGTACGCCCCCTACTGGGGATCGGCCTGCAACCCGGGCATGTGCCCTTGACCGGAATCGTACCGGGACCCTTAGTCCACAGGCCGACGCTCTATCTAAACCAAACCTCCAAGGGCGGAAACTATATGTTTTTAACTGTTGACAATTAGAAGGCTGGAAGCCTAAAAAAATTAATGTACATATATTGACCAGATAATTTCCTTTATACCATTAATATCCATGTCTTCACACATACAGGGTTGTTGTTTTCTCCCCTTAACATATTTGCTGTTTTTTTCTTTAAATATTTGAAATTCTGAGGTAGAAAGGAAGCTATAATTTACTATGCATGCCACTTACATTATACCTGAAATTACACTTTCCCCCTCAAATTTCTAAAAAATAGTATTACCAATGGGAAATTCTTTGGGAATAGGGACTAGATTACTTTTCTAAATTATCTTTTAATAGTGTTATTCAGAACATTCAATACAGGTGACTGTGCCAAAGAAGCCAATAGAATCAGGTCTACATCCTGAATTTTGGAATGCAATGAATCACACCACACCAGAGCATGAATTTGGATCAGTGCTTTTATTTATTCTTTTATTTAACTTACTTGTTTCATGGCTTAAGTTTGCTTCAGACGTATATTTATTTAGAAATGAAGGGTAATATATTTAAAACCCTTGGGTTTTTTACTATAATTTTATCCTAAAGAATTGAAGCCTGTGCATGATTCTTTGTCTCGTGGTTTCCAAAAGAATATATTCAGATAATATATATCTCCATCATTTTTTCAGTTCTTTTTCCTTCTTAGCAGGAGGGGTTAGCTTTTGGGTGGAGACATTAACAATTCATAAAGTCTTCTGGTTTACACTCTTCTGTGGTCCTTTGGGAAGGAAGTTAAGAAATACAGAAAGCTCTCAGGAGAGCCTCAGACCAATTCTATGAAAAGTTTGATCATTTTTCTGAAGGAAAGTATGTTTCAAAGAAAGTATATTACCAGAAATGAATGATCTTTGATTCAGTTTCATAACCAGTTTAAAATGCTAGTTTTATTTTCTCTTTTTGATTTTGCATTTTAACTTCATGATTTTGAAATTCATTCAATAAACTTTTGTTGTTGTTGTTAATCCTCACCTGAGGATATTTTTCCATTGATTTTTAGAGACAGTGGAAGGGAGTGGGAGAGACAGAGAGAGAAACATTGATGTGAGAGAGACACATCAATTGATTGCCTCCTGCATGGCCCCAACCAGGGCCGGGTGGAACCTGCAACTGAGGTATGTTTCCTTGACAAATCGAACTGGGGACCCTTCAGTCCAAGAGCCAGCACTCTATCCACTGAGCCAAACAGGCTAGGGCTCATTCAATAAACTTTTATTGAATATTTACAACACTTAACTTAGAACTTTTATTCATACTATTATTTGTATATTAAGCACTCTACTTACTAGACATTATAATCAAAGTAATCGATTGGAAACTGTGTTTCCAGCTTGATTTTCTACTTATATTTAATACTTGTACTTAATGTGACAGATTTAGGGTCCTGTGTTTGATACAATGAGTTATTTTAGTTTTTCATTTAAAATATGACATCATGACAGCTCAGCAACTATAAAATGCCTGGTTAATTACCATGTAACTGTTATATAATTAGTATAGACTTTTTTCATTTAAAAGCATACCATGAAAGAAAATACTTTCCAGTAATTTTATTAAACAAAATTTTATAAATACTCTGAAGATATGTATTAAAAACTACTTGCTATAAGTTCTGACTGATATTTTCAATCTGTTCATTTTATACATATATGTGACTTTTTCTTAATCATTTATTTTAATAAATTATAGGGAAATATATTGGGAAGCCACTTTATTTTGTACCTGGTTATCAGAAAAAAGTAACTAAATAATCATATTGCTTTTTCCACCATATATGTTATCTTGGGACACACAGATCTGTGTTTTTTTGTTTGTTTGCTTTGGCTTTGCTGTTAATCTTTCTTTTTTTTTCCTGCTCATCTGTTTTGCTCTTCTTTTACTTACTTTTGTCCTAATCATTGCACAATAGGAAAACAGTTTGAATTTAGCAATTAGTTTAAAAGTTCTAAGAACGTAACATAAATTATTCATTTGATTTCCTTAAAATGTTAATATTTGATTTTATATTACTGAGGAATGTACCTTTTATAAAAATGAAGAGAATCTACTAGTATACTGTTCTGAAACGTTGACTCTAAAGTGATTGTTGTAATTGAATGACTCAAACAGGTAAAAAGAAAGTTTCCCCTGATAAGATGGTTGAAATGCAAGCAAAAATTGATGAAGAGAGAAAAGCACTTGAAACAAAGCTTGACATGGAAGAAGAAGAAAGAAACAAGGCTAGGGCTGAATTAGAGAAACGGGAAAAGGATCTTCTTAAGGCCCAGTAAGTATTACTGAACTGATGTAGATTTGTGTTTTAAATTTCTGGTATTTTTCTGAGGACTTATGTATAAGGAAAAAAATTGAATAATAATTAGAAACTTGATTTTTATCTCCAGAGTAGCTATTTTTGGACAGAAGGTTTCATTGTGTATGTTGTATTTCTGAAAATTATATGTTTTGATTATTTCCTCTCTTTGTGGGAGGAAAAAATTAAGTGAATTTGAATTAGTTGTAGATCAACTCATACAGTAATGAATTATCCAGTGGTATAATTTGATAGAGATGTTGTATAACCATATTCCTATTTTGAAATTTTGTATCCAAACTCATTAAATTTTTGGTAATTGATATTGGTACAATAGTAGATAATCGGAGTATTCTCATTTTAATCAACAGACAAGAGCATCAGTCTTTGCTAGAGAAATTATCTGCTCTGGAGAAGAAGGTAATTGTCGGTGGTGTTGACTTGTTGGCGAAAGCTGAGGAACAAGAGAAGCTTCTTGAAGAATCTAATATGGAACTGGAAGAAAGGAGGAAAAGGGCAGAGCAACTTCGCAGAGAATTGGAGGAAAAAGAGGTACCTTTTCGGTTCTGGTTGACACTTTTTTTCCTAGTGAAAAGCTAAATATAATTTTAATAACATTGTAAAGCAGATCTGTGGGTTGCTTTGAAGATGGCTGCTAAACATATTATTTGTTAAATAAATTTGTGATTTAAAGAATAAATTATTAAGTTTATCAATTTTTCTCATAGCAAGAACGCTTGGATATTGAAGAAAAGTATACCAGTTTGCAAGAGGAAGCACAGGGAAAGACCAAAAAATTAAAGAAAGTCTGGACTATGCTGATGGCTGCAAAGTCAGAGGTTGGTCTCTTAGAAATTACCTACTAATGTAGTTCTGAATTTAAAAAAAATAATTTTTTTGGTTAAGTATGATTAAGAATCTGAAAGGAATCATGGGTGCTTAAAATTTTAAAGAAATAAAAATTTCTCCTTGATGTGCAGTTTTTAATTTTAGCTCTTAAATTAAATTTCTAACCTTAACTACTAATGTGAAAAAGACATTGTGAGGCCCTGCCGATGTGGCTCAGTTGGTTGGAGCATCATCCTGTATATCAAAAGGTGGTGGGTTCGATTGCCCGTCAGGGTGCATACAACAGACAGTTGGTTGATGTTTCTCTCTCAAGTCGATGTTTTTCTTTCTTTCTCTCTCTCTAAAATAAAATAAATAAAACAAGACATTGTTAGTGTCATTCTGTCCATTGTTTTAGTGAAAGAACTGGGTAAGCTCTTAGAGGGTTTCTATGTCAGATTGAACTATTTTGTATTTAAAATCTTGTTTGTCCTTAATATTTTCATTGATTTTTCTCATAGATGGCTGATCTCCAACAAGAACATCAGAGGGAAATTGAAGGCCTATTGGAGAACATTCGACAACTTAGCCGGGAGCTTCGGCTTCAGATGCTTGTTATTGATAACTTTATACCTCAGGATTATCAGGTAAGAGGGAAGTTCTCTGACCTAGATATTAGGTCACTTGGCTGGGGTTAAGAAATAAGGAAATATAATTTGTCACTTAATTGGTGGTAAATATGTACATTTCAGTTGTTAACGATAAAATTTTCTTGAACTAATGCCATAACATTTCACTTTAGTTGTTAACTTTTCTTAGTACATAATTCTCTGTTTTAGTATCTAACTATCTAAATAAGAATTTCTCAGCCCTTTAGAGAAATCCAGATTCATTTATAGAAGGTCCTTAAATAACATTTTTTCGGTCATCGTCGTTATATCATTGATGAGAAAAAAAAAATTGATTCCCAGCCAGGGCCACTGTCTGTATGGAGTTGGCATGTTTACCTCATGTTTGTATGGGTTTTCTCTGGGTCTTCAGGTTTTCTCCCACATCCCAAAGATGTGCACATGAAGTGAATGGCGTGTCTACGTTGCCCCAGTCTGAGTGAGTGAGTGTGTGTGTGTGATGTGCCTTGTGATGGAAGGGCGTCCTATCCAGGGCTGGTTTCCACCTTGTGCTCTCAGCTGCTTGGACAAGCTCCAACATCCCGTGAATATTTTTCCCTGAACTGGATAAGCCAATTGGAAAATAATTACCTTAATCTTTCATATATATATATATATCTCACATTTATTTCAGTGTTTAATATTAGTAGTTTTGGGTCTTTATTTAGAAGTTTGGTGATGTTTTTGTGACCAGAAATATAGACACTTAACTCTTGTTTATATCAATTAGCCTAAGATAAAATTGGTTTTATTATACATCTTCCCTTAACATCACAGCTTCCAAGAACTGAACAAAACCTTAATGAGGGCTTAATGTAATTGCAATCAGAATCAAGATATAGCTGCTGTTTATTCATTCAATGTCCTTTGTCCTATGAATAGAATAAGCAGAACTCCTGTTGGAACTTTTTCTCCCTGCTTATGGATGCTAATTCTCTGTGTGTGTGTGTTGGGTGGGTGGGGGTAAAATATACATAACATGAAATATACCATTTTAAGTATTTTTAAGAGTACAATTCACTGACATAAAGTATATTCATAATGTTGTACAACTATCATTATTTTCCATTTCCAGACAGATGCCAATCCTTAATACTAATATAATTTAAGAATCTCAGCCTCTATTTTTCTTTACTCAAAATATTCATCTTTCTAGTACATTTTAGTAAACTTTAACATATTGATTTTTTTAAAATTTACTTTGAATCTCTATACAGCTATAAGCAGTTTGTCTAAAATTAAGCCGTAGTATTTTTTCCTTTGAACAAAAGGTGTATAGAATTAACCTTTGGTTCTTGGTACACTCTCCTTATTGGCCCTGGAAGGCCTCCCTTGATTTAATTTGTTATTTTGTAGTGAACTCATCACCCCAAACAAAAGCTAGGACCATTATAGTAACCTACTTCCAATCAAATGGTTCCCTCTCCCTCTTCCACCCCTTTGCCTCTTCCAACTCAAGGTAACTTTCATTCTGAATCATGTTCTTCATTTCCTTGCTTTTTATTTTTATATAGTTTAATTGCATCTACATATATTTCTTAAAAGCATATATTTTAAAATTTATGACAAGTGTATCATGCAGTACATAATTGAGACAAAATTTCCCCCATAATTTATTAAGATTTTAGTTTCATGAATATTTTTCAGTATTTTAAATGTTATTAAATATTAAAAGTAGACTATCTTTGACTCTTAAAAGGAAATGATTGAAAACTATGTCCATTGGAATGAAGACATAGGAGAATGGCAGCTAGTGAGTATTACCTTCATCTTTTCATGGAATACTTGTGGAGGACTACTACCTGTAGACTAGGGATTTTGCTGCTCCAAGGGGGAGAGGTGGTCCATAGGCTGAATCAGATGAGACTCCAGTAGGATGGAGATGTTTTTCTAATTAACTATGTTATAATACACAGACTATTCCGTGGAAATGGCATGGGCAGGGCTGCATAGTACTAAATGACTTGCAGGTCCCTTTCTGTTCCAGCATTCAAATCATGTTGCATGAGTGTAACATCCGTATATCTCACAATAAATTGCTAATTCACAATATTAATTGCTAATGAAAACAATTCTCCTCTGTCTCTTTTTTCCTCCCCAAGAAATGTGTTGCCTACACAGGAAATAACATGAGGAAGCAAACTCCAATTCCTGATAAAAAAGAGAAAGATGTAAGAGTGCTTTTTTAAAAAATTACAGTGTAAAATATTTATAGGGCTGTGGGTCACTAAATTATGTGTTCAGCATGAAATCAATCAGCTGTGCTAAAAAAAGTAGGTTGATCTTTTGGGAATAGAGGCTCTTGGATGGGGCGATTATTAGGACAGTTCGGCTCACCTGCAGTTGTGATGGCAGGCTGAGTTCCATCACCAAAGAGTGGCATGGAATCTTCTTTTCACCACCTTTCTGGGTCATGGGGATGTGTTTAGCGACTAGAATGTCCTTTTCAAAGCTAGTCTTAGTCTTAGGTCCACAAGAGGAGATATCGGCTTTAGGGAAAGCAGCAACAGTTCTGCTTTCCTGCTAAGGAGTTTATGGTGTGTCAGGACTCACTCACCAACCCTTGCTGAATACATTTGAGATAAATGGAGTTAAAGAAGGTATCTTTAGATATTTGTTTCGTCTTGTGTTCTGTGGCTTTTTTCTAGAGTTTATTCAGTGTTTTAAATCTTTCCCCAAATCTGATTTGTCTGGTGTTGGTTTCCTTTACTTAGCCCTTTGAAGTGGACCTTTCCCACGTATATCTTGCCTATACTGAGGAGAGCCTGCGGCAGTCCTTGATGAAATTGGAGAGGCCACGGACTTCAAAGGGGAAAGCAAGGCCAAAGACAGGGAGAAGGTAAGACTGTCTTAGAATCCCACGAAATCAAGGCAGTGAGATGCTAATTAGATATATTTAAAGGAAATTTAGTTAAGATGATAAAATTTTGGCTGATACATTTAAATATCACAATTCTTGCCCTGGCCTGCATTTCTCAGTGGTTAGAGTGTCCACCCATGCACTGAAGGGTCTCAGGTTTTATTCCTGGTCAAGGGCACATACCTCAGTTACACGTTCAATCCCCAGCCCCGGTTGGGCTGTATGCAGGAGGCAACCTGTCGATGTCTCTCTCTCTCTCTCATCAATGTCTCTCTCTCTCTCTTTCTCTCTCTCTCTCTCTCTCTCCCCCTCCCTCCCTCCCTCCCTCCCTCTCCTCTCTCTTTGTCTCTCCCTTCCTCCCCTCCTCCCTTCCACTCTCTGAAAATCAATAGGAAGAATATCCTCTGGTGAGGATTGACACACACACAAAAATGTTCTTATGTAGTTATGATTTGAGTAAATAAAATCTTGCTGAAGAATTAAGGTCTTCCAATGTCTTTAGCTGTACGTATTGAGTAATAGATTTTATTTTTAATGTATTTTGTTCTCTCCAAGTCATCTACTATCTTAATTCCTTAATTCTTACACTAATTCTTCTAGTGAGATGCTAATTAATTTGCCTGGTTAGACTCTTAAGTATTATATTCAGCTGATTTGTTTTTCTATAATAAACATCGTCCCAAGAACCTTGATGTCCTCAGTCACTAGTTAAAGAAAACTTCTCTGACCATCTTTTCTTCTCCTTTGGAGGCTGGTTTGACTGTTGAGTTGTCTGTATGTACCACCACATAAGCCCAGGGAACCAGGACGTGAGAGGCTGGAGCTTATTCTTCTTCCTCTGCCCTCCATCAAGTGCTGTTGAGCTTATTTAAACTGATTGTAAGACTTTGGGGCTCCTGAAATGAGAGGGAATAATAAGCTTATTTCCCCCCCTGCTTTGAGCACTTGGATTTTTGAGTTACATGTAAGGTGAGGTTGTATGGGTTTAATATTTTTTTGTTGCATGATCTCGTAGACATGACCTAATATTTATAAATTTGGGATAGTTGAACTCAAGGAGGAGGAATCAGTACCATATTAAAAGTGCACAAATTTTTCATTCTTTAGTATTTATGTGGTAGGGGTTAAAAACTCTTTATCTGCCAGCAGAAGCCATGCATTAATAAATGAAACATAGCAGTTCAAAGAAACATGAATCTCTTTAGACCTTTCACTTTTCCACTTTTAATAGAGATATTTTCCTCTTAACTTTGAAGTTAGTAAGAAAACTAACAATGCAAGTGTGATGATAAATGGTAAGACAGTTGGCTTCAGTGTAGGTGAAAAATAGGCAGCAGTGGGGACGGGGCCAAAATGGAGAGTAGTCTGTCTGAATGAGTGGCTGCTTCCTTGCTCCTAGTTAGTTTTGGGACTAGAGGGCCCATTGTTTCCAACTCCTCTTGTTTCAAAGAAGAAGCCAGAAATCAAATTATTTAAATGAGATCTCTCCATTTTCAGTCACTTTTTAAAAATGGATGTGGACCTAAAGCAAACAAATAATTTAATGTTATTTGGATGCAGTTTTCAGAATAATCATTTAAAAATATGTACCTTTTGCCAAAACCGGTTTGGCTCAGTGGATAGAGCGTCGGCCTGCGGACTGAAAGGTCCCGGATTCGATTCCGGTCAAGGGCATGTACCTTGGTTGCGGGCACATCCCCAGTGGGGGGTGTGCAGGAGGCAGCTGATCGATGTTTCTCTCTCATCGATGTTTCTGGCTCTCTATCCCTCTCCCTTCCTCTCTGTGAAATATCAATAAAATATATTTTAAAAAAAATAATAAAATAAAAATATGTACCTTTTGGTTAAACAAACAAAACAAAACAAACATGTGAGCCAACATTAGATTAGCCAAACCCACCATCTCTGTGCACCAGAATTAGCCTGCTGTATTATGAAAACAATAGATAGCCTTAAACATAGACAGATATACACATTAAATGATTTATTGATATTACATTACATGATAATGTTCAATGTATGTTTCTCATTAGAAATGCATAGTTCAATATGCTAAGCAACATTGCAATAAACATGGTACATTAATATAGTGCTTACATCAGTCCCTACATGTGCATCTGCACTGTATTGCCTCAGATGATGTGGTCTTTGAATAAACCCGCACCTTTAGCCTACCCCAGAAGAGGTCATCAGCAGTTAAATCTGCCAAGCATGCAGCCCACTGGGCCTGGCTTCGTGGTCCAGTCCAGTTTTGGAAATTATCATCCACTCAGTTTCTCACCGCCCGGGTGGAGGGTGGAGTGCCGTGATCTTGTACCTATTCTTGGTGACCTTTCCCTAGCCTGGAAAAGTGGGCATGAATTGATTTCTTAACATGGTCAAACATGTCAAACCTTGGCCTGGTTCTAGACTCTGTGGCCCCCTTGTTTTATCTTCTACATAATGTAAAGTGTTTGCATTTCAGTCTTTTAGGAAAGTCTTCATGTTTTCTTTTTCTCTTCTCCAAACAGAAAGCGTTCTGCAAAGCCTGAAACTGTAATTGACTCTTTACTTCAGTAAATGTTACAGACTTAAAGTCTCAATAAAAAGTAGTGATATCCATGCCTGGACAAAATATTTAATTAAACACTGAAGACTTTTGTGTGTAATTTCAAGTAATGAAAGCTGTAAGTCATGGAGTAAGACTGGAACTAGTAATCTGTCTAATAATTTTTAGTCTATATATGTCAATATAACATTGAAATTGCACAACTGGTAATTGTTCAAATAGTCATATTACTCTTCATTTTATACTATGCAGGGGAGTTGGGGGAGCAGCTCCTATAGAGAGTTGCTGTTCAGATGTATTCATAAATCTGCTAGTAATTTGCTCAACTACTGTATATTTACGTAACTGGATATTCAAAATAGAATAAAATGTAGGTCCTGTCTTGCACATAGACAGCAGTTCTAATTGTCCTATGTTTTGCTGTTATATATGGATGTATGGACTGCATATCTAAGAAATGATTCAATCCTAATGCCCGCCCGGCCTGTTTAAATATGTTCTCATTTTTGTGTTATCTTTATTGCATTTTAAGTATTAGATGACCTGTAGAAAATTTATAATTTGACAGTCAATCTTTAGAAGTACACATTTAAAAACAAAAGTTGAAAATATGTTTCAACTGTACCTCTCTTGACTATTTTTGCTATTTAGAGTTCAAATCAAATATACTTTTGTTCTGATTTCATGTTCTCATAAAACATTGAATATGTACCTAATTATAAAGGAGTCACAGTTGCAGAAAATTAAGCTAAATACTGGTCACTAGTCTTTGCTGTATGTGTATATTTTTAAAAATTCATTTTGAAGTGTGATTAATGAATGGATGCTTTCCTTTGAGTTCTAAATTGTGATGAGAATTGAGTCTCCATTTCCCAGAAAGTACAACTAAAGCAAGAAAAATAGCTTTTAATCCTTTGCCATTAAAATACTTCGTTGTTGTTTTTTTTATAGTTTATTAAAAGAAAATATTCTTCCCTGAATTTCTTCCATTGACAAATCCAGTTAGACCATTTTCCTCTAAAAATAAAAATAATATTTATTTTATAGTAAAATAACCTGTAATAGATAGAATTGTGTTTTCCTTGTTGTCTGCTTACAAAATTTTTGTTTTCATTTTTTTAATGTTATGTTACACCTACACCACTTAATATATCTTTTGTGAATTTTAAAATAAATTAGTATTAAGTTAACATTAGTTTAAGAAGTTTGGTTAAATGGTTTATAATTACAAAGCCATGTATAGAGTGGTGTTGAGTAAAGGTGGTGTACTTGTGAGGTGGTAGTAAAAATGTGTCCATAAATTTAAAGTAATTCCAAAGGTATGTACTGAATGTCCTGTGTATGGTGCATATTTTCTAGGTAATAAGAATTACATTTAACTGGTAGCATTTTCTTTGTAATATGTAAGATAGAAGTTTATAACTTTATTCTGTGAGGCAACTGTTTTACGTACTGTGAAGACTTGAGGTGAATACGTGTCTTGTAAGAGCTTTGTGTGAGCAGAGTATCTTGGCAATTGTAGATGCACATTTAACTGTTAGTAATTACTCTAGGGAAATCTTGATTTTACCAATAGAAAGAAAAGGTGAATACTTCTTCCTTTTAGAAGTTCATGTTTATCACCTTTAATCATCTAGTTAATAAGAAAGGAATAGCGTTTACATTAAGCTCTAAAACAGCACAGAAAACTTAAGCCAGTTTGTTAGATTGTTTTCTATTCCACTCCACTGCGGTAACAAAAAGAAACCTATAAAAAGTCAAAGTGTTAAAAAAATTTTTTAAAAATAGGCTACTTTAGCAGTTTTTTTAAAAAGCATTTACATTAGAACTGATTATACCAGATGGACAATAATTGCTCATCTTATGAAATACCAAAATTATATATTTAGGCAGGCCTGACTAATCTATATGAAAACATGGGACACTGACTTGACAGTGATTCACTTAGATCCAATCATAGCAGTTCTGTGGTTTCTTCACACTTACTGTGTCTTTGTGCACAAATAAAATATTTTGTAACTTCAGTGTTAATTTCATATAAGGATATAGATAAACTTGCTCATTATATGAAATAGACAGACTTAAAATGAGTGGCACATATAAATAGGTTTTTGAATGGGTCTTTTCTCTTTAATTTTAAAAAGTATTATTTATTTATTAAAAGGGGCCTTGGTAGAATGTTATTTGTTGTGGTATATTCTTTAATAAACTCTGTAATTATATATACTGATAGTTAGGATATTAAAGTATCATAGTAGTCCTCATTTTTGTTTAGGTGCTTGTAAAGTATAAGATTACTCAAGGAGGGAGGTCTGAATCCATGTGTTTATCCCACAAATAGAATCCATTTGATAAGCCGTGTCATCTACTTTCTAGGAAAAGGGGACCTTTCTTTTTGCAGCAAGAGATTTAAGGTCACTTGGGTTTGGGGGAGAGGGGGTAATGCTTCATCTGTAAGATTTTTTTTAAAATTATGATTATGATTTTTGGGTTTTGTTTCTTCATAGTCTTTTAAAAATGACTTTCCCCTTAACTCTTAAGGAATGCCCCTCTCTTTCCTACAGGGCTGTGAATTAAGGAATTGGTAGGGTGTAGTTTTAAGCACTCCAGTGTCTGCCCAATTGCTTAATATATGCATTTGTTTTCCTTTTTAGCTATTTTTAATTTAAAATACTAGAACAAAACATAGATCTTCCTAGTGCCTTTGAACCTATATTGTAGTCTGACTAGTTTAAATCATTAATAACTTCAGTAGCATTACTACAATACTGTATACTGGCCTAAATTACAAATTGTACAATAAATTTGTTGCATTAATTTCAAAAGCCACACTTCCATTGTATTTTATGTATAAATTGTATTTGTTCAAGTTGTACATATTGATATTGTATATACATGTGCAGCATGGTTAAATAAGAAATAAAAATGTTTACATAATGCCTGTAGTAGCGATCTGCTTCTTTATTGAACTATTTTGTGTTTATGTCCATCCTGATATTAATAGGCAGTTTTTTTTACTTGGCATCTCAGTTTCATGTCATTAAGAGAGGCCTGTTTAGCCCTAGCCAGTTTAGCTGTGTGGTTAGAGCATCGGCCTGTAGACTAAAGGGTCCCGGGTTTGATTCTGGTTAAGGGCACATACCTTGGTTGCAGCCTCGCTCGGAGAGCGTGCTCGGGAAGCAACCAATCAGTGTGTGTCTCTCACATCGATGTTTCTCTCAGTCTCTTCCCTACCTTCCACTCTCTAAAAATCAATGAAAAAAATATCCTCGGGTGAGGGTTAATAAGAGAGAGCGAGCTGTTTAGTTTCACACCCAGAAACTCATGCTGGTGTGAGTCTTTAACAGAAACTGGGAAGAGAGATTTTTAAATGTGCTTCTCATTGATAAAATTTGTTTTCACCAAAAATATTTTTAGCCAAGTTTTGTTATTTTCATTAGTGTTTGAGAACAGAAACGTAAAGAAGTATGTGTGCAGAATGTATCTCACTAAAAGGTAAAAGGAGACATTTTTGAGTGGTGGCAATATCATGATCTCTTCACAATTTTAATGAGATTAAAATATCTCCAAAACAATAACATTGCTTGGGTTAGTGTTAATCATGGGTTCTTTTGATAAATGCTTAATGATTACCAAGCACCATGCTAGAGCCTTATAGTCACAAAGGGGTCCAGAAGTTCTGATTTGTTGGCAAGTTTCAAAGAATTTACATGTACTTTTTGCAGAGGAGAGGAGACATTTCAGGGCGTGCTCTCTTCCTTGTCCCGACTGCTAGCTTATGTAAACTCTAATATGTGTGTAGAACATGAAGATAAAATTAAAGACCTGCCCTGGCATCAGCAACATGTTGTCCATCCCATCTTCTCATGAAAACTCCCAGAAGTCAAAGCAAAAACCCCAGTATCAGCCTAAGGGACCTCAGTAGCCTGTGCCCCGGGGGAGCAGTACAGGGCTCTGAAGCCACAACTTACAGCCAGCCGAGCCCTCCGAACACATTTGTTACAACATTATCTGAATGTCACATTCTTCAGCCGTTACATTTGCAAAGCAAATCAGATACTCAGTCCTCCTTCGGAAGTTGAACAAATGTGTGGGAAAATGATTATGAAGAGGCTACTTCAAAAAGAACCAGTTTCCTCTCAGCATTTATCTTGGGCTTCCTGTGACCCGATCTTCAAGCTACTTTTATCAACGTTATCAGAACATCACTTTGTCTTACCCAAACACGTTTATGGCTCTGACTAAAGAATATGACAGATCAGACATCCTTCCACACCTGCTCCCCTCCCCCATCCCTGTTTTGAGGGCGGGGGAAATTTTAGTTTTTAATCAAAGGCTTTATTTCTCCAATTGTACAAAGGAATTTAACTGGGACTTTACAACTAAATACAATATGTCTCAGAGTTGATACCAATCTTAGCAAGAGGATATTGCCTAACTCAACCTAAAAGTACAGAGTCATTACAGAAATACTATGCTGACCTTGATTTCTCCTCCGTCCTGAGTTAGGCCACTCAGTCACCAGGTGTCTTCTGGGTTTACCGTGTACCCACCCTGCGCTGTGGCCATGTAAATGGAGAATGACAGCGCATGTTGGGGGCTGTCATAGAGGAGGGTGAAGGGCGAGCTGCCAGGTGTGGCATTCTTCCCTAGCAGCTAACACGGTGCCTAGCACACGTCTACCTGACCAAGAGGCCAGAAAAGGCTGCTCCTCCAGGGAACTGCTGTGGGAGGTGGGAGGATGTCCAACATGCGGGGGAAGGCAGTCCAGGCCTGAATCCTGATGCCCTGTGCCTTGGTGGTAAGTTGGAAGTTGGGTGAAAGGGGTGGGGACAGTGGAGCCTGAACAGGAAAGAGAGGCCAGGCTCCTGCTATGAGTTTTCTGTAAGCAGCAGGAAGCCACGGACGGATTTTAAGAGGTCACTCGCATTGTGTTTTAAAGAAAATACTGCTGGAAAGATGGTGAAGGATTAGATGGGGTGCTGGGAGACCAGATGATGTCACACTGTGTGCTGGAGACCTCACTGGCTGTGAGCCAGAGGAGCCAACCTCCCTTTCCTCCGCTTGCGCTCTTGCACTAGGCTGGTACCTCCATGACAAACACCTGTACCTTCACTTCTCTTTACTCACATTGCCTAGCAGTTACCCGGTGTGCGGTCAGCACACAAGACATCAGCACATGCTTGTGTTTGGTTTTACACGGACTATTGGAAACAAGAAAGGGATAGGCTGCTTGGAGACTGAAAGTCGAACTAGGAAGAAGTGGCCAGGAAGGATGCATTAGAAGAGAAACACTTCAGAGAGCTGAAGAGAGAATGTCTGCGTGCTTGGGGCAGAGACCCATTCAGGAAATACTAGGATGACAGGAACAGGGGATTTCCATCTGGGAATGGGAGCTCTAATGAGCTGATAAGTTGAACCAAGAATCAGCTCTGAGACTAGAGTAAGTGATCGCCTCACCACTGGGGAAGCTGGTAGGCACTGAGAAGCTCACCTTGCATGCAAAGAGGCCCACTGCGCCCTGCCCCCTGAGAAAGCTGTGCATGCACTCTGCCCCAGGATTCCTCAGTCTCGGATGGTCTGGGCACCCTGAGAGGCCGGCAGATATGATGTGGAGAAAGGTGGGGGAAAAACAGAGCCCGGTTACCGGATGGACACATCAATCAATAGCAGCAGCAAGAGAGCCCCGATGCATTTTATCAGAGGCCAACATTTCTAATTGGGCCAAGAATGTTTCCGTAAAAGTCAGTCGGCCATAGATTGAGTGAAACGTGTTTTTTCTTTTATTAGGTTGCCTGTTTTTTTTTTTTTTTAATTACAGTTTATATTCAGTATTATTTTTTGTTAGTTTCAGGGGTAGAGCCTAGTGGTTAGACAGTCATTTACTTTACAAAGTGATCCCCCTGATATTTCCAGGACCCACCTGGCAACATACATAGTTACTACAATATTATTGACTGTACATCCCCGTGACTGTTTTGTGACTACCAATTTGTACTTCTTAATCCCTTCACCTTTTTCACCCAGAACCCACCCACCTCCCCTCTGGCAACCATCAGTTTGTTCTCTGTATCTATGAGTCTGTTTCAATTTTGTTCATTTATTTTATTCTTTAGATTCCACATATAAGTGAAACGGAAACATTTTTTCTTTCATTTATTTGTTCAGTAGGTATTTATTACCTACTAATGCCAGTTAGAGATATAATATATTCACAGGTAAAAGGTAGGAGGTAACTGCTAGCGGGAGGAAGGGGTTCAACCTTCGCCGTCAACGTCACCCATTCCACGCACAGGCAAGAAGCGCGCTGCATGAAGCAAGCATGGGTTGTGGTTAAGTTTCCTAAGTGAATGTGCTTAAATGACAAGCATCTCAACTTTCACTTAATCCTAAAGTTTCTTCACTCATACTTTTGATGTGTGGCCTCAATTCATGTTGTCTCACTCCCTTGGTAAACAAGGGCTTATTGTTGGGTGTTTCCACCCAGAGCCCAGCATCACCTGTCAGGAAGTAAGTAGAGTTAGTTGCATCTTAACCATTGAAGCTTATCTTATGACAGACCTGCCTGGAGCCTGCCTGTGTCCTTTCTATGGCCCATTCTAAAATACCTCTTCCCCACAGCCTTCTTTTACCACCCTGGCCTCATACACAAACTGCAGCCCACAACTCATATCCTGTGGCAGACTACAGCTCACATTAGCCATTGAATGCAAATGTGCCTCAATCAAAGAAGAAGGGAAACTAACATTTCAGTGGGGCCTTCAAGGCTCCATGACTCTTAGTTACTGGTTGCCCTTGGCATGCTGGTATTTTATGTGGGCAGGGTGAAACTGGCTGTGGTCAGGGTGAGACTTTAAGCTTTTGATTTGTTCCCTTATTTTGAAAGAGTTAAAAAGATGTTACATGTGTTGGTATAATTTTAGTACTAGTATTAATTTTTATCACGTGTAAACGAAGATGAAAAGAGTGCTCATTCACTGTTTTAGATCCACATTCTTGCAGGGAACATGTCTTCAAAAGGCAAGTTTCAATGACTTGACACTTATTTTTTTCCCCTTTAATTTTTTAAAATAACAGTTTTATTGAGATACTAGAGGCCCGTTGCATGAAGATTGGTGCAATAGGCCTTCCTTTCCCTGGCTGCCGGCACCGGTTTTCCTCCAGCATCCAGGACCCAGGCCTTCGCTCGGGCCGCAGTGAGGCTTGGCTTCTCCCCTCTGCTGCAGCGGAGAAGCCAAGCCTCTTCAGTCTCAGTCTTCAGGCTTCAGTCTTCGCTCCACGCCTGCATATGCAAATTAACCCGCCATCTTTGTTGGGTTAATTTGCATACTCCTGATTGGCTGGTGGTCATTGTGGAGGTATGCTCAATTTGCATATTTCTGTTTTATTAGTGTAGATAACTTACATACTAGCAACCAATATTCTACTTTTTGCCTCTATGGATTTGCCTCTTCTGGACATTTCATATAAGTGGGATCATTCTATATGTGGCCTTTTGCGTCTGGCTTCTTCCACTTAACATAATGTTCCCAAGGTTCATCCACATTGTAGCATGTGTACTTCGTTTTTTATCACCAGGTAATGTTTTGTGGCATGGATATACCACATTTTGTCTATCCAGTCACCCGTTGATTGACAGTTGGGTTGTTTCTAATTTTTTGTTGTTATGAGTAATGCTGCTGTGAACATTGGGTAGAGGTGTTTGTGTGGGCACGTGTTTTCCGTTCTCTTGGATAGAGACCTAGGGTTGGAACTGCCGGTCCTGTAGTAACTAAGTTTAGCCTTTTGAGGAGCTGCTGCAGTTTCCCAAAGTGCCTGCACCGTTTTCCAATCACACCAGCAATGCCTGAGAATTCCAGTTTTTCCACATCTTAGCCAATGTTTGTGATCATCTGTCTTTTTAATTTTAGTTTTTTTAATGTTTAAAAGCATGTTATTTGTGTACATGGTTACACACAGACTTAAAATAGAAAGCCAACCGCCTCCTCCCTTGCTTTCACTCATCCTTACCCAAGTCCCATTCCCAACAAACTCCTTCCCTTTTTTGTAGTATTTAGTTTTTCTGATGGCTACCATGATAATACCAATGATCTCTTTATTCACTCACTATTGATTTTCTCCCCACTTCTTATTATAAGAACTTTCAAATATGTATAAAAGCAGGGTAGTACAATTAACCCCCATGTACCCATCCCTAGCTACCATAATCAACTCATGGCCACTCTTGCCAACTATTTTTTGATTTATCAACTTCAGATTTGTGTTGGTTTCCTTATTGGAAAGTGAGGGTTTACCTCATTAATTTACCATTCCAAATGTTTTATAGTAAACTAGAGATCCGGTGCACAGATTCATGCCGGGGGGGCGGGGGGGAGAGGGTGTCCCTCAGCCTGGCCTGTGCCTTCTCACAATCCAGGATTCCTTGGGGGATGTAGCAGTGTGCCAAGTGGTAGGCAGCCAGGGAGGAGCCCAAGCTGGGCCAGGCGCCTTGCCACTCGAGCTCATCCCGGCCCGCTGCGCCTGCCGCCTCTTGGTAGCGCTGCTGCTGAGTGGGGAGAGGCTCCCACCACTGCAGCTGTGCTAGCCAGCCATCAGCCTGGCTTCTGGAGGAGCGGCACTCCCCCTGTGGGAGCACACTGACCACCAGGGGCAGCTCCTGTGTTGAAAGTCTGACCCCTGATGGTCAGTGACCAATTGTTCGGTCGTTCCAGTCATTTGGGCGTAACTGTTGCTTAGGCTTTTATATACCTAGAAGATTATTTTTGATCTTCTATTACCTTTGCAATTTTGAATAAATACTTAAATATCTTGTTCTCATTCCACCAACCTTAGACAGTATTGCTTAATGGACCCCGTCGCTGAGTGGGTGGGGATATTAGGTCCCCGCCTCTCATTCTTTCCCTCCTCTTTTACCTCTCAATCATATTCAGCTGTACCTTTTATAGTGGCAGGTTAGTAGCACTTATAGTCTGTTCTGTAACCATAATTCTGTGCTTTGTTGATTCTATGACTTGAGAATCAAGATAATTTACATTATTAGAGCTTTAAACATGATTCACTGCAGAGCCATGTAGTGTGATAGAATTACTTTCCCCTGTAGTCTCAATGTAACAACCCTGTGCCAATGGGAGAAGCATGTTCTAAACACCCAGGGGACACCTTTTCCATTCAGGACTCATGGGCCCACTCTGCAGCTCTCATCATCTATGTCTTATGTGGACTTGTGTTCTTTAATAATTTTGTGCATTATGTCCGCAGCTGGAGAGAGGAAAGCAATCTTTCCTTTTTTACTTCCATACTAGCTTCCCAGCAAATTAAATTGGTTTCCCCAAAAGTTGTCAAGTAAGGTGCCATTGCAAGTAAAGAGAAACCTTGCTGTCAGATTCTACATATACTTTATTTTATGATGAGTTATAAATATATAAATATTTTTAAAATAAGGCTATTAAAAACTCATAAATTAAAATATTCAGCTTCAACCCTTTGAGTATTTCTCTTGCATGATGCTCTTTAACCTTTCCAAGAAGTCTTTCAGTGTCGTCTTCTTGGCTTCGTTCACAGGACAGGAGATCTACAAAAGAAACATTTCATTAGCTTGCATTGCTAAATATTCGAGTCTTGCTGTCCTGCCTCTCTGTTCCAGTCAAGCCTACTCTGGCACTTAGCACTGGAGCAGTGATGGAACCAGGCCTCCAGCCTAGATCCAGCCAAGGGGAGTCCAACTCCACCACTAGGACAGCAGGGCTTGCCTGTTTCCAGTCTCTGCCTTCAGGGTGCCACAGTGTCTGGAGACGTGTGTCACACACTGCTAGGTGCTGCTCAGGGGCCTACCATGAAGGTAGAGGCTGAGACCTGTCCACTGCCATCCTGGGCCTTCTGCGGGGCGCCTGGGCTGCTGAGAGAGGTTCTGTCCATTTGCCCTCCTGCTCATTAAATAGCAACAACACAGCATGCAGCATGCCAGGTGGGAAGGGTTCCAGGTACTTGCCACCAGGCCACTGCTTCAGTTTGGGTCTCAGCTCTACCAGTTTATTGATTATATCACTTAGGACAAACATTTCATTTATAGAACGCTTCAGTTTCCTCTTTTGTAAAATGGGGAAAACAGTGTGAATTTTATAAGATGATTAAGAGGATTAAAAGAGAATTGAGTGTAATGTCAGCTCCCTATTCCGTCACCTTATCTTATAGATAAGGTAACCGGCCCAGAGAGGGGTGAATGTCCCCAGTTCCTCTACTTGGCACTAGATAATGTCCACTCTTGGCTCTCCCTCTTTCCTGCACTGTCAGCGCTCCCCTCTCACTGGACTATTCCCATTGGTACATTCACATGCTGAGTATACAGCCCACCTTCAAAGAACTTCCCTCACTCCACACCTGCCCTTCAGCTGTTGGTCCATTTCTCTGCAGCCTTATAGCAAAACACCTCAGAAGACTTTTCTGTGCTTATCACCCCTTCCTTCTCACCACTCCCCGCCCATTTTCTACGGATCCCACTTCAGTCAGCCTTTCATTCCCACGTCTCCATTTATATCAGCTTCACCGATGCCCCTGTCGTGCCAAATCCAATGGCCATCTCTGTCTTCATCTTACTTGACCTTCCAGTGATCTGACACACTTGCTCACTCCCTCCTTCGCTTGCCTTCTGGGGCACCACATACTCCCCTTTCCTGCTGCTTCACTGCTCCTCAGTCTCTTGCTGGACCCTGTTCTACCTGAACTCTGTATATTAGTGCCTCCGGGCTCAGAACTTCCTTTCTCTCTGTCCTTCAGGTCCATCTTCCTGGGGACTTGACTTTATATAACAGGTTCTAACCTGTCCCCTAAGCTTCAGATTTTTCCAACAATCTTCTCACATCTCTATTTGGCTGTCCAATAGGTACCTCGAACTTACTATGTAGAAAATTAAACTCCTGAACTTCTGCTCAACCTCTCGCCCTGCTTTGTCACCACTCTTCCATATCTGTAAACACCAACCATCCCCCAAGGGGCTCAGGCCAGGAACCAAGAGCCCACTGTTCACTCGCTCCCTCAAACCCCTCACAATGGATCTGTCGGCAAGTCCTTCTGGGTCTATTTTTAGTTACATCCCAAATCTAACAACCTCTGCTGCTCCCACCCTTTCTAAACCACCATCATCTTCAACCTCCAACAGGCCTTCTTGTTCTCCACTTACCCCTATTCAGTCTACCACACAGTAGCTAGAGTGGTCTTTTTAAGTCACAAAAATCAGATCGTAGTCTCTGTCCTGCTCAAAACCGGGTGGGTATTTCCCACCATACTTGGGGCAGAGTCCAAAGGCCCAGTGTGATCTGATCTCCTGCTAAAATCCCCCTGCTCACTCTGGTCCAGCCACCCTAGACTTCTTACCGCTCTTTGAACACATGAAGCTCATTTCTGCTTGAGGGCCTTTGCACAGCTGTCCCCCTCATTCCCCGACACCTCCTCCCTACCCCCGCGCGCCAGGAATGTTCTTTCTCCAGTTATGAGGCCTGCTCCCTCACTTAATTTAAATCCTTCTCAGATGATGTCACCAACTCCTCTTCCTCCTAACCCCTATGTTCTTTATTCCTATGTTCTTCGCAGCACTTTCCCTGCTGGGCATCATGGGCATGTTAGTTTGCTTTTCTGTCTCCGCCACTAGAACATTCCGAGGACAGGGACTCTGCCGCCTTCTCCCTAGTACTGTTTCCCCAGTGCCTAACAGCACCTGGCACTCATAGAGCCTCAACAAATACTTGCTGAATGAATGGGTGGGCTAATTAACGGGGACTACCACTCATGAGGAACACTGAGACGTGAAGGTGCTGTCCACCGGGAGCCACGCTGCCGGCATGATGCAGCTTACCTTGTTGGCCATGCTGCTGAGGTTCCTGTCAAGTCTGCTCAGGAATATTTTGGTCAAGCACGTGTGGTGCCTGTAGACCTGCCGAAGCACCGTCGCGGCCCTGCAGAAGGTTTCCGCCTCAGTTGTGTTCTAGAAAGAGAAATACCAGATAGTTGTACACTAGCTCTCTTCTGAACATGGGAGAGAGGTTTTTCCTTCTGTTTTCTGGCTTCCAGGGACAAAGTGATGAGGGCAGGTTAGCTCAGACATGGGCCAGGTATTCAAGGATTCTTGCCATGGGAATGAAGGCTGCTTACCGCAGCCATAAACCCTACAAACAACTTCTCCCCCTCCCAGTTTTCTGCAAATTCGGCAGCTTTTTCCTCAGACTCTCCCCGTTTCCTTTCTCTTAGAGGGTTTTGCTGAAAGGATGCCTAATAAAGTCACTCAACTAAGGGGAGGACACAGTGGGGATTTGAATGCAGATCCATCTGTCTGGAGCCCAGGTCCGTTTCTTTCTGTGGAAGGTGCCTACGTGAGCTCACAGTCATTCCTATGGGGTTTGAAATCCCAGGTCTCCCTGGAAGTCCTACATACGTGCTGAATAACTGGATGCCCATCCTTTGCCTGAACATTTAGCTGTCCCCATGGGAGACAGCCGTGTGTGTATAAACTCGGGTCCAAGTGAGGAGATAAGACATTTCCCCGCAGCTAGGTGAGTGCCAGGATCCTGGTGAGGAATCTGGCCTTGGGGGATCAGAAAGCATCTGAGAGAGGGTGCCACTGAGCTGGACCTTGGATGGGGCCCCCGTCAGGGGCTTTTGACCTTGCATGTACATGGTCAGAACCTCCTGGGAATGCCGGCAGCTCTGGCCACATGCCTCTTCCTGGGGACGTTTGGGCCTTAGAGGAGGGAATGTACAAGCAGGGAAACAGCTCTTGTGAACCTGGGAGAGGGGTTGTGTATCAGTCTGAAGCAGGCCTGGTGTGTCCTCTCATTTCCCCTGAAAAACAAAGTCACAGAGTCTGGAGAGTGGTCTTAGCTCGAGTCTGATCCAGCTCAGATGAAACTCTCCTGGCCACTGTCAGGACACGCTCCAGGCCCTTCTCACTCAGCACGTGGTCCGTGGGGAAGCAGCACAGGCATCACCTGTGAACTTGTTGGAAATACAGAACCCCAGGCCCCACCCGGCCCCCCTGAACCACAGATGCGCATTACAGTAGCTCCAGGGGGTATTTATATGAGAAGCACTGTCCAGGCAGCTTTGTACGTTCTTACAGTTACATCCTTTTCCTGATTATCACGGTAATGTAAGTTTACTATAAAAATCCTATCTAATAAAGAGGGAATATGCTAATTGACCATCACTCCATCACAAAGATGGCTGCAGCCACAGCTAAGGCCAAGTTCCCTTAAGGAGCCTTAACAAGCAATCAGCAGGGACCTGAGGCTACGCCCTCCCCTGCCCCCATGGGGCTTGACTGGGGACCTCAGGCCTCACCTCCTGCCCCGGCGCCAGGCCAGGGGACCTGAGGCCATGCCCCCCACCCGGCAGGGCTTGATGGGGGACCTCAAGGTGCGCTTCCTGTCCTGGTGCTGAGCTAGGGGACCTCAGGCTGCTCCCCCTGCCCCAGCGCCAGGCTGGGGGACCTCAGACCACGCCCCCCACCAGGGGACCTGAGGCTATGCCCCCCTGCCTGGCGGGGCTTGACGGGACCTCAGGCCGTGGTCCCCATCCAGCAGGGCTTGATGGGGTCCTCAAGGTGGACCCCCAGTGCTGGGTCGTGGGAACTCAGGCCATGCCCCTCACCCAGCGGGGCTTGACAGGGGACCTGAGGCTGTGCCCCCCTGCTAGTGGGGCTTGATGTGGGACCTGACGCTGCGCCCCCCCTCCCGGTGCAGGGCCGGGGGACCTGAGGCTGCACCCCCCTGTCTGGCTGGGTTTGATGGGGGACCTGAGGCTGTGCCCCCCCACCCAGCGGGGCTTGACAGGGGCTTTCAGGCCATGTCCCCCACCTGGCGGGGCTTGATGGGGGTCCTCAAGGCATGCTCCCTGCCCCATCTGGGGGACCTCAGGCCACGCCCCCCATCCTGGCGCCAGGCCAGGGGACCTGAGGCTAGCCCCCTGCCCAGCGGGGCTTGACAAGGGTGGGACTGGCTGGGTCTAGATCTAACCCAATGGGGGGGTGGGCGGCCACGTCTGGGTCTCACGCAATTTTGAGGCGCATGTGGGTGGGCGGGGACTTGACGCTGGGTCTCCCTTTTAACGTGAGTGCATTTTGTGCACTGGGCCACTAGTAGTATATATTCAGCAAAAACAAATTCACTCATTATTCTACCAGCCAGAGATAACTACTGTTATTATTTCGGTAAATATCTTCCCAGGTTTTTAAAAATACTTTTTTCAAAATAGGGACCAACTATTGGTACTGCTTTGTAACCTTTTTACACTTAACATATAGTACAAGTGTATTCTGAAGTCATTCAAAAGTATTTGGAACATGGGATTGAGAGCTTTGTAGGAACTCATAGCACATTTGTATCATAGTTGATCAATCCCCTATTATTGCAGTTTTTTTGCTTTTGTAAATAAACACAGCAGTGAGTCATCTGTGTACATATTTGTGTTCATCTCATTATTTAGGCAAAATTCTAAAAGCACCAGAATTCCAAACTACAGAAGCTTCCTGGAACCTCCCCCTGGGGCGGCGGGGGGGGGGAGGTGAGTGATGGCCCATGGGCACACCCTTGGAAGGGCACCCACTTAATGAGCTGGCGGGAGCCCTCCTGGGCCCTGATTCCCGTTGGAAATTGAAGAGCAGCACTGCTATCTCTGGGCTCAGGGAGCCAGGAAACCGCCCATGCAGCACCCTGCCTCTGGGGGCGGTGTGCGGGAGCAGAGGCAGTGAGGCCGGGAAGACACCGCTGTGGACGCAGATGAGGCAGGCCCTGTGTGGCTGTGGAGAGAATAGAGGCTCAAGGGGGCCAAAAGGAGAAGAGCCCCTTGGCTTATTTTTCCATCAAAACCTAATGAGACGTTTGAGAAACTCTGGCTTGGAGTCTAGAAATTAGGCTGCCTCTTGGTATTGCATAGATGGCCATATAATATAGGGAAAACCCTCTAACAATATTTGTCAAAGGACTTCCTGAAGGTCATTAGGATAAAATAGGAATTGAAAAGAGTTTGAATCAAATGGAAAAAGGTCAAAACAACCTAATTCTTAAGGCCTTTTTAACAAAGGGCTAGACTCACTAGTTTTAGTTTCATTGGTATCACAGCAGCAGGAAGCCAGCCCATGCTGACTGCTTTCAGCTGCGTGTCCAGCTTTCGCTGCCCGCCAGTGCGCAGCCCCGCTCAGGGGCACACCTTCACAGCCTGGCGGACCTCGCAGCTCAGAACTGCTCAGCAAAAGGGACTCAGAGGAGAGGCCCACGTGCAGGCCAGGGGAAGCTCCCTCACGGACGGCCAGGTGCCCAGTGGCGGCGCGCCTCCTGGGAGATTTCTGTGGCAGAGATTCCTGTAGATAGAGCTCTAACTTGGTTTTTCACTAGCTTCGTTCAGGGCTGTAAAAATTCAGTCCCATTTGTGTCGTATCCATTATCTACACTTCTGCCCAGATTTGGTGAGCCAGTGTGTGTATAAGAAAATCCTTCACTTTCTCCTTAAAAGAAAATTTGAGGCCCTGACCGGTTTGGCTCAGTGGATAGAGCGTCGGCCTGCGGACTGAAGGGTCCCGGGTTCGATGCCGGTTAAGGGCATGTACCTGGGTTGCAGGCACATCCCCAGTGGGAGGTGTGCAGGAGGCAGCTGATCGATGTTTCTCTCTCATCGATGTTTCTAACTATCTATCCCCTCCCTTTCCTCTCTGTAAGAAATCAATAAAATATTTTTTAAAAAAAATTTGAGGGTCGACATAGAGCTTCCTGCAAATTATGAACTTGAGCTCTCTTTGGTAGGAAATACCTTCAAGGGTCCACCCAAGAAATCCTTCATAGACCAGCAGCTTGCTTGCTTTGCACTTTGCTCTTCCTCAGACCACCTTAACTTCACGGACACCCTGGCAGGCATTGCCTGTGAAGCCCGGGACTTAGATCAGCACATTCTTGCCAGCAACTGCCCAGAGCAGGATGTTAACCAACAGGGAGATACAGGAATTTTTGATTCCCAAAAGAAATAAAATCAAGACACTGGATCTCGGAAAGCCATTTCTCTTCAGGAACACAAGAAAGTAACGTTCCCTCCCACATATCACCTCTGTGGGTTTTAAAAAGAACCGCCTTTCCTTGTTCTGAAATATCCTCCTAGATAAGTAAGCACTGAGTCTTGAGTAAAAGAAAAGAAAGGAAAGTGAGGTAGTTAATCAGAAGGGACAGAAGCAGGCCAGGGAAGGGTGGAGTGAAGGAGATGTCTGCCTGTGTGGTGAGGGAGGTATGTTAGAACCAAATGCAGAGAGGGCCTAGAATGGGAGGCGAGCAGCGTGGCCAGGCCTGCACCTCAGTGGACTGAGGTGTGGCTGGGTCTTCTAGAGACTGAGCCCAGAGAGAGGTCCCCCGGACTTGGAAGGTTTGATCATTTCCAACCACTGCCCCTCCCTCCTAGAATTATTGCTTCTCTACAACCAGTTTTTTTGTCTTTCATCAAGAGTTGAAGCATCTTACAATATCACTTTCCACTAACTCAAGAGTTGGATTCCAACCAACTTTTAAATTCATTTTCATTTCTTCAGATGTGGAAACTGAGGCACAGAGAGGTGTGGAGACTTGTCAAAGGCCATACAACTGGTAACTAGTTAACAGCAGAACCAGGGCTAAAACCACAGACCTTCTCACTTTCAGACCCTCTGCACTCCCTTCGGGGCCCTGCCCTTGGCTTTGGTGGAGCTCTCTCGGTAACGTAGCTGCCTCTGGGGCGCCCAGAGCACACCGCTGTGGGCTCCTGGCTATTTTATTTATTTATTTATTTATTTATTTATTTACATATATATATACACACACACACACACACACACACATGTGCACACACACACACACACATGCACACACACACAAATATATATCACTAGCATACAGGGTGAGGCAAAAGTAGGTTTACAGTTGTTTGTATGGAAAATAGTACAATAATAAATAATAATACAAGAATAAACTGTTTCACGTACTCATAACTGTAAGCCTACTTTTGCCCACCCTGCATATAATTTTATAAGTATATAAAATCTCCAAGTCCTTCCATCCTACTGATAGACAGAGTCTGATACATAATGAGATTCTGAAGGACCAAATTATATAATATATATACTTACATACTATACACTTATTTTATATAATGTTATATATAATTCTATTATGATATTATATATTACTATATATCAGATTCCTGGAATAATCTTTAATGAAATGAGGTATCCAGATAAAGGCCCAAAGAGTAGTTTTTCTTATGAAGTAGGACGGGCCTGTTGTACAGCCTCGGTGCTGGGACATGGCCCTGCCCAGCCCTCCAGGCTTCACTCCTGGCCAGGCACCCCCAGCACACGTGGAAAGCAGGTGGTTAGGAGACCACTGGCAAATTGAAGCTTTGGGTTTTTCATTCTCAGTCGTGTGTTTCCATGAAAACAGGAACTGATGTGCACAAAGCTATTGATATGTCTGTAGTCATGTGTTTGTCAGAGAAAATGCACTATCAGCTGTCAAATCTATCTCCTCCCACTGCAGGGGGTGAGGGGTGGGGTGAGGCGCACAGGAGGTGGAAAGGCGAGATGCCCAAGCAGCCAGAAGCAGGGATGAGTTGGACCTCATCTGGCAGGAGGGCTCCAGACTGGGCCGGAGGGGAGCTGGCAGGACAGAGCAAGCCGAGGGCCCCTGGACAGCACCCCGGAGCCGGCGGGCTGCGAGGTGACCAGGCTGCGGAAGACGAGGCTCTGGCAATACCTTCTTTGTTGCCATAGGAAGTCTCTTAGACAAAATGAAAGCTCCCTCAACCTGTAATCTCAATATCTGTTTTTGTGAGAGTATTTGGTTTTTCGGAAGTGTATGGGCCAGAAAATGCTCTCCTTCAATAAGCATTTATTGGGGGCCTCCTGTGTTCCAGGTACTAGGCCGGGGCTGGGTAAATCCTAAAGAGCTCGCTCTTGGCCAGGATCTCCATTAGGATGACAGAATCCAAGCTCTCTATTAGACATCCTCTAAGTCAAATGTAACCAGAAACACTTGAGAGTAAAGACCAGAATTCTCATTCTTTGAAAACATTTAACACCTTATAGTTAATTTGGGCCTGTTCACTTTCTGTTAAAAAAAAAAAAAGTTTCTTGTTCAAACACTTGTAGATGGCTCTCCTGTCCCAAGTCACCGTCTGCCAAGCAGACCACCCAGACAGTTCTTACCTTTGGGGCAGCCAAGACGTCTGCTACGGTCAGCTCCATGCACTGTAGATCCTTGGCCCGGGCAGGAGCAAGAGAGCAGGAGATACAGTTACTTCCAACTAAGCAGAGTGATCCTTGCCACGCAGCTCCCACTCCCTCAAACTGAGAAAACTTCCGACAGTCCCTCAAAAAAGTGCCAGGGAGAAGTCTCCCATCCCATCAACCAACTACTGACTTCTCTGGAAGCTGTTACTAACGTTCCTCGCATAGTCTAAGAAATACGCACGGCATCACCACTCATCTGGAGAGATGGTGCCAGATAGCTCACTCACCTTTTTCGCTGTGAGCCAGTTCAGCATTTTGATGGTCTCTCGTAAGGTGAGGTTGTACTTGTGTCCATGGGTGAAGTTGCTGGTACATGCTAGTAAGCAGACCAGAGCTGGAATCAGCTGGGACGTGAGACCCATTAATCGATCTCTATTTGCAATGACAGAGTGAGACAATTAGTTTACCAGGAGAAGCTAGCAATGCAATTCTGACGATGATATCTCTATATATAGATTTAAAATTGCTGAAACCGAGGGAAAATGAATTTACATTGGAAATTTTCATTACACCAGGTTGGGGCCAATCAGCGCCTCTCTTCCAGGAGAAAAATATGCCTCACAGAAACAGGTAACATGTTCCTGTGAAATCAGACCAATAGGAAAATGAAACCCTTTTTTAAAATTAACTACAAAGTATCAGCATAGGAAATTACACCATAATTTGTTCTTTAGATTAATCTTATCAGCTTGGGGTTGTTGCTGGCTTTTTGCTTTGAAGGAAGAGGCCACAGGTGTCCGAATTTGTTGTAGTGCAATGCTCCTGGGGAAAGATAGAGTAATATCAAGAAAGTTTGACTTGAATGGTATTTCAACCTGGCTTTTTCCAAGTATGGGTGGTATCTTGGAAACTTTTCTTTTGTGGAAAAGCTGATGTGGGTTTCTTTATCTGGGTAGAAGGAAAGTGACGCGCACAGATTATCTCCTGTCCTGGCACTCAGGCGTGCCATTCTCCAGGTAAAGGACAGGTGACACCAGGGGAGGCTTAGTTTGGGTCACAGCAGATGCATATCTTTATTTTTTAAAATATATTTTTATTGATTTCAGAGAGGAAGGGAGAGGGGGAGGGAGATAGAAACATCAATGATGAGAGAGAATCACGAATTGGCTGCCTCCTGCACGCCCCCTACTGGGGATTAAGCCCACAACCCGGGCATGTGCCCTTGACCGGAATCGAACCTGGGACCCTTCCAGTTGAGCCAGACTGGCTAGGGCTGCATAGTCTTTAATAAGGAGGCTCTAGGCATGTTAGGTCTGTCAGGAATGACTGCTCTTTAATGGAACTTAAATGCATCTTCAGCTAATTGGACAAAACCTTCCTGATTTACAAATCAAACGTCTTGTCCATGCCCCACCACCCACTTGCTGCTTTAGTGCAACTCCCTGGACCAGTGAGGGGCTGAGCACCCCCACGTTCACGATGCAGCAGGGTTGCTGTGCCCCAGCAAGCCATGCTTTTTCCTCCCTGAACTTTCCTGTTCTCTCCCCTCCGCTTGGTTTCCCGCCTTCCTGGCTTACTGGCTTTCCTCTGGAGGATCACATGGAATGATTACTGCACAGGCTGTTCCTGTGCTTGGATCTCCTTTCAGTGCCCCACACTCTGTGAAGGAGAGGGCGTGGGTCCCTGTATCAGGACGGCCCCTCGACCACATTTAGGGTGCTTCCCTCGGGACTGTGCAACACGTTTGCCAAAACCAAGGCAATAGCTTCTGATACCAACTACGTGGAGTTAGGCAGCAAGTGTCACCAGTGAAGGGCACGGCCTCGACAAGCCTGCCCTTGCTCAACAGCTGCGAATCGGGGTTTCAGCCCACGCTCACTGCAGGCCAACTGGCTACGAATGCCAGAGTTCCCATTATGCCCTCAGGTTCAATAATTTGCTAGAATGACCCACAGAACTCAGGAAAGTGCTGTACATTTTCATTAGAGCAGAAGGATACCAATCAGACACAATCAGGCGGTGAGATCTAAAGGATTCCAAACACAAAGCTCCCGCGGAGTCGCCTCCCCAGCACCCGATGTGAGCAGGGCAGCTCACCAGCCTCCGTGCCCAGAGTTCTGGGGTGTATTCCGTAGACATGATTGAATGAATTGCTTGCCACTCATCCTCCACCCCTTCCCTGGAGGCTTGCTGACATCACAGTAGCTTAATAGTGTGGCTGCCCCCCACCTTGAATTGCCTTATTAGCATAAATGATCAGAGCTCACCGCAAATGGCCAAGACTCCTATCACTTGAGAAATTCCTAGGATTTAGGGGCTACCTCTCAGGAACTAATGACAAAACACAGCCAAATTCTTTATTGCAGGAGTTTAGAGGTTATCTTCCAAGAGGGGAACAAAGGTCAGACTTCTTTGGGTATATTCTTTAAAAAAATAAAAAGGTATTTCTCTTTTCCTTCTACTTTTATTGAAATATAATTACACACAGCATTGTTTAAGTTTGAAGTGTATATACAGCATAATGATTTGACATATATGTCATAAGATGATTAACGCAAGTTTAGTTAACATCCATCATCTCATATGGATACAACAAAAAAGGAAAAGAAAAAAACGTGTTTTTTTCATGTGATGTGAAATCTTAGGGCAGGGGTGGGCAAACTTTTTGACTCGAGGGCCACAATGGGTTCTTAAACTGGACCGGAGGGCCAGAACAAAAGCATGGATGGTGTGTTTGTGTGAACTAATATAAATTCAAAGTAAAGGAGCGGAGGGGAGAGCAAGAGAACCGGATAGAACAGCCGGATCCGGCCCGTGGGCCGTAGTTTGCCCACGGCTGTCTTAGGGTCTCCTCTCTTAGCCACTTTCAAATATACCATACAGCCGTGTTCTCAATAGTCATGTTGCACGTGACATCCCGGTATTTTATCTTATAACTGAAAGCTTGTACCTTTTAATCACCTTCATCCAAGGCCCCTCCTTCCATCCCACACCTCTGGTAAACAAAGCTGATCTTTTTTCCTATGCGTTTGGTTTGTCTGTTTGCTTGTTTTTAGATTCCACCTATAAGTGAGATCATATGGCATTTGTCTTTCTCTGACTTATTTCACTTAGCATCATATCCTCTAGGTCCATCCATGTTGCCACAAATGGCTGGATTTCCTTCCTTTTTATGACTGAATAACATATTCTAGTGTGTGTGTGTGTGTGTGTGTGTGTCACATTTTCTTTATCCATTTATCCATAGATGGACACTTAGATTGTTTCCATGTCTTGGCTATTGTAAATAATGCAGTGAACATGGGATGCAGATATCATATATATATATATATATATATATATATATATATACACATACACACACACACTAGAGGCCTGGTGCATGAAATTTGTGCATGGGTAGGGTCCCTGGGCCTGGCCGGCGATCAGGGCCAATCTGTGGGGCAATCAGTGGGGTGATCGTGTGGGCTGTGGGCAGCTCCTGTGTTGAGCATCTGCCCCCTGGTTGTCAGTGTGTGTCATAGTGATGGGTTGTTCTGCCATTTGGTCGATTTGCATATTAGGCTTTTATTCTATAGGATATATATATATATATATATACATATATATGTATATATATACTAGTGTGTACATTTTCATTAGAGCAGAAGGATACCAATCAGACACAATCAGGCGGTGAGATCTAAAGGATTCCAAACACAAAGCTCCCGCGGAGTCGGGAGCTTTGTGTTTGGAATATATATATTTCAGGGAGAAAAGGAGAGGGAGAGAGAGATTGAAACATCAATGGTGAGAGAGGATCATTGATTGGCTTCTTCCTGCACGCCCTCTATTGGGGACTGAGCCCAACCTGGGCATGTGCCCTTGACCGGAATTGAACCTGGAACCCTTAGTGTTTTTGTTTCCATTGGATAAACATGGAAGTGGAATTGCTGGATCATATAGCAGTTCTATTTTTAACTTTTTTTGAGGGGGAACCTCCATACTGTTTCCACGGTGGCTGCACCAATTTGAAATCCCACCAACAGTGCACAAGGGTTCCCTTTTCCCCATGTCATCTCCAGCATTTGTCATCTTGATTTATTTTTTTAAATATATTTTATTGATTTTTTACAGAGAGGAAGGAAGAGGGATAGAGAGTTAGAAACATCGATGAGAGAGAGACATCGATCAGCTGCCTCTTGCACACCCCCTACTGGGGATGTGCCCGCAACCAAGTTACGTGCCCTTGACCGGAATCGAACCTGGGACCTTTCAGTCCACAGGCTGATGCTCTATCCACTGAGCCAAACCGGTTTTGGCTGTCATCTTGATTTTTAATGATGGTCATTCTAGCAGGTGTGAGGTGCCATCTCACTGTGGTTTTGATTTGCATTTCTCTGATGATTAGCGATGTTGAGCACCTTTTCATGGGCCTCTTGGCCATCTGCGTGTCTTCTATGGAAAAATGTCTATTCAGGTTCTTTGCCCATTTTTAAATGGGATTATTTGTTTTTCTGCTGAAGTAAGTTAATCCATCACTACACAGACAAGTGGAGTTTATGAGGCGAGCAGACAGTTCCTTCCAGAACAGGTGGAGACTTCAAGATGAACTATTATTTGGAGTGAAATGGTGCCTACTCCTTTATTGAGGAAAGGTTCAGGTTAAATAGGAGCGAACTTGGGAGTGCAGATGCACTGGAGGGGAGTCCAGGCAGTGTGCACCCCCAAAGCCTTGGGGATGCTGGTGAGGAGGGGTCAGCGGGCTTTTGCTGAGGAGTGCATGAGAGGCACAGAAAAGCCATCGTGTGTTCAGCAGTGGTTTTGTGAGCACCCCACCTCACTGAGGACCAGACCTGGGCTTGGGCTCCGAGCACAAACGTGGATCAGAAAAGGAATAGAAATGGGAGCCAGTAGCTCAGAAGCAGAATGCAGCTTCGTTTTTGGATTTCCAATGGTTGGATAAGGCCAGGGGAAAAGGCTTAACTTTCCAGAACAGGGGGAGTGACCAGAGGTCCCCTCGAAGGGAAGTAGAAAAGGACTGTCCCCTGCAGCGCGGCGCAGTGGCAGGAAGGCGGGGCCTGCGGGATCTGGGGCGGGCAGACTGAGACCCTCTTCCCTTTCCCCTTCGTGAGAGCAGATGACACGTTTCCCTCTCTGCCCCCCTGTGGTCTCAGAGCTTTCCTTTCAGGCCCTGGGCCGTCCAGTTATGAGCACGGGGGTTTAGAGTTTAGCAAACAGGCCACTTGTCTATCATGTGATCGTGGGCAGGTCACTAGCTCTCTGGGGCTCAGTTCCCTCACCTGTGAAATGGGCATAATGTATTTCCTCGTGGGACTCCTGTGAGGAGCGAGCGAGAGAGTCCATGACAAGCCCTGGCTGCTCTGCTTGCCACTGTGTGACCTTGGCCACAGGCAGCCCCCTGGGTAAAGTGAGGTGACACCGTGCCTGCCTCGTGGGTGGTTCTGAGGAGTAAACAAGGTAATGTTTTAGAGTCGTCCGAGAAGTGCCTGGCACACAGACAGCGCTCTGTACGTGATGGCAGCAGCGGCAGCGGCACCGGCGGCATCACATCTTTGGTTGGTCCAGTGACTGTGGTACTAAATGTGGTAGGCAAACCCGAGCCTGGACAGGGCCAGTGGGGGTTTTGCCAGCGGACCCTTCCCCACACGTAACCCCCTGGATGTGTCCTTTAGTCTCTGAGGCCCTGTCCTTGTTCTGGGGAGTCACCATTAGTTGCTACACTGCACCCTCATATTTATGTGTCTGGATTCTTTGCAGGAAACAGATGCTGTGGTGGCACCTCAGGCAGAAAGCATTTGATGCAGGAAAGTAGGTGCGTGTAGAATGTTGGGAGGCGGGCACGGCCCGGGGCTCGGCCCACAGCACTAAAGGAATGACCGACAGGAAGGACACTGCCTTTGAAGCTGCCACTGCAGGTCTGGAGTTCGGGAAACACCCCTGAAGCCCCAATGAAGGGACCACAGAGCTGTGGCCTGGGCTTCTCCCAGCACCCCGAAACTCAGGAGTAAACCTCCCGCCCAGCCCCAGGGAACAGGAATATGGCATCTGCCTCCCGCCTTCCACGGCTCCCTGGAGAACAGTTCGGATGCAGGCTTTAACTTCAAGGGGGTCAGGAAATGAAGTGTAAGGGTTCAAGGGGAGAGGCATGGAGGTGGCGCGGAGCAGCCCAGCCTCCTGTGGCCCCTGGTGATCGTGTGTCCCAGCACCGCCCCAGCCCTGCAAATCCTCTCCCCGCTGTGTCAGCTGCGCAGGACAGCACACCGAGGAGCCGCTCCCAGCTCCTCTCATTCAGAACACAAGTGAGTCCTGCAAGGGAGTGACTGACCGCAGAGACTGGAGCAGGTAGGCCGAGCGGAGCGGGGGAGGGGGGGTGTGGGCAGCGGGGAAGGCCCTGGAGGACCTGAGGAGGCGGTGGCCTGGGAGGGGAAGCCGGGCAGAGCACTGCCCGTCCCATCTGTCTGCGTGATGGGGCAGGGCGGCAGGAGGGGCTGTGGGTGTGAGGGGCTCTGCGGCCGGGAGTGTGGACGTGAAGGCGTGTGTCTGGAGCTCACGGACCTGGCAGTTCTGCTGCCCAGCTCTGCCACTCACCTGTCCAGGCTTCTCTGTCAAACTGGGCTAATTAATAATAGAGGTGGGGCCGTGGCCGGTGATCAGTTGGTTGGAGAGCTGTCCGTACACCAAAAGTTTGCAGGTTCGATCCTGGGTTGCCGCACATATGGGAGGCAACCAGTCCATGTTTCTTACGTCAATGATCCCCTCTCCCTTCCTCTAAAGGATATTTAAAAAACACCCTCGGGTGATGACTGAAAAAAATAATAATGGGAGTGTGGGAAGATTACATGAGGCTATAAATATAAAGTGTTTTGTGTGGTGCCTGGCACGTAGAAAGCCTTCAATAAATGCCAGCTATCATTATCACCATCTTGATGATGACTGTTAGCACTTAGAGCGGCTGGATGTGGGGTGAGGAAGGGTGAGAAGGCCAGAGGACGCCTGGTTTCTGGCTTGGGGAGCTGCTGTTAATGGTGATGGCAGCTTAGCAGGGAAGCCGTGGGCTTGAGGGACCAGGAACTGAGCCCTGCAGCTCTGCACAGAGGAGGAGAGGGAGCAGAGGGGGTGCGGGACCGGGTGCCTGCAGCCCTCAGCGACTGGAATAGGAAGGAGGCAGAGGAGGCAGGCAGCCACAGAGCCTGCGAGGGACCCAGGCCTGGACAGTCCGGGGGCAAGAAGTGTTCAGCAGCGTCCGAGTTCCTCAGGGTCAGGAGAGAGACGGGCAGAGGCACTTAGGCTGGACTTAGTGATAGCAGATTGTTGGTGAATCACTGAGACGGCGTCTGGATGCCCTGCAGGGACGAGATGGGAACAGCAGTGTGGACGGTGTGAGTGTCCGCGCAGATGCCCGGCATAGATGCCCTGGCTGGCTGCTGGCTGCGGCGTGGCGGCTACGCATGATGAGGAGTTCGTTTTTAAAGGCACACACTTGAGCACAGGCTTCCCCAGCTCGGTGAACGGCACCGCCCTTCAGGCGCTCACACCATCCTCTGCCTTCAAAGGGCCTCCCGAACTGGATGGCTGCCTGTTTGGATGGGGCGGGCGGAGCGGGGCAGAGTCCAATCAAACAGGCCACCAGTTGCTAACTGGATGGATAACTAGCAGCTGCTCTTGTATGTGTTTGAAATTCCCTATAATAAAAGATTTCTTAAAATTATGTAGATAGAAAACTTAAATGTATATTTACTATTTTTTAGATATAATATACAAGTATTTATGTATTTATGCTTTTACATATAACATAACATTTATGTACATGGTGTATACATGTAAGTGTATATTTCATAGGTAACTCACACACATACACACCCCCAGAGTCTGACCCCGTCCCACCCTCCACTGCCACATGCCGTCGTTTCCCACCTGGGTTTCGGCAGGAGCCTCCCAACTAGCATCCCGCTCCGGCCTCGTCCAGTTCTGTTCTCCACACAAGGGCGTCTGTTCAATGGGAGCAAATGGTGTTGCATCATCCCACCCGGAGCAAAGCCCTTGGGACCTTCTGCTCCGGCCACACATGCTGGGAGGAGCATTCCGGGTCCTCTCCCTCCAGGCTCTGGCATTTGCTGTCATCTCTCCCTGTTCTTGTTCCCACATTATGCTGAACGCCTTTCTTCCTCCCTCACGTCATCACGCCCCATTCCGAATGATCTCACCTGGAAGACCTGTCTGACCGCCCCTCACAGCATGGCAGCCCCCACCTGCCTCTCTGCCCTTGGAGCCCCCACCCCCCGGCCCCCCTAAACCTGCACACTCCGTGTTCTCTTGTTTGTGGATTCTGTGTCCCCACTGGAAGCAACCTTGTTTAGTTCGCCATGGATCCCCAGAGCATAGAACAGTGTCTGGCACCCGGTAGAGGCCTCGGTAGATCCCTGTTGAAAGGGTGGACAGAGCTCTATTCCACGGAGGGGCAGCTGAGACTTGGCCTATGTAACAAGGGAAGTCCGGGCACAGCGGGGACTGGAAGCCAGGGCTGTCTGGACCCTGAAGTCCTTGCCCCAAGTCCTTGGAGAAAGCAGGGGGGATGGGATTCTGAGCACAGATGCAGGGAGGACCCCTCCCAGGGGACAGGGGTGGGGTGGGGGGGTGGGATAAAGAAGACAGGGAAGGAGGGAGCCGAGGCAGGAGGGCCTTGGACTCCCGCTCCCCTGAGCCATGGGCCTGGCTTCTCTTTCGTTTGAGAAGCAGGTGGAAGGTCTTTCTGAGAGAGAGGGAAGCTGGTCCAGGAGTCTGCAGGACCTCTCCATGTGCCCCCAGGGTGCTGATGTCACTTTGGCCACTTTCCCAGCTCCCCCTGGTCTCCTGCCCCAGCCTGGTAGGCCAGGGCTGGGTGACGACCCCCAAGGACAAGATCTGATTGACCTGAGGATCCAGCCCTGGGAGGAGGGCAGCTGGGCCTCCTGCCTCCCAGGCCCTTGCAAACGCCCAGCTCCTCTCCTAAGACAGCTGGGCCCCCGGGAGGGGCTGGAACTGAGCCAGGCCCACCCAGAGGTGCTGCTGGCCCCTTCCCCACCCTAGTTTTGATCTGCTCCCTCATGATATCAATTTCATGTCCTTTTTGTTCTCAATTAATTTTGTCTTTGTCTCCCAGTGGGACATGAATGCATGCTCATTATAGAAAATGTGGGCAAAGGTTAGAAGAAGAGATAATACATGAGAAATTGCTATTCTAATGTGGTATCACTGTGGCTCCTCCTGGCCAGGCCCTGGTTGGGCAGGGGACACGGGCCCTCTGCCTGGCGTGCTCAGCAGGCCATCGGGCACTGGTCTCCATGGGGCGCCCGTGACTTTCAGGAGGAGCTGTGGGGCCACAGGCTTGTCTGGGTGCTGCGGGAGCGGACCTGGTGAGAGTGGCTGTTTAATTTCGGCGTCTGTGTCACAGGGGCCACAGGGCAGGTCTGCCCAGGCAGTGCACCGGACTGGGGGCGGCTCTGAGAGATGCTTTGAGAGAATCACTTTCCATAAGAGAGGCACTGCGGAGGGGAAGGGAGAGGGCGTCACAGAAAGTGAGGTTGTAAGTAGAAAACGGCTTCTGGGATCTCACCGGCTTCGTCATGGGGCCCTCCCTGGCTGCCGGGAAATCAGTTGATCTGGGAAAGTTCGTTCGTTGCAAACCTTTTGCTCTGCTGCTTTTGGGTGGAGCCAAGAAATGAACGAAGATAATGAGACTGTATGACTTTCCTTTTTCAGGGTAGGAGTGGGCCTAGTGTGTGGGCGGGTGATCGTGGATACAGCCACCAGTTCTGACACTGGCTCGGCCCTCTAGAAAGGCCAACTGGCCAGCGTGTCCCAGGCCAGGGCACCCCCTCCCTGGGAGCACCGTCAGCCTGGCCCCGGCGGGCCTCTCACACGGGAGCCAAAAGGAAGGAGTTAGACTTTGCTCAAACTGACCAGCTGAATTAAGATCATAAGCAAAAGGCACTTCCCTGCTTCATCATAATGAAAAGTGATAAGCTGATGAACTTGATAAACCCCGGCCTCCAAGCTGCTGGGTCACAGGGACACAAGAGGCAGCCCTGTCCTCCGAGGCCCGGAGCAGTTCAGGGGCCACCCTCGGAGAACCCCTGAGGTGACTCGAGGGTTTCTGACATCTCATCTGAGCAGCAAACAGAGGTGTTTGATGCTGACTTCACAGGAAACTCACTTGCGTCTCGCTTCTCACTTGAGCCCCAGCCCCTCTTCTAGTGAAACCTCCTAAGCTTGGGGTTCTCGAGGTGCCAGGGGGCTCCCTCCCTGGGCCCCACAATCAGCATCTCCTTCCACTCACCAAGTACCATGTCTCTTCCCCCTTCTCTCGGGCCCAGCCCTTGCCTCCTGCAGGAGAGGAGCAAGAGGATGGGGTAGAGAAAACTCCCCGCAAACACCCAGGTGCCGATGCTCCCAGCCACAATGGCTGACACAGACCTTTGTATTCTCTTCTTTTTTCCCTCCCTCTTTCCTGGCTGCTCCCACCTCCCTGTTGCCACCAAAGGTGGCTTGGTTCTGTGGCTCTGTGAGACATCCGCCATCCCTGGACGCCGTCTCTGACTCAACAGCCACAGGCCCCCGTCTAGGGACCGCCTCAGAGGTGCAGGCAGGGAGCTGTGGGTGACTGAGGATGTGGCACTCGGCGGACCCCTAGTGGTGGGGCCCGGTGGTTCTGTCGGGACTGCACCCAGCTGCAGGGCCCTGGGACGGCAGGGCTCAGATTACAGCCTGGGACATCCTAAGGGACCCTCCCCAACACCAGCCTCAATTCCAGGCTCTGCTTTGGGAGAGTCGCATGAAATTTCACCAGCAGACGTTCCATCTTCCTTTTGGACAGATAGGCCAATGCCTTGGATGGACATGGGTCAAAAGTGATGCTACCAGCAGATGGATGCTAAGTTTTATAATTAATCTTCCATAAACATCCTTCTGGCCTTAAAATTCTCGAATCTCTGGATGGAGAGGGGTAGTGGAGATCTGCCTCCTGTCCCCTCCCTCTAGGGTAGAGCGCCTTCCTCAGACCCTCCATCATCTAAGCCTTGAGTGCATGTGGTGCCTTGGTCATCATCTGCCCAGAAGGCTGGTGCAGGGCAGGCCACAGGCTGTCCTCAGCTACTGCAGTGGGGCCACAGAGACCAGCCAGCCCCTGCTGTGGACAGCCCGTGGGACACGCAGCTCCCATGCCCCCTTGCCAGGTCTTCTCTCTCGGGGCCAAGCATCCCTGACATCCTGCTTCGTCAGTTGTGACTTCTTCCCTCACCTCTGCCTGGGAGCCAAGTGAGGGTCCACTCCACTGCAGTCTGTGTGGTCATCCGCCCCAGGACACGGCCTGCCGAGGCCTCTGCTGCCTGCGGAAGCTCTCCCTGCTCCTGGGCGGCTGCCTCCACTGACTTCTGAGCATCACTGTAGATGTTCCCAGGGGCTCTGGGCTCCCCAGGGAGGGCACCTGCCCGCCAGAGTTTAAGACTGGTCTCCAGTGACCCACCACCCACTGCAAAGGCATCCCTCTGGGGCAGTCCTCTGCTCTGGGCACCTCCCAAAGGTTCTCCGTGGAAACCACTGAAGACGGCCCGGCCCGACGCCAGCTGAGGCCACTGCTCCCAGACCAGGCGTGGAGCAGAAAGACCTGACCAGGACCCGTGACCCTGGCACTCCACTTGACCTCTCCACAGGGGCCACAAGTCAACCGGTGCGTCTTCATTCGCAGAGGTGGTGAGTGTACACTCTCTAACGATGAGAAGTGTTTAGAAATGGAATGGGCTGTCCCTGAAAAGTAGGTAGTAAGCGCTCCATCAGGGAGATGCCCAAACAGATTGATGAAAATATTATAAAGGCCATGCATTCACTTGAACAGAGGGAGGCAGGGTTGTTAAGTATTGTTAAGTGGAGTTGGATTGAGTTTTGGGTTCAAATCCTGGCTTTACTTATCCTCATGTGACCTTGAACAAGCCACCTCCTCTTCTCTGAGCCTCAGAGAGGTTGAGGGAGACGCAGGCTGGCTACTCATCTAGAGCTGTGATCATGAGATGACTTCTGAGGTCAACGTCTGCTCCCGACGCCCTCCTTGAACCCTGACATCCTGGCCCAGCCTCCCCCGCTCTCTGCAGGGGGAGGTGAGGGTTCTTCCTGCAGGCTAGGCCTCCCCCAGGGGCTTGCTCACTTTCTTTCAGCCCAGGTCTTGTCCCCCGCTCCCCCTCCACCCATCCCAGGCACCCCTCCAATTGGCTGGTTTCCAGGAGAGCTCCACAGAGTCTTAGAAACACAGGCCAGCATTCCCACAGATCAAAATAAAAGGCAAACACCATGAGGTCTCTTGTCACCACCTTTATTCTGGCTTCCAGCTTGACAAAGTCAATGAAAATATTTATTTAATGACCTCTCCCCCCAGCCCACACATGCCACATGCAGTGTTCTAGGCTGCTCTTATATATATATATTATTAACTCTGATAACATATTTTAATACTTAACTTTAAATACAAGGAAAAACAATAAATTACTCTTTGGCTGAGGGCCGGCTGCAGGCTGCAGACAGGAGCCTCCGCCCAGGACCCATGAGGTAGCAGGGTTTGCACACAGTACTTGTTCCCAGGGCTCTAGCGCCGCTGCTTTAGTGCTGGAGCCGAGTCTCCTGCCCTTGGCTCCAAGTTCTGGCAGCAGCAGTCTCTCTGCCGCCCGCCCCGACACACACACAGACAGACACTTGTTTAAATAACACACAGTAATAAATAAGGCCAAGAAGAAGGAGGCCTGGGCTCCTGCCTCAGTCACCTCTGGGAAGCAGGCCCCTCCCACACGCTTGGCAAGGGTGGTGCCCACTTAATGCTAGTTTGCTCTAAGGAAGGGGAGGTCATGTGGGGCCATATTTTTACCTTCCTCCACTGAGCTTGGAGTCCCACCAAGCTCAGGGTCAGGCTGGGCTGAAGGCAGGCAGCACAGGCTGAGGTCTAAGCTAAGGAAATCTCACCCCCTCCCGCCCCCTCCACCCCATCTCCCCAAGAAATGTCTGACACCTGAAAGGAAACAAATCTGCAACTTAAATGGGTGGGTCAGCTCTGCCAACAGTGACGCCAGCAGGTTGCGCTGGATGCTTTCAGTGGAACTTCCTGTTGCGAACATCTTTCCTTAGCTGTTGGAGCAGGTCTTTGGCAAGCCGGATCACTTCCACCTTGGTGTCTCGGACGGGCTGGCTGGAGACCTGCTGTAGTGACAGAGAGGCCGGTGCGTTAGTGGGCGACGCCAGGGGCTTCCCCGGGTTGGGCGTACTGGGTCCTCAGAGAAGACCCACGGGTGGGTACTGCTGTCCTGACTCATTTTACAGATGTGGGCCCTCATTCCCAGGCCCTAGAAATCCCAGTGGCCACAGTGGACCCGCCCCCAGGTGGGTGGGTGCTTTCGATGCTCAGCCAGGCCCCCTTGTGCCCCCAGGGCGAGCCCAGGGCTGCAGGAGGGGTGCCAGGTGGGTGCAGGGCAGGGGCCTCACCCCGGCTGAGGGCTTGGGAGGGCAGAGTGCCCTCAGCAGCCTCTGGGTCCTCTGGATGGCACGGCAGTCGGAGACGTTCATCAGTGACTCGAGGGCTGCACAGTACTGCGGGAGGAGGGAGGAGGAGGCGTCAGGCCCTGCAGGCACCCCCAGCCTCACGGCTTGGATGACACCTTCAGGGCATGGCCAGGGGGTACTGAGAGGTCTGGTGGAGGTGGGTTTGGGGGGAGGGAGGGAGGGAGAGAGCAGCTCTTTAAGCTTGCTTAGAGCCCCCCAAGCCCTGTGAGCGGGGCTCTGAGAAGACAAGCTTTGGGGTCCTGGTGCCCAGGGGTCCTTACCGAGCCAGCGGTCAGGTTGACACTCCACACCATGCTGCTGTTGCAGAGCGGGGCCTGGGGGAGCAAAGGACAGTGAGCCAGTGCTGGCAGGGCCCAGGCAGGTCTCAGTGGGGATCGGTCCCACAAGCACCCCCGGTGTTGCACTGAGGCAGGCCTGGCCCCCTCAGTGTTCCTGAACCCCATTTTCTTCTCTGCCCATCAGGGAGACCCATTCTCCAGGGGCCTTTGAGAGAGAGAGAAACTGAATGACACAACCACTAAGGGACGCTCACCACCGCCTTGTGTGACACTCGCCACAGCCAGGGCTGAGGGCAGAAGACGCCAGGCAGGCCACTAGGGGGCCCGTAGGGAAGGACTCGCCAGGCAGGCCAAGCAGATGGAGGCGGTGGGATCTGCCCTGCCTTGTGAATCAGGGACGCCGCAGTTCAGAGCATGGCATTCTGTGCTGAATCTGTTTTTTGTGAACTAAGTGCACTGAGGCCCAGTCAGTAAAACGGGTCATCATACCTGCCTCTCGAGGTGGCTGACAGGGATGAACTGAGCTGTGAGCCCTCAGCCCCAGGCCTGGCACATGGTTAGCACTCAGAAAGTGTGAGCTGCCACCCCGGGAGAGGACCTGCCCCTGCCAGTGAACCTTCCATAAGAATGGGCTTCATGAAGATGCTCTGAATAACAGCCCCATGACTGCATTCAAATCCCGTTGGCAAATGCCAAGTAGTTCTGAGCGGGCGCTGGCCCTTCTCTGCTTTTCTCTGATCATGAATGGATGAGAAGGCGCTTGCTAGGGCAGGCAGGGCCAGGCCAGGGGAACAGGCGGTCCCTGGGGCTCTGCCAAATCCCTTCATGGGGCCACCCATTCTGCGGCACCCCCAGCTTGACCCCTCTCTCTCCTTCATGACCCGGCCCCTGGGGCTTCTTCCTGACCCACAGGCATCTTAGTGCCAGGCCCAGCCTCCATGGCCCAGACCATGACCAGTTCCGAGAGCCCAGCACCCAGCACCCAGCACTCACCTTCTGGGTGATGTTGTCCAGTTCCTCAATGAGCTCTCTGAGGACCGTGAAGGGGGGCACAGGGCCCGGGGAGGCGAGGCCGCCAAAGCAGGTGAGGACCACGACCAAGGTCAGCCAGAGCGCCATGGAGCCCAGAGCAGACGCAGCAGGAGCAGGAGCAGGAGCAGACGCGTAGGCTGGCCTGAGCTGAGCGGCTTGTGGCCTTGGTCTCTCGTGGCAGCTTTTATAGGCCCAAGGGTGACGCTTCACACCCTGGTCCCCGCTTTGTCGGCCACTATCTAGTAACCACATCTTTACTTATCTTGATTTTTACTTTGTGGAAAATCCAGCATCACATAAAGGAAAGTGTTTGATTTCTTGTGGACTCACTAATGACAGGGGTCTGGGCAGTTTCCAAGATCTGGTGGGTTCCCTCCAGGGGCAGGTGAGAGGGCCCGGGGGGGTGGGGGGCGGCGTCAGCCATGTCGCTGGAGCACCAGCGGTCCTGCGTGGTGGCCACCCAAGGGCCTACCCCGCTCCTGTCCCCAGACCCCTGTGGGCCACCGCGTGTGCTTGGCGGACAGTGCTAGGACCCCAGTCCACCAGATATGGGAAATTGGGGGTTTATTTTTCCAATGAAGCCGTCCTTTGCTTTACTGAAGGGATGCTTGTTTCGGATACAAAGCACAAACAGGACAGGAGCAGAGTGAGGTCCACTTCTTTCGGCCTCCTGGTCCCAGCAGCCCCGCTGTGTGAAGGGTTTTAAAAGTCCAGTTTCCGGGTCTCCACTAAAAGATCCAGGCAGACCCTCCGGGACCTTCCCTTTTCCGCGTGGCTTTGATGGGAGCACAGGCCACCTGGACACTGTGTGGGCCCATCCTGCTGGGCGACCTCACTGGTCCGGTCAGTCCCAGGTCAGAGAGTGGACTGCCCACCAGTCTCTGTGGAAACCAGCCCCGTGCCCTCTGGGGGCCTCATTTCCCTTCTGCACAGTGAAGCCGGCTCCTGGGTCCCCGGGCACAGCCCATCTCCTGCAGGGACCCTGGCACGTAGCCATTTCCTGCCCTTCCCTCATTTCTCTAGAAACCCTCCAGAAACCCCCACAACAGACAGCAGCATTTGCCTATTGGGTGCTGATGTCAAACCCTCTCCCTCACCCACTTCCTCCCTCCCCTAAGCCAGTGCCTTCCCCTCCAGCCCCCTCTCTGCCTTCTAGCTCAGGCTCCTTCTGTCACCCCCCTCCCCACAGTGGGGCCCAATCTCCTCAAAAGGGCCTTTAGGGATGCAGGAGCTGTTTCTCCCGCTCTGCAGCCTCCCAGCCTTGCTCCCTCTCCTCCCACAGGCAACACTATCCCACCATCTCTTCTGTCCAAACCCTAAGCTCCCACCCAATTGCAGGCCCTGCCGTGCAGCCCCTGCCCCTCGCGTTACTCCCTCCCCCCACCCCTCCCCTCCCAGTGCCTGGAGTGCTGCTCCCTGGCTGTGTGACCCCTCTGTGGGCCTCCGTTTCTTCATGGGTAGAATAGGGCCAAGGCATCTTTGCCTGGGGTCTTGGATGGGGGAAGGTTTGGGGAACCACCCTGGGCTGTGCAAGTCCCGGGAGCCCTGTCAGCATGAGTCAACGCCTCCCTACTCCCCAGGACCAGCCGAACCCAGGCGGGGAGCGGTGGGCAGGCGCTGCTGTGTGTGGGAGAAGATGCGCTGGCCCTGCGCCGGCGGCGATGCGGGGAGATAGGGGCGCGGCCTTATGTAATGGGAGATGGGGCTGATAAGCGGCTGGTACAGCCCGCCCTCCTCCTGTCCCGCCACCAGGGCCCGGGAGCTGAGCCGTCAGCCCTTGGACAAGCCCCACAGCCAGCCAACTATGTTGCTATTTCTTGATTTTCTTGATTTTCTTTGGGGCTCCATTCAACACAAAGTACAGAAGGGCTGTTCCCTGGCACTTGGCTGCCGCTGGATCCGGTCCAGGCAGCCCAGCGCTCAGCCCCGCCCACCCCCACCTGCCCTCCCTGTGCAAGGTTTCAGAAAACTTCCTTTTCCAATTTTCTTCAACGTTGGGTCTCCGTTGGAAAGAAAATATGCCTAGTCAGTAGGAGTAGGGTTAGATGAGTTGTCTGAATAATTTAAAATGTCTAACTTATAGATTTGTATTTTTATGGAAGTTATATGTGCATGCAAATTTAAAAAATAATTCAAGGAGGCTGATGATGAATAACAGTAGTTGTGAGAATCAGTTCTCCATTGTGCTCTTGCATTTCTGCACACATGTGAGTCAGACACTGGCTGCCCTATTTGTTTCCCTAGAGTGTGTGTGTGTATTTCAGAGAGGAAGGTGTGGGGGAGGGGCGGGGGGCGAGGGGGGAGCAGGAGAGAGAGAGAGAGAGAGAGAGAGAGAGAGAGAGAGAGAGAGAGAGAGAGAGAGAGAGAGAGAGACAGAGACAGAGAGAGAATCAGAGAGAATCATCAATGGGCTGCCTTCTGCACGCCCCCCATGAAGCTTGGGCTCCCTACGACCTTTTTAAAGAAGTTCCTGTGGCAAATGCTACTGTGCATAATAAATGTTCTTTGTCTCCGATCCCAGAGTTTTGTGTCTTCTGTGGCAACCTAGTTAGCATGCAAGTAGGGTAAAATCTCAGACCTGTCAGACCTTGCCTCTCCTCCAGAAAAACCACCATTTTCACTGCTTTTGGTATTTAGCCCCTCATGTTTCCAAATTTCTTGATATTCAGGTGTAGTCGTTATCTGTGATTTAGCTGAATATTTACTTCTCTTTCTCCCCACCATTCTTCTTCCACTTGTATCCTATCAATATATTAGTACATAAATCATACATTTGGTCAGTCAAAAGCCTTGTCCATCGTTTACATAATTATACTAATGTATTCATTGCTGAAACATGGCTAATTATGATTTTTTTATTTTCCCTCAAAACTCATTTCCTCTGGGATTGAAAATTGTCTTGCACCTGAAACCTGTACAATTTTGTTAACCAGTGTCACCCCAATAAGTTCAATTAAAGAAAAAATATATATATACCATAGAAAAACTTTTTTAAAAATCTTGTTTTCCCACTGGCTTAGTTTTCTATGTTCATCTCAGTCCTTTACCCTTAATTCTGGGCACCTAACTAATCTCTTCTCAAGAGACTTGGGGAAATTAGTTATTCTCACAATGTCATCTTCCAGGAAAGTCTTCCTCAGGGCCTGCTCACCTGCTAGGACAGGGACAGCTGCCCACTGACCCTTCTGCACAGCTGTCACCACTGCCCTGGGATTCCCTCCACCTCTCTCTCATCTGCCTTCCCTGTTCTTTGCATCCCAGGACACATTCTAAGAAACACAGAATTTCAAGCAGGAAGTAATTTTCTTTCAGAATCTTGAGCACCTGTGCTATTGCCTCCTAAGTTCCAATACTGCTGTTCAGAAGTGCAAAGGCTTTTTTGAATCCAGTCCTGTTCTAATTCTCTCTCTCTGGAAATAGTAGGAAATTTTTCTGGTCCCCATGTTCCAGATTTTGCAATGATGTGCTGTGTGTAGTTCTGTTTTCATCTACTATGGAAGACACACTGGGGGCCCTTACAGATGGAAACATGTTAAGTTCTTGGAAACTGTTTCTCTCTCAAAAAAAATTAAAATTTCTGTTATCATTTATTAAATTTTGTGAAGTCATTGCTTTTTTAAAAATAGGTTTTATTTTTTAGAGTAGTTTAGATTCACAGCAAAACTGAGGAACAATTACAGAGTCCCTACAGGCCCCGTCGCCCCACACATGCACAGCCTCCCCTCCATCAGCATCCCCACCAGAGCGGAACATTTGTCACAGCGGATGAACCTACACTGACACCACGTAATTGCCACCCAGAGTCCATCGTTTTCATTAAGGTTCACTCTTGTTCGTTCTGTGGACTTGGACAAATGGATGACGTGCATCCACAGAATATTTTCACTGCCCTGAAATCCTCTATGCTCCACCTATTCATCCCCTCCTCCCTCCTAACCCCAAACCACTTATCTTTTTTACTGTCCCCATAATTTTGCCTTTTCCAGAATGTCACATAGTTGGAATCATAGCCTTTTCAGATTGGCTTCTTTCACTTAGTAATATGCATTTAAGTTTCTTCCATGTCTTTTCATGGCTTAATAGCTCATTTATTTTTCAGTACTGAATAATATTACATTGTCTAGGTTTACTCATTCACCTAATCAAGGATGTCTTGGTTGTTTCTAACTATTGACAATTATGAATAAAGCTGCTACAAACATCTCTGTGCAGTCTTTGTGTGGACATAAGCTTTCAGTTCATTTACATAAACACCAAGGAGTATGATTGCTGGATCATATGGTAAGAGTATGTTTAGTGCCCTAGCTGGTTTGGCTCAGTGGAAAGAGCATCGGCCTGCAGACTGAAGGGTCCCAGGTTCAGGTCCGGTCAAGGGCATGTACCTTGGTTGCAGGCACATCCCCAGTGGAGGGTGTGCAGGAGGCAGCTAATCCATGTTTCTCTCTCATCGATGTTTCTAACTCTCTATCCCTCTCCCTTCCTCTCTGTAAAAAATCAATAAAATACATTTTTTAAAAAAGAGTATGTTTAGTTTTGGAAAAAAAAAAAAAAAGTCAAACTGTCTTCCAAAGTGGCTGTACCATTTTGCATTCCCACCAGCAATGAATGAGAGTTCCTGTTGCTCCACAGACTTGCCAGCATTTAGTGTTGTCAGTGTTTTGGATTTTGGCCATTCTAATAGGTATCTCACCATTTCTCTGAAGAAATATGATGTGGAGCATCTTTTTATGTGCTTACTTACCTTCTGTATTTTTTTTTTAAATGAGATTTCTGTTAAGGTCTTTGGCCCTTTTAAAATTTGGGTTGGTATATATTGGATAACAGTCCTTTATTTGATATGTCTTTTGTAGCTTGTCTTTATTCTCTTGACAGTGTTTTGAAGAGCAGAAATTTTTAATTTTAATGAAGTCCAGTTTATCAGTTATATCTTTCATAGATTGTGCATGTAAAAAGTCACCAATAAACCCAAAGTCATCTACCTTTTCTCCTATGTTATCTTATAAGAGTTTATAGTTTTGACTTTTACACTTAAGTCTGTGATCCATTTGAGTTACGTTTGTGAAGGATATAAAGTCTGGGTCCAGTTTTCTTTTCTTTTTGGCATGTGGATGTCCAGATGTTCTAGCACCTTTTGTTGGAAAGATTATCTTTGCTTCATTGTATAGCCTTTGCTCCTCTGCCAAAGATGAGTTGACTGTATTTATGTGGTCTATTCCTGAGCTCTCTATTCTGTTCCACCAATAGGTCAAATAATCTATTCTTTTGCCATTACCACACTGTCCTGATTACTATAGCTTTATAGTAGGTCTTGAAGTCAGGTAGTATCAGTCCTCCAACTTGGTTCTTTTCATTCAGTATTGTGCTGGCTAGTCTTTTGCCTCTCCATATAAACTTTAGAATCAATTTGTTAATATCTACAAAATATCTTGCAAAAATTTTGATTGGGGTTGCATTGAATCTACAGATTAAGTTGGGGAGAACTAACATCTAAACAATATTAAGTCTTCCTACCCATGAACAATGGACTATTTCTCCATTTATTTAGTTCTGTCAAAGGAGTTTTGTAGTTTTCCTCATGTAGATCTTATACATATTTTGTCAGATTGATATCTACATATCTCATTTTGGGGTGCTAATGTTAACAGTACTGTGTTTTTAATTGCAAATTTCCCTTGTTAACTGCTGGTATATAGGAAAGTGATCAACTTTTGTATATTAACCTTGTATCCTGTAACCCTGCTATAATAACTTATTAGTTCTAGCAGTATTTTATTGATTCTTTTAGATTTTCTATTTAGATGACCATGTCATCTGTGAACAAAGACAGTTTTATTTCTTCATTCCTAATCTATATGCCTCTTATTTCCTTTTATTGTCTTATTGCATTAGATAAGATTTCCAGTATAGTGTTGAAAAGCAGTGGTGAGAGGAGATACCTTGCCTTGTTCCTGATCTTTGTGGGAAAGCTTTGAGTTTCTAACCATAAAGTGTGATGTTTGCTATAGGCTTTTTTGTAGAGATTCTTAGTCAAGTTGAGGAAGCTCTTCTCTATCCTTAGTTGTTTGTTTGTTTGTTTGAGAGTTTTTATCATGAATGGGTGATGGATTTTGTCCATTGATATGATAATATGATACTTATTCTTTAGCCTGTTGATGTGATAGATTACATTAATTGATTTTTGAACGTTGAACCAGCCTTGCATTAGGAAAAACCATTTGGTCATGGTGTATAATTCTTTTTATACATTGTCAGATTTAATTTGCTATTATTTTGTTGAGGATTTTTGCATCTCTGTTTGTAAGATACTAGAGGCCCGGTGCATGAAAATTCATGCACTGGAGGGAGGTGTCTCTCAGCCCAGCCTGCCCCCTCTCAAGTCTGGGAGCCCTCAGGGCGGTAGGCAACCCGGTGATCAGCGAAAGGTGACGCACCATCACACCTCTGCTGCTGCCACTGCCGCCAGTGCAAGCCTTGGCCAGTCCTGGTTACCTGAGCCTCAGGCCAGCCCTGGGCAGCTGGGCAGCCGCCATCTGAGGCTTGCCTGCACCTCGGGCTGGCCCTGGGCGGCTGAGTGGCTAAGGGGACTGGGGGACTCCGAAGGCAGGCGTGCAGAGCAGCCATGCGCCCGCCGCCCTGGCGGGGCTGAGGGGACTGGGTGCCACCATCTTGTGCCTGTGGGCGCTGCCATCTTCGAGGGTGGGGCAGTCAATTAGCATATTCCCTCCTTATTGGCTGTGGGCGCCACCATCTTTGAGGGCGGGAAAGTCAACTAGCATATTCCCTCCTTATTGGCTGTGGGCGCCGCCATCTTTGAGGGCGGGGGCAGTCAATAAGCATATTCCCTCCTTATTGGCTGTGGGCACCACCATCTTTGAGGGCGGGGAAGTCAACTAGCATATTCCCTCCTTATTGGCTGTGGGTGCTGCCATCTTTGAGGGCGGGGGCAGTCAATAAGCATATTCCCTCCTTATTGGCTGTGGGTGCCACCATCTTTGCGATGGTGTGAGGGTTAATTAGCATATTCCCTCTTTATTAGGTAGGATATGGATTTATACTTTTATTTTCTTATAATGTTTTTGTCTGTTTTGATATTAGGATAATGTTGGCCTCATGGAACTTGTTAGAAAGTATTCTCTCTGTTTATATCTTCTGAAAGAGGTTGTAGAGAATTAGTATAATTTTTTTCCATAAAATGTTTGGCAGAATTCACCAGTGAATGAACCCATCTGGGCCTGGTGCTTTATATTTTAGAGGATTATTATTATTCAACTTATTTAATAGATACAAACCTATTTGGATTGTTTTTTTCTTCTTGTGCAAGTTTTGATTGGTTGTGCCTTTCAAAGAATTGGCCCATTTCAACTAGGTTATCAAATTTTTAGGCATTGAATAGCTCATATTATTTGTAGTGTTTATAGTATTCCTTGATTATCCTTTTTATGTCCATGGGATCTGCAGTGGTGCCCTTAGTTCATTTATATTATTAATAATTTGTATTCTTTTTTTTTTTTCTTAGCCTAGTTAGAGACTTTTTTATTTTATTGATCTTTTCAAAGAACCAGCTTTTGGTTTCTTTGATTTTCTCTATTGATTTCTTGTTTTCAAGTTCATTGATTTCTGTTCTAATTCTTTTTTTTAATATATTTCTTGATTTCAGAGAGGAAGAGAAAGGAGAGATAGATAGAAACATCAATGATGAGAGAGAATCATTGATTGGCTGCCTCCCGCACACCCCCTACTGGGGATCGAGCCAGCAACCCGGGCATGTGCCCTTGGCCAGAATCGAACCTGGGACCCTACAGTCCGCAGGCCAACGCTCTATCCCCTGAGCCAAACCAGCTAGGGCTGTTCTAATTCTTATTATTTATTTTTTTGTTTATGTTGCATTTAATTTGCTCTTTTTTCTAGTTTCCTAAGATGGAAACTTACTAGTAGACGATTGACTTTAGATCTGTTTTGTTTTCTAATATATATTCAATGCTATAAATTTTCGTCTAATGCTACTTTTGCCAAATCCCATAAATTTTGACAAGTTGTTTTCATTTTCAGTTAGTTCAAAATATTGTTTAATTTATCTAAATATTTTTTTCTTTGACCTATGTTGTTCAGAAGTGTTTTGTTTAATCTAAACATATTTTTAGATTTTCTGCTATCTTTGTTATTGATTCCTAGTTTAATTCCATTGTTGTATGAGAGCAGACAAAGTATAATTTCTATTCGTCTGTGTTAAGGTTTGTTTTAGGGCCCCAAATGGTGAATTTTCCGTGTGAGCTTGAGAAGAATGTGCATTTTGCTGTTGAATGAAATAGCCTACAGTTGTCCATTTTACCCAGTTGATTGATAGTGCTGTTGAATTCAACTATTCCCTCACTGATTTTCTCCCTGTGGATGTATTCCTTTCTGAAAGAGGGTACTGAAGTCTTCAATTGTAATAATGGAATAATCTATTTCTCTTTGCAGTTCTATCAGTTTTTGCCTCATTCAAAACTGACACTGTGTCCTAGCCAGTTTGGCTCAGTGGATAGAGCAGAGCGTTGTCCTGTGGACCGAGGGGTTCCGGGTTCGATTCTGGTCAAGGGCACGTACTTTGGTTGCAGGCTCCTCCCCGTCCCGGGCCCTGGTCAGGGCTTGTGCAGGAAGCAACCAATTGATGTGTTTCTCTCACATCGATATTTCTCTCTGTCTTACCCTCTCTCTTCCACTCTTTCTAAAAATCAATGAAAAAATATCCTCAGGTAAGGATTAAAAACAAACAAACAAAAACTGACAGTTATTACAGGCAACCATGTTAAGCATCGTTATGTCTTTTTGGAAAACTGACTCTTGTTATATAAAGCCCCTTTTTATCCCTGATAACTTTCCTTTGTCTGAAGTATGCTGTCTGAATTTAATATATTATTAATAGTCACATAGTAATATTTCATATAGGGGAGAGCCTGGGTGGGGGTGCCTTAGCTCACTGAGAAGTCAGAGAAAAGGGGGCCTTGGAGACAAGTTCAGGGGGTTAGCCAGGGATGAGCCACTGCTGCCCATTGCTCCCTGGTTGCAAGTCTCCTGGGGACCCTTAGAGTTTAGGAGATGCACGCTTGTCGGGGAAGAAGAGGGGAAGGGAAAGGTACGTATGCTCCTGGGAGGGAGAGTGCACCTGACATTTTTTTTTTTTTTTGGCTGCATATGGGCCCTATATTCCTGTTGTTTGCATGTCTTATAATTTCTGGTTGATAACTGGACATAATATGATGTCAACTCAGAAAATCAGATTACTCCTCCCCAGGGTTTGTAATTGTTGTCATTGCTATTTATTTATTGACTTTCCTGGACTAATTAAGTAAAGCTGTTTTCTTTGTCTTGCGTGTTCATTGAAGTCTCTACTTAGTTAGTTTAGTAGTAAGTTAATGATTGGACAGAGATTTCTTTCAATGCCTTGAATTAATAAGTTTCCAAGCCTTTGTTGAAGGGCTCTGTGCGTGTGAATGAGCGAGGGAGGGAGGGAGGGAAGAAGAGAGAGAGAGATTGAGATTGAGATTGAGATTGAGATTGAGATTGAGATGGTTTGGTCATGCTTTCAATAGCAGGCAATTTATAACTGTGCTTTAGCCTTCACTTCTTGCCTAAGTATCAAGGTCAGCCAGAGGTCAAAGTTTAGAGCCTTCTCAGGTCTTTCCTGAGAATGCACAAAGCTCTGTCACACACATGAGCTTCTAGATTCCCAGGAATATGTTCAATGTGTCAAAGCCCTCATGGACATATCCTTTCCCACTTTGTCCTTTTAATTTTTTTCTTAGCGCCCGTGCCTCAGGCAGCTGCAAAGTTAACCAATTACCATTGATTGGCTACAGCAGGTAGGGCTGTTTGCAGCATGAGCTTGCCTCAGGTCAAATAGACCCTGAGGGTGGAGCATTTCAGTGAGCTGCCAGACAGGTCAAAGAGCGGCAGTTTCCTTGGGCTGAAGATTTTGGGGAGCTCTAAACCCATTCCGCTTCCTCCAGGCGCTGCTGATTTAACAGGTACTGTAGTTATGCTGGTTTTCAAAGCTGCCACAGAGACAGGGAGAGGGGAATGGGATTAGGGCAAGTTAAAATGCACTGGCTTTTCTTACTGAGACTCAGCTGTTTTCCTTGAAAAGCACTCTTTGGCTTGTTGCAAGCCTTTAGTTAATTCCTAAAGTTCTAAAAAGAGTTTATTTTGACTTTGTTCTCATTGCTTTTATGGAGAAGCATATTTTTGGCAGTCTTTACTCTTCCCTTCTTTAAGCTGAAACCCTTTACATGCTGAAACCATACATTTACACTGATACTTTGGATTCAATCCAACATCACTGGGCTCTTTTTATAGCCTCCCCCCTTTCCTGATATGCAAACATCTTTCTTCAACAGTGAGAAACTCAGCTCTAATTATCTACGATATACGTGTTTGTTTGATTTTGATATAAAGTGGTTTCAGAATTGCTAACCCTCACCTCTGTGAGAAACATTTATTTCATTTACTTTAAATCGATGACTGGCTGCTGTGTTGAGAACAAACTGTGAGGGGCAGGACGGAATCCTCAGAGCAGTTCGGTGCGTACTCAGACTGTTGAGGTTATGGTGGCTTGAGCCGGAGCAGTGGAGGTTCGGATGCTGAGGCATGGCCAGGTTCTGGATATATTTTGACGTTTGAACCCATAATATTAAACGGATGGATTGGATGCATGCTGTGAGATAAATAGAGTAAAGGGTGATGCCATGATTTAGCCTGAGCAATGGGAAGAAAGGAGTTGACATTAATTGAATGCCTATGTGAGGTTCTGAGGGAAAGACTGGTTTTGGTCATTGTAAGTTTCAAATGTCTATTACATATTCAAGTGCAACTAGATGTCCAGTAGGCGGCTTAATGAGTCAGGAGCTGAGAAGAGATCTGGACTAGAGACTTATTTGAGGGGTAGCATCCACATGATTATTCAAGTTGCCATCAGGGCCCTACTTCTATCCTAAAAAATTCCAGTTTGCTCCATCCCACTTACATCTTCTGCTATGCGTATCTCTCTCAAAAGGCGTTTTCTTTCTTACTTAAAACAACAAGGAAAACCTGTAAAAGGCAGCTCTGCTGGTGTACATGGTGAGCCAACAGCCAGCTCGCCCTGGAAGAGCCCTCCGCTGGTGCCTCTAGGCGTGGGTATACACATACATGCCCAGCTCTCTTGCCCCTCAGGTGGGATAATTCTGAAACATATATTCTGCCAAAGTTCCCAGTCTCCCTGTGGGATGAACCTTCAGTTGCCTGCTAGGGCTGCTGGTTTAAGAACACAGTCTTCATTGGCTGTCTTCACTATATAATTCCCAAGTCCCCTACTGTTTACTTCTGCCGGGATCATTGTTTTATTTTTTTAAAATATATTTTATTCGTTTTTAAAGAGAGGAAGGGAGAGGGATAGAGAGTTAGAAACATCAATGGGAGAGAAACATCGACCAGCTGCCTCCTGCACGCCCCTTACTTGGGATGTGTCCGCAACCAAGCCATTCGAACCCGGAATCGAACCCGGGACCTTTGAGTCCGCAGGCCGATGCTCTATCCATTGAGTCAAACCGGTTAGGGCTGGGATCATTGTTTTAGGTTCTGCTTCTGGGAGAACCCAAACGAAGATAGTAACTTTAAGGCTGAGACCGGATGAGATCAACAAACAAGGGAGTGCAGAGAAGGAGGCGGAGATTCAGACTGAGCACAGAGCACCACAACCTCAAAGGTGAGGGAGGTGGGGACCAGTGAAGGAAACAGCTTGTGCGGGAAGAGGGCTGGCGCTGTCAGGAGTTTGAGGACAGAAGAGGACAAGACCGTGGAAGGTCTATGCAAGACAGTGATGTACGGATGGGCCGTGGAACTTCAGGTGTGCCGGAGAGAAGGCACGAGGGAAGTGAAGAACTGAAAAAGCGGTAGAATCAACGGGCCAAACTCCTGGTGGGCTCAAAGAGTTGCTGGGGTTGGAGGCCCCAGGAGTGAGCTGGAAAGTATCAGGGCTTGGAGTGTGAGGTGCTTCCAGTTGAGCTTGTGGAGGGTCGCAGTTATTGTTAGTGGAAGGACTGGACTCGGAGCAAGTCCATGGAGTGTCTCTCACAGGAGGAAAAGAACAAGGAGCGGAGAGCCAGGGGTTTGTCTTCGGTCTTCATTTGGATCTGAATCACAATGACTATGAAATTAGGGTTGGACAATGACGGTGAACTGGATGATAAAACTGTCAGGGAGTAGGGGGAGTGACCAGGCTGGTGGCTAAAGATAACTGCAGTAAGAAAGAGTACATTGAAAATAGGCTTTTCTTGCACACCCAGTACTTACTGTGTGCCAGGCAATTCCAAGCAGTTTATGAAGTCATTTAATCCTCATAACAACTCTACAAGATAAGGAAACAGAAGCAAAAGAGGATAAATGACTTGCCCGAGGTCCCAGGACTAGTGAGTGGTGGTGCTAAGATTTGATCCCAAATAGTCTGGCTCATATTCTTTTTTTTTTTTTTTAAATATATTTTATTGATATTTTACAGAGAGGAAGGAAGAGAAACATCGATCAGCTGCCTCCTGCACACCTCCCACTGGGGATGTGCCCGCAACTAAGGTACATGCCCTTGACTGGAATCGAACCCGGGACCCTTCAGTCCGCAGGCCGACGCTCTATCCACTGAGCCAAACCGGTTTTGGCCTGGCTCATATTCTTAACCTCCATTCCGTAATGCCTGTTCATTCCAAGTGTGAAGGAGGAGGATTGTGGAGAAGCAGCAATGAAAAGCAAGAAGGGCACCCACCCCACCTCCATGCCCACGGATACAAGAGGAAGGGGGGGTGGGGGTAGAGGAGAGCAAGCGGCAGTCACTCTCAACAGGGCTGCAAGGGAAGCTGCATCCTCGGGGAAAACCAGACTCAAATTGGGAAGCCTGTTTGACTTTGTTTCGTTGCCTATGTGTCCTGTATTGCTGTTTTTGGTCATTCCTATTGCAATGGCTAGAGCTTTCAGAAACATGTTGCTAGAAGGTAACTGATTTTATTATTTAACTAGGGGCCCAGTACATGAATTCGTGCACCTAGAAAGGAACTGTGGGCCACGAGGCTGCAGTGGGCACAGGGGCGGGTCTTGGCCCATCCTTCACACCCCTGCCCGGCTCCTCCTGCTGCAGCCCTTGGTCCCCTGTCTGCTGGCAGCCCCACTCCTGCCACTCCCATGTGCTTACGGCGCCGGCCCCGCTCACACCTACTGATGGCACAGAGCGATTGGGGCCAGCACCATCAGCGGGTGCGAGCGGAGGCTGCTGGCCTGATAGCCCCTCAGGAGCAGAGGGAGGTGGAGAAGCCCTGAGGGGCGATCTGGGCCAGCAGCCACCGCTCGCACCCGCTGAAGGCACCGAGCAATTGGGGCCAGCGCTGGGTGCTGGGCGCTGGCAGCAGGTGTGAGCGGTGGCTCTGGTGCTGGGAGCGGGTGCAAGCGGGGCCAGTGCCGGCAGCAGGTGTGAGTGCCAGGCGGGACCACAGCACACAGGAGCAAAGAATTTTCAGTAACCACCAGAGGCTCACCCCAATGACAGTGACCGGCGCCCCACCTTGGTCTGGCGCCCCTATTCACCTGCTCCACCATCCTGCCATGGCCGACGCCTGCCATGTTCACGCACATCCCCTGGTGGTCAGTGCACGTCATAGTGACCAGTTCGGTTGTTCAGCTGTTCCGTCTATTTGCATATTAGAGTTTTATATAGATAGATGGGAATGTTTCATCATTGGCTCGAGTTTAATTTTGACTTGAAGACAACATTAAGAATATATTCTCTTATCCTTTGCTAAGCTAGGAGATAGTAAATGTTATCAAATAATGGCCAGTGTTAGGTGTCTGTCAGAAATTTTCCCCTTTGGCTTTATTGGTTGATGATTTAGGAACAGGTTTCTCATTTTCTGAAGTAGTCTTGCACTCTTGGGATAAAAACACCTTGGTTAATTATGTGTATTTATTTACTTAAATCTTTATTGTTGAAAGTTTTACATAGGTCCACCTTTTCCCCTTATTAACCTCTTCCAGCCCACTCCCGCCCCCCACACCCAGGCTCTTACCACCCCATTGTCTGTGTCCATGAGTTCTGCATATATGCATACAAGTTCCTTGGTTGATCTCTTCCCACCTCCAACCCCCTCCCCTGCCTTCCCTCTGAGGTTCAACAGTCTGTTCATGCTTCTATGTCTCTGGGTCTATTTTTGTTCATCAGTTTATTTGGTTCATTAGATTCTATATATGAGTGAGATCATGTGATACTTACCTTTCTCCAACTTGCTTATTTCACGTAACATAATGCTCTCCAGGTCCATCTATGCTGCTGCAAATGGTAAGATTTCTTTTTTATTGCTGTGTAGTATTCCATTGTGTAAATGTTACCACAGTTTTTCCATCCACTGATGGGCACTTAGGCTGTTTCCAAATCTTAGCTATTGTAAATTGTGCTGCTATGAACATAGGGGTGCATATATCCTTTCTGATTCATGTTTCTTGTATCCTTTGGATATATTCCTAGACGTGGGATTACTGGGTCAAATGGAAGTTCCGTTTTTAAATTTTTGAGGGAACTCCATACTGTTTTCCATAATGGCTGCACCAGTCTGCATTCCCACCAGCAGTGCATGAGGGTTCCCTTTTATCTACAACCTCGCCAACATTTGTCGCTTGTTGATTTATTGATGGTAGCCATTCTGACAGGTGTGAGGTGATATCTCATGTTGTTTTGATTTGCATCTCACGTATGATAAGTGACTTTGAGCATTTTTTCATGTCTCTTGGCTTTCTGTATGTCCACTTTGGTGAAGTGTCTATTTTCAGGGGGTAGGCAAACTTTTTGACTCGAAGGCCACAATGGGTTCTTAAACTGGACCGGAGGGCCGGAACAAAAGCATGGATGGAGTGTTTGTGTGAACTAATATAAATTCAAAGTAAAGGAGCGGAAGGGAGAGCAAGAGAACCCTTTGCTCTTTCGGCTCCGCGGGCCGGATAGAACAGCCGAACGGGATCTGGCCCGAGGGCCGTAGTTTGCCCACGGCTGATTTAGGTCCTTTGCCCATTTTGTGATTGGATTCTTTAACTTCCTTTTGTTAAGTTGTATGAGTTCCCTATATATTTTGGAGATTAACCCCTTACCGGATGTATCATTGGCAAATTATGTTCTCCCTGCAGTGGGTTATGTTTATTTTAATATGACTGGGACTGATTTGCTCTTAATTTATAAATTTCTGGATCTGTGCTCTGAGTGAGAATTGGTTTGTTTTTTCTCATGATACCTCTGTCAAGGTCATGCTAGTTTGGTAAATATGGGTAATTTCAGTTTTTCAAAGCTCATTAGGATGACTGAACAAGGTGGCTTGAGTGGTGGCTGTGCTACTTGGCCCTTTCATCCAGGCACTGGGTGAGGGTCTAGACCAGCCTTTTCCACCAGGGTTCTTCATGGAACCACAGAAAGGAATTTGAGTAATTTTTTCCAATTCTCTCAAGGATAGTACATAACTAGTATCCTTTTATATACATAGAAATTGATTACATACAGTGGATATGTGTTAGTTTCCTATTGCTGCTATAACGAATTGTAAGAAATTACCACAAACACAGCAGCTTAAAACAATACAAGTTTATTCTCTTATAGTTCTGGAGGTCAGGAATCCAAAATCAGTTTTACTGGGCTAAAAGTCAAGGTGCCAGCAGGGCTGGTTCCTTTCAGAGGCTTGGTGGGGGTGGGGATGGGGAGGGAATTGGGATCCTTCAGTCTGTGGGCGGAGCTCTAGCCACCGAGCCACACCCGCTGGGCTCTGCCTCCTTATAAGGATACTAGTGACTACATTTCACCAGAGTAATCCCATCTCAAGATCCTTAGCTTTAATCATATCTGCAAAGCCCCTTTGGCTACATAATATTCACAGGTTCCGTGGATTAAGACCTTGGTATCTTCAGAGGCCATTATTCAACCTACTATAGGTATGTAGGACCTTGGAGCTCTTTATTTCCTCCATTTTTAAAAATTTGTTGTGATTACATTAATAAAATTATATAGGTTTCAAGTCTACAATTCTGTAACACATCATCTGCATATTGTATTTTGTGTTTACCACCCAAAGTCCAATCTCCTTTTGTCACCATTTATCCCCCCTTTAAGGACCTTCGAGCTCAATTCTCTTCTAGACTTGGGTTGAGAAAGGCTGTCTAGACCATATCCTCATTGTCTGCAGATGACACAGAACCATGCCACATGACTGACAGCTCTGAAGGATCAAACTCCACAGTCTTAACTCTGTGGTTGGCAAACTGCAGCTTGTGAGCCACATGCGGCTCTTTGGCCCCTTGAGTGTGGCTCTTCCACAAAATACCATGGCCTGGGTGAGTCTATTTTGAAGAAGTGGCGTTAGAAGAAGTTTAAGTTTAAAAAATTAGGCTCAAAAGAAATTTCAATCATTGTACTGTTGATATTTGGCTCTGTGGACTAATGAGTTTGCCGACCACTGGTCTAACTCAAAAGTATGTGGCTTGGTAGCACTCTGTATGCGATGTTTGTGAGAGGCTTCAAGATGTCAGTTGGCAATTCCAAGGAAAAGTGTGATTTGGCTTTTATTAGAAATGACATCCGTAGTGAAATGAGGGGCCTGCTCCTCCAGAGGTGGTGGGACCCCACTGGAGCAGGTCCTGACTTTATGCGCGAGCCTTGCTTGCTCCGCCCTGTAATGCACACCTGGAGAGCAGCCGGTTGATGGTGAGGCTGAGGATACACAGGGAGAGTTAAAGACTTGTGATGGCAGGTGAGGCCCCAAGTGAAGGGGCCTTGCTCTTTGTCAGAGTTTTCTAAGGGTGGATGTGCACAGTGGGGAACTCCCTCTCTAGAGAGCCCTGCGGCTGGATGTGTGGGGAGGGAAGATGGTGGACAGTGACTACAAGATTACTTACGGTTCCGTGAAACCCTGAAGCCCCATTCAACTTTGTAAAATTTTAGCTGGGGAAACTGAGGCCCAGAGGAAGGTCACTTGGCTGGATTTATAGAGTGAGTGGAGCCATACATTAAAATCTCATCATTTATGGTCATCGTCAGATGTTAATAGTCACTGATAACTCAGTTTTTAAAAAGACTTTTTAAAAATTGATTTTTAGACACCTACCTGGTGTGGTTGAGTGGTAGTAGACTCTTCAGCACCTGCAATGAAGAGTCACGGGTTGGATTCCTAGTCAAGAGCATGTACCTGGGTTGCAGGTTCAATCTCCAGCGTCATTTAGGGCGAACGCAGAGGCAACCAATCAGTGTCTCTCTCACATCAATGTTTCTCTCTCCCCCTCCCTCCCACTCTCTCTAAAAATCAATGGAAAAAATATCCTTGGATGAGGATAAACAAAAAAGTTATTTTTAGAGAGAGAAGAAAATAGGGGAGAAACATCAACGTGAGAACAAGACATCTATCAGCTGCCTCCTGTATGCCCCCCACTGGGAGCCCAAAACCCAGGCATATGCCCCAACTGGGAATCAAATGGGAAATCCTTCAGTACACAGGATGATGTCCAACTTACGAACTGGTAAGAATAGGTGATCTAGTTTCTTCCAGAACACAAAGTTCTTACCATAGCAGCTGGAAATGCTCTAAAGTTTTCTTTAATATCTATGCTGCTTAACTTTAGAAATCTGACTTACTCCTTTGCCTTGGGTTTTCTTGACCTCTGACTAGTTTTCTCTGGAAGAAAATACTTTTTCTTTTTGAAAAGACTACAGGCAAGCGGAATACACTGGCCAGAGTGACAACTCAGCTTTTAAAAACGGTATCTCAGCAAATAAATTTAGTGATAACATTTAACACAGATTATTTTAAAATGCAAAGACCGTAAATCTTGAAGGCAGTGAGGACCTACTTCTCAACGGTGCTGTGAGAAGGGAAAGGTAGTAGGAGACCAGGCCAGGGAATCCCACACTGATACTGGGAAGGGAAGAAGGGAAGCCGAGTCTATCTGCTGAGACCTGCAGGCCTGTCAGGCTGCCTGGAGGGGGATGAAGTTCAGGAATCGGTCCACATTTCATGTGAAACAACTTTAATCATTTTAGAACTTCTCAGACATTCAAAATCCTAGACACAGAGCTCCTTTTAAAGAATGTATTTGCTTACTGACTCAGCTGATACCAGAAATAAGCAGTTGCCTAAGGACCTGTGTTTCTAAGGCAGCTAAATCTCGAGCCTTCTCAGTGAACATAAGCTTCCAGGGAGCTAATATTGCACTTCACAATCTCTGAGCACTGGTCGATGTTCTTCTTAATCCTGTAGAATTTCTCCACATACTCAGATCGCCCCAAGAGCTCCACAAAATCTTCATCATGAGTGATTATCAGAAGCTGAAAGTTACGTTGCTGTGAGCGACTCTTTATTATCCTGAAACAATAGATTTAGAACATTTTGTTACTAAAGAGCATATATAACATATATAACCCTTTCTTTCCTTTATTTGAAAAAGCTACTGAGAACCTTGTTTGACATATGACCGTGAGTGGCAGGGCCTCTGCCAGCCCGCAGGAAGTGGGAGTGGGGTGGGGTGGACCCCGGCCTCTGTCAGGTAGGAGCCTATCTCCTCTCCAGGCAGTGGGGATGCATGTGTTGACTCTTCATGTAGGTCTGGCTTACGAACTGGTAAGAATATGTGATCTAGTTTCTTCCAGAACACGAAGTTCTTACCATAGCAGCTGGAAATGCTCTGAAGTTTTCCTTCATATCTATGCTGCTTAACTTTAGAGTCTTGACTTACTCCTTTGCCTTGGGTTTTCTTGACCTCTGACTAGTTTTCTCTGGAAGAAAATACTTTTTCTTTTTGAAAAGACAAGACTACAGGCAAGGGGAATAACGTGTGCAAGCCCTGCTGCCTTCTCAGGAGCTGTGTCTACTCAGAATTCTGCCACCCCCAGTCACTAGATGCATCATGAGCATGACACACGGCCTGAGTGGGTGGACTGAGACGCCGTGCCTGTTATCTATAAGCTGAGGTTACAAGGCTGAGACCTGAAAGACCTTTTCCTCTAATCAACCACTTGTATATCCCTTGCCCGGAGCTGGATGTACTTAGGTTCAAAAGCACTAGCCCTTACATGCTGGTCACACAGGTCTCCTGGGAGGTGGCTCTGTGGTTGCTCAATTCTCTCTCTGGCCCAAACCTGGCTATCAGATAGGAAACATGTCTGCCAGGGGTCTCCCACAGGTGACTGTGCTGCAAGGTGTGTGCAATTTTCCTTTCTGGATTCCACTTAACCACCAATATACTTTTGAATAAGAGCTGTCATTCCTCATTGAGTCTGACGCATGTGGAAAGCTGGGGAGATAGTCCAAAACCACCGTGACCACCTAGAATGTTTTACAAGTCATGGTAACGCCTGTATAGAACGTGTGGGCCCCTCTGGTGGGTTTACAGGAAAGCCAAACCAAACCAGAAAACTCACCAGTTTCCCTATGAACACACTCGGGGAGGTGCAGGGTGTGTCTGCTGCTGGTGGTCACCATCTAGTTCATTTTTAAAAATCTGATAAATTACTATCAAAAGGTAAAGCCAACCAGCTTCCCCAAGGAAGACACATCTAGAGAGGGGTTTCACCATGGAACTCTCTTAATCTTACTTTAAATTTGAGAAACTTACTCAACCAGCGAATGTGCAAGAGATTCAATGTTTTCTCGGTCAAGATTCGTTGTTGGCTCATCCAAGGCAAGGATGCCGCAGTTCAAGCAGAAGGTTTCAGCCAGGGCCAGGCGGATAATGAGGGAGGCTAACACCTGGAAAAAGCACCAAAGCTGAGCTTTCGCACAGACCATTTCTCATCCATGGGAAAGTGTGCAGACCTGGCTGGGTCTCTTCAGACGGGAAAGGTCACAGGGCCGCTGACCTTAGGTATATCACTGCTCTTCTGCTTGGGAGAGCCTGGCACTGTGACCGACTTTATGCCCTTCCAGAAAGTGAACCATCACGTGCACGATCTCAGCTTATCATGTGCAATGAAATAAAATGCTAAAAGCCGTGCTGACCCCCACTCCCAATCACATCAGCTATAACAAAACTTGAAATCACAGACGTGAATCAGAAATTCACTGCCATTTAGCATTAACTAATAATTTTAATAATTGGTATAAGATTAACAACCTAAAAATTCACAACCTATTTTATTTCCTGATAATGAGATCTACCAGGAAACCTGGATACATTACATTTCCCAGAGCCTCAGAGGCCTTTTATCCCTTCCTTAAATCTCTCTGTTCTGTGTTCTAAAAGAGGCACCTAACCTACATCATGCTCTCACCCACACAAATATGTTCGTGCATTTTGAGACAGAAAGAATGAATTCTTGGGTCAAAGTACCAGGAGTACAGAAATACAGCATTATTTAAGCCTACCTGTAGGAAATCCAAACAACCTAAAGTAAACTGAGGCACTTCCATGGTTAATAGAAACCTAATATAAACCCCTTAGGCCCAGCTGAAACCATCTGAGGGCACAAGGCACACCAATTTAAGAGTGAAAGACGCTTCTAGGAAGTCTAAGCCACCTTTGTGTGAGCTGTAAGTCCCCCTCCCCTTGAATGTGTAAGTGAAGGAGAGTCAGTGAGTTCGTGATTCTAGAGCAGTTGACAGTCTCTCTTTGATGGAGCGCTTGACCCTTTGGACAGACACTTCTTCCTCTGTGTCTGAACCCACTGCTGCCACCTCCCCACCACTACTCGGAGTGGAGTCTAATGGAGGTCCTGGCCCACCTCTACCAAACCATTTCTCTGTCTTCTCCCCCAATCACTACAAATTAATTTTTCTAATTTACAGTAGTTACAGGAAATCTACTTTTATTCAGAAATTATTTTTGAAAGTATTTTTAACCCAAAGAGACATGTTTCAAACTATATTTTCCCATTCATAATTACCACTAAAAATCGCCAGAGCAAGTAGGGGATACTGATTATAGATCACATATTTGTCATTTTTTGCAGACTACGATTACGATAATCTGCAGATGCCTTAAACTAGTATAGCTGTCTGGGCTGACAACAAAATACATACATGCATGGAGTGTCTTAGGTCAAAATTTAAAACTATTTATAAAAATAACTTGGGTAATATGAGCATCTATTTCTAGAATTTTAATAATTTGTTAAAACCAAGGGTAAAGAGATGCTATCAATATAATCTTTTGCTTCTAATCTGAAAGGAGGAATCTGTGGCATCTTGGGTACCAACCTGTGCACAGGGAATACCCAGTCTTGTTCCCCAAGGATGCAGGCCCCACTTTCCTCACTCTAACATCTTTCCTCTAATTTGCTCTGTGCTCCATACCCAACCTAGGCTGTCCTCCCAGAGCCTAACGTAGCACCAGGTGCCCTGTCCAGCAGCTGAGAGTGTGTGTGTGTGTGTGTGTGTGGCGGGGGGGGTGGTGGTCTGCAGGCCCCAAGGCTAGGCTGGGTGGTGTTGGGGTACTTGGACCTATAAGGGGGCTGCTTTATCAATGAGAGGCTCATCTATTATAATGCCTCATCTGGCTCAACCTAGGATCTAGTTTGCTAATACTGCCTGTCCTTGACTCTAAAACACACCTCTCCCTTGCAATCAATGACACAGTAACCTTATTCTCATAAGGAATGCTGTAAAACAATGAATGGTCTTCAGCTCCTTGTTTTATATTTAGCCTATCCTGTGAGAATGTTCAGGCCCTCCTCCTAAAAGCCTAATTTATGTAATGCTGCAGGAAATGCCGGTTAGAAGTGGGGGGGTGTAGTGAGGGCAGCGGATCCTGACCCTGAGCGTGGCAGCCAGGAGCGTGGCAGCCAGGAGCGCGGTAGGAGCTTCCCACCATCCCCGGGTGGCCTTGGGGGCTTCCCCCGCACTGACATTTGTTTCTCTCTGTCGAGTCCCTGGGTGAAGGTGTCCCCTAGGTTCTAAAGTACCTGCCTTTTGTCCAGCACTGCACCGTCCTCGCATATCCAAGGCCGTGTCACCCTTTAGCATCACCACACGGTAGTTGTAATTCCGCCGTTTATCAGAAGCTGATACGTTTTCATCGGCATCAGACCGAATTTCTATATATTCAATATCTGACACAGAAGGAAGAAGATTTCAGAAGAACCTACACTCTAGCCTTTTGTCATTTGCCAACATGATCAAATAAGCCCAGGAGCAACGTGTGAGGCTGACATCACAGGGGAAACCTGGTTCGTCTGGAACCTTTCCTCTGGCTGAGAGGGTTCCCGCGGATTCCTGGCGGGAAGCAACCCAGAGACCCCAACCCTGGTCTCAGCGCCGCCTTTCTTAGTTCTACTCTACTAAGAGTTTCCTCCTGACGGTTTCTTCTTATCGCATTTCGGCTTATCCCTATCGACACTCAACAGAATTTATTATGTCATCAGCTAAATATAATGTGCATCGTAGCCAAATATGTAAGGCCTACAGGCTCTGGAATAGAAACCTCTGCATTTCTTCTTGCTACAAGATGTTGTCAAGATAAGAATTCTTAGAACACATCAAAGAGATTTTCAGCAAGGGCCCAGGAGGGGATGCAGCACGATGAGAAGCCGTGGGGTGGGAGCTGGGACAGGGCTTTGGAAGGAGCATGGCGATACACCACGCGGTACCTTGTCCACGATAGGTGCTTCGCCAGAGGTCACGGATGATTTTATTGATTTCTTCCATTTTCATACTGTGGAATTTCATTATTGCTCTAGAAAAAAAGCCAGTGATACTTTTAATAGAATAATATGGTAACATATTACATGTAACAGCAATATATTAAAATGTGAAGTATATAATGTGTATAATAATAATGTAAGTAACATCCTAACAATATCACGAAGTAACTTCCCTGATATTTCAGTGATAAAAGTAGGACATAGTAAGAGCTAGAAAAAATAACCAGGACCAAGACCTTGCTGCTTGGCTAATAATGAGAACTGCCGTCATGTTTCCAGAGCTCCAGGGTCCCTGCCCTCTCCTTTTTTACTCTTTATGATATGACAAACACTCCCTTAAAGACACACATAAACACTGTGAACACTTCAGAAAACAGTTTTTAGTAGACTTTTCCTTAGGCTTATTGGAAGGACTGTTTCCACTGATGGCCACCAGTTACAGGAAGACCTGCTGAATGGAAGGGAGTAAAGAGGGGAGGGAGGTGTACAGGGTCCCTTACTCTATGGGGAAATAGGCAAATCTCTGCAAATGCTGTCATTTTCCTCTTTAATTACTAATAAGGTTTACCAAGAGTCAGTCTCTTAGGCTGCTTTTATTCCTCAGATCTGTGAGCTTTTTATCTATTAGAAGCTTTGGTACAGAAAGGGCGATTTAGGGGCTTAAACTGAGCTGAACCTCAAAACTTTTATTTTCCCTTCCTAGTCAAAGATTCATAAATCCTAACATATGTGCACCCCTTCCCGTCCCCTTGCAACACTCTTAAAAAACTAGTAGTTTCTGAACACTAAAAAGAATAAATGTTTGTAAAAACAAAAGTAGCCTTCAAAAGCTAATGCAGTTCTTACTATTGTCACCTTTCACCAAAAAGCCCTGGGGTTCTGTGGAGGCTTATGAACCAACAAGCGCTGCCCCAGTGACACACAGGCAGACATCAGTGCCACCGCCACACAGAGGATGTGAGGTGCCTCACTTCCATTTGCAAGGTTCTTATCTGATACACACAAAAAAAGAAACTGAACGTAATGCTTCTGCCTCTTCATAATCACTTCATGATCTTCTGGTTCACTAGCCAAAGAGAAAGAAATGACTCAACATAAATACATTTTAGGTATCAGATGAAGGATTTTAAAGTAATTGACTGGAAAAAACCATATTCTGCTTGATGAGGAGAATGCAAGTCTCCATATTTTACTTTATACATCTGTCTCAGGCTAACATTTTATACTCCTTTAAAAGGACGGAGACAGCACTGGTCAGTGTGGCTAAGTGGTTAGAGTATTGGCCCATGCACCAAAGGGTCTCGGGTTTGATTCCTGGTCAAGGGCACGTACCTGGGTTGCAGATTTGATCCCTGGCCCCAACCGTGGGTGTGTGCAGGAAGCAACCAATTGATGTGTCTCTCACATCGATGTTTCTCTCTCTCTCCCTGCCCTACCCCCCTTCTCCCTTCCACTCTCTAAAAATCAATGGAAAAAAAATATCCTTGGGTGAGGATTAATAAAAAAATAAAGAATGAAGACAAAATGTCTAAATATTTGCTATAAAATACACACACACACACACACACACACACCCTCAGAGAATGTTCTTGGGACCAATAATGTAATCCATAGTTTTTTGTTTTTTAATTAATCTTCACCTGAGGATATGTTTGTTTGTTTTTAATTGATTTTAGAGAGAGAGGACGGGAGAGGGAGAGAAACATCGAAGTGAGAGACATAGATCAGCTGCCTCACGAATGCACCCCAACTGGGGATTGAACCCGCAACCTAGATATGTGCCCTGACCTGGAATCAAACCCACAACCTATGTGGTGTACGGGACAATGCCCAACCTGCTGAACCACCTGGCCCAGGTTGTAAGCCATAGTTTTTTCAAATGACTTTTAAAAAAAGTCATCTTTCCATTCAAGTTAAAAATCTTACATAAATAAACATTCCCAAAGTAGAGAACAAGCTCCAGCTGAGGCAGGGGGTCCAAGGTGCAAACACACCTCTGCTGTGTCTCCCTGTACAACCGCGCTGGTGCATCTGGCCCGTGGGTAGTGTGCTGAGCGAGCACTGTGAGAAAGACCCCGATTCACCAAGGGCTGTGTCAGACACAGCGGATGCTACTTGGCTGTATCCCTTCTGTCTAGTCTTGAGTTTAACCTCACTTGAGGGAATAACAATAATAATAGTGGTAACTTATGGAAGGCACTAATATGCTTAATCATATTATTTCATTTAATCCTTATAATACTGGGAGAGTTAGGTTTGGTTATACCCATTTTCCCATTAAGATGATGATGTCAGTAACTTCATCAGAATCAGAGAAAAGTGGATAGACTATTAACAGCCCTTGAATATGATAATTAAAATTTTAAAATGGCAGTCAAAATGCCATCTTTAAAGCCACCAAGCTCAGATAGTTTTATGACTAAATATTCTCCATTCTTCAAGGTACATTGGTACACTTAAAACTCTCAAGTATATGAAATATTACATAGCAAAAAGAAATATAAGTAGAGCCTGGCCTGTGTGGCTCAGTGGTTGAGTGTCGACCCACGAACTAGGAGGTCATAGTTCAATTCCTGGTCAGGGCACATGCCCAGGTTGTGGGCTGGATCCCCAGTAGGGGGTGTGCAGGAGGCAGCTGATCAATGTTTCTCTCTCATCAATGATGTTTCTATCTCTCTCTCCCTTCCTCTCTGAAATCAATAAAAATATTTTTTAAAAAGAAATATAGAGAAAAAAAAGTATAACCTATATAAGATCATTTAGTAGTGAGGTATTAAAAAGAATATATCAAAACCAAGTAGTATTTATCCCAAGAACAGTACAACAGGAAAAAAAAATTGACTCATTGTATTAATGGATTATAAGAGAAAAAAAATCATCTCAATAGATGTCCAAAAAGTACTTGTTATAACACTGAGTTCTGATAAAAATCTTCAGTGAAAAATAGAAAATTTTCTTAATTTGACAAAATGATTCGATCAGATATCCACAGCAGCATTCAATTAATGTTGAAATATACGGAAGTGTTACTGCTAAAGATTGTAACAAGAGAAAGATGCCTCTTATTATGGCTACCCTAAAATAATATCCTAACAATTCAGGAAGACAATGAAGTAGAGGAAGCAGCAGCCCAAAGCATGTCATTGTTTCTGCAAGTGATATAATTGTGCACTCAGAAAATCTAAGAAATCAACTGTAAAGCTATTAAGACTAACACAGTGGTCAGAAATAAAATAAACATACAGAAATAGTTGTATTATCTAGTAGCAAAATCCAATAGAAAACAATAGAAAAAAAGGATCCTAATCACAGTGGCAATTAAAACTATGAAATAAATACCTAGGGAAAAAATCTAACAAAAAGGTACAGGCTCTAAATGGAAAGCTATAAAACTTTACAATAGGAACTGATTAAATAGAAGAGACTAGTTATAGATTCCAAAATGAGAGATCCAATACTGCAAAGATGTCTACTCTCCTCAGTAATCCATAAAGCAAATGCAATCCAAACACAACTCCCAACAAGATTAAAAACATTTAAAAAATTAAATCCATAAGGTGACTCTAAAGTTCTTATTTCCAAAGAATAATGCAAAAGAATAAATCACAATAGGACAGAAAAAGAAATGAAATAAAACCAAATACTTGCAGAACTTTAGTTTTATAAATGACATTTTAAATCAATAGGAGAGCTTTCAGTAGTGTTGGAGAAAGGAAAAACTTTAACTTATATCACTACCCTTTAACAAACCTCAAATATAATCCAAATTAATTAAAGGATTAAAATTTAAATACAACTAACAGAAGAAAACATTTTTATAATTTTAAGATTGGGGAGGTCCATCTAATCCAGAAGCCATAAAGAAAGACTAAAGATTTGCCTACCTAAAAATTAAAAGTCACAAGCAATACTGTAAAGTTAAAGGACAATGACAAACTAGGAATAACTTAACTTGCAATGTATGTGAAAAGGATTAATATCTAGAATATATATTTAAAAAGTGGTACAAATCATTGAGAAAAAGACAACCTAATAGAAAAACTGGTAAAAAGATATGAATAGGTAATTCTTGGAGAAGAAATACAAATAGCCAACATATGTAAAAAGTGTTTAACCTCACTAGTAAATAGGGAAATGTAAATTAAAGTGAGCAATTTTTTGTGTGTGTAACAGACTGGCAAAAATTAGAAAGGGTAATAATATGAAGATATAGAGAAATGGGTACGTTCATACACTATTGATGAATACAAATTTTGTAAATGTGTTTGGAAGGCAATTTGGCAATAACAACTTAAAAATGTAGATACCCTCTGACCCATTAACTCTGTTTCTAAGAAGTTATCTTCCTAGTGTATCTGCACAAGTGTGCAAAGACATACACTGTAGCACTATCTGTAGTAGCAGTCATTTAAAAACTTCCTAATATGTCCATTTGTGGTTAAATAAAGTAGGCAACAACCATTTTATAGAATATTATGCAGCCATTAAAAATGAGGTACTTACATATATGAACATAAAAGATTTTCATTACATGTTAAGTGAAAGAAAAAGCCAACAGAAAAATACCTACAGTGTGATACTATTCACATAGAAACAAAAAAGATCTATTTGTGTATACATACTTACCAAAGCACTGTGAGGGAAATAAAAACATGTCACTGATGTACTAATACTTAAGTGCTGGATAAATGTTAGATATTGTCATGGAAATAAACCTAAGTCCAACGTGAACCATGTTCTGTGATTTGGATAGTAATGGAGTGAGTACCGGGAAGCATAAATATCTATAATATAAGGCTGAATGGGTTAACTCGTGTAAGTTGTACAAAATATTATGGAGTACAAGGAAGGAAAAATTACATCTGCTTGGGAAGGGCTTCATCAAGATAATGTTCCAAGGAAGAGAAATAGCATGGGAAAATCTGAGGTGTCCTAAGGGAAGAAAATGTTCAGTTTGCTTAGATCACAGTGAATATTGAGAGATGAAATGGGAAAGGCCAGGTGTGGAAGTCTGTCCTAAAATTAGCAGGGAATAGAAACAACTACCTTTAGGAAAATTAACCTGGTGAAAGTATATAAGGGGGTAGGAGGGACAAAGAAGTGGGGAAAACTACAATAATATAGGTAAAAGCAAGGAGGGTCTGACCTAAGAGGGAGCTATGTAAGAAAAGCGGCTCTGACACAGGACTGGGCAGAAACCCTCTGAGGGTAGACTGCTGATCAACAAAAACAGGCCCAGAGATGAACTCCATACACCTTTAAGCACCTGGACTTTGTAATTAACATTTAAGATTGACCTTGAAGGCCCAGGACCTTTAGTAAACAATCATTCTGCTGAGGCAAAGATATGAATTTCAGGGGCTGGAAACTGTTGTGGGTAAGTGGTCATCTAGTTAGCTGCATCAGCCCCACCATGTGTCTGGTGTGCACGTCACTTGGTTAAATGCATATACTAACTCACATGAAGTGGTACATTTTGTGAAAACTGGTTCCCACAAGAGAATGGAAAGGTCTAAGAGCTAAGAATGTAGTGGTCTATAAATTATATGGTCCTATATTTAATCTGAAAGATTTCCTTTCAATCTTCAGTAACAATCTATGTCATATTATGAGGACAAATGATAGCTTTAGGGTAGTGATAATTTTGGTGATAAATGAAAGTCTTAGGATATGATCCTCACAAATGACAAGGGCCTACCAATTTCCTGTTTGAAAGAAGGCATGGAACAGCATGAGGCCAGAAAAACAAAAAGACATGCGCTAGTGAAACAATTCTGTATGATACCATAATGGTAGCTACATATCCTATCTAATAAAAGAGTAATATGCAAATTGACCATCACTCCAAGACACAAGATGGCCACCCCCATGTGGTCAAAGATGGCTGCCCCCATGTGGACACAAGATGGCCACCACAAGATGGCCTGCAGGGGAGGGCAGTTGGGGGTGACAGGGCAGTCAGGGGCGGCAGGGGGCGGGGGGGGAACAGGACTGCAGGGGAGGGCAGGGGAGCGAAGCTGTGGAGAAGCAAGCGGGGCGGCGGCGAAGGGAGGGAAGCAAGCGGGGCAGCAGAGACAGCCGCAGGAAGCCCTCTTCTTGCAGGAATCTTCCTGCAACGGGCCTCTAGTCATTATATATTTGTCCAAACCCATAGGATGTTATTACAAGAGTGAACCCTAATGTAAACAATGGACTTATGACATGTCAGTGTAGGTTCAACTGTTTCACTCTAGTGATGGCTGCTGATGGTGGGAGAGGCTATGGTTATTAGGTTGGGGGAAGTATATGGGAAATCTCCGTATTTTCTGCTCAATTTTGCGGTGAACCTAAAACTGCTCTAAATAAAGTCTATTTAAAAAAAAGAGAGAGAGAAATAGAAAGAGATATGGGCCAATGTAACTTGTGCAGCTGTTTCTATCCATGTCCCTCTTCCTTCTTTACGCAGCATCTCCTGTAAACGTTCGGCTGACTACACTGTCCTTTAGTTCCTCTTTGCACCAGGGCTTCTGCCCCGGCAATGAGATGATTTTCCTTTTTGTTCTAAGCTGTCCAGCTGCCTCCCACACTTAATGAAAGGCTCTGTAAGCTTCTAAATTATCTTTTTCCTAAGTATACATACTTCTAGTTTGATGTCACAAGTGAAGCATATTAGGCCACCCCAGGACCATAGTTCAGGGTTTTTGTTGCTGTTCTGAGGCCACATTTTAATCAGAACTTAACCATTAGCAAAGAACTGAATGTCTGATGTGGAGTAATTAGAGAGCACGTATCTAAGGGGTTGGAAAAATATCATCTAAATAGTCCAAAACCTTCCTGCTAGGAAAAGACCTTTAGGTTCTGCTTCTTTCATTATTTAAACCATCTCCAGGTACAAAGGAAGGTTAGCTACCATTTTGCAAAATTTGAACTAATGCACATAAAATGGCAAATCTTGAACTGGATTTCCCCATTGTCTCAAGCTATTTTATTGAGTATTGATTAATAGGGCCAAATACAAACATGCCTTACTAATAAAAAAAATAATGAGTTCAGAAGTATGAAAAACTAAGTTAATGAAAATAAAATTGGAAAGAAGTAGAAAAGATTGTATTTAACAAAGGACATTTTCTAACAATATTATCTTTATCCTTGTATTTAAAATTGTACCAAACTTTGAGATATATAGTTTGTTAAGAAATTGGCTATGACCATTGTTATTCATGATTACAATGGATACTCTTCCCTGCTGCCCTGGTACTTACCACCATGAGAACTTCCTGTCTCCTAACATTTAGGCCAGTGGAAGCCCTCACATATAGAGGAAATGGTATCATGAGAACCATGTTCCAAACTAATAATGATTTTCATTACCGAGCCAAACTCAAAATCCCTAATTTGCCAAACTTAAGTTGTGCATTTAAAAGAAAAAAGACCACTTTTTCTAGATAAAACCCTTAAGACTATTACATTCTTAAAACTACTGAATTAATTTCCTTTAGCCAGACTCTCAAAACACACACACACACACCACAAAACAAAACAGCTTTTAAAATTCAAACAATGGGAGAAACCAAGATGGCGGCATAGGTAAACACCTAAACTGCTGCCTCGCACAACAATTTCAAAACTACAACTAAAAGACAGAACGGACACCATCCAGAACCGCAGGAAAGCTGACTGAGTGAAAATTCTACAACTAGAAGGATAGAGAAAAGCTCACAGAGAATTGGAGAAGGGAGTGAGAGGCTACTGACGGCACTGAACTCCAGTTCTGACTGAAGTGAGCCCCAGTTCTGACTGCAGTGAACCCCAGTTCCAGGTGAGCCCCTGGGGACCCACGCTCTTGTGGGGGGAGTCTGGACTCTCGGGCGGAGAATCGGGAGCCGGGAAAGCAGAGGACTGAAGGCACACACGTGCTCACAAGGGCAAGGCTGACGGGAAGCCAAGACTGAGACTCCACCCCATCCAAGCTGAGCACAGAGGCTATTGCAATTTGGCAAGCCTAATCCTATAAGGCTGTCTCCAGCACTGAACTTCTCCCAGCGTAGACACAGCTGATCCTTACAGCCAACTGGCCTGGAGGTCAATTCTTCCCAGTGATACCAACAACAATAAAGACTTAATTACAACAAGGCTGTACACACAGTCCACAAAGGTGTGCACCAAGAGTGTCCACCTCAGGTTAACTGGGGAGGCAGACCCACTGGGCCAAATTGGAAACCTAGCACACAAATCTACCAACTCAGGGAAGCAGTGAAAATGCGGCGTCTAAGAATCAGATCACAAACAAAAGAAATGGAGGAAAACAAATGACTGGATATAGAATTCAAAACCACGGTTATAAGGCTTTTTAAGAATATCCTAGAAAAGGCCGATAAATATAACGAGACCCTCGAAGAGATGAAAAAGGACCAACTAGAAATAAAACATACACTGACTGAAATAAAAAATATTATACAGAGACCCAAAAACAGACAAGAGGAACACAAAAATCAAGTCAAAGAATTGAATTACAAAGAAGCAAAAAACACTCAACCGAAAAAGCAAAAAGCAAAAAAAAAAATCCAAAAAGTTGAAGATAATGTAAGAAGACTCTGGGACAACTTCAAGCATACCAACATCAGAATTATGGGGGTGCCAGAAGAAGAGAGAGAGCAAGATACTGAAAACCTATTTGAAGAAATAATGACCGAAAACTTCCCCCACCTGGTGAAAGAAATAGACTTACAAGTCCAGGAAGCCCACAGAACCCCAAACAAAAGGAATCCAAAGAGGACTACACCAAGACACATCATAATTAAAATGCCAAGAGCAAAAGACAAAGAGAGAATATTAAAAGCAGCAAGAGAAAAACAGATAGTTACCTACAAGGGAGCACCCATACGACTGTCAGCTGACTTTTCAACAGAAACTATGCAGGCCAGACGGGAGTGGCAAGAAATTTTCAATGTGATGAATAGCAAGAACCTACAACCAAGATTACTCTACCCAGCAAAGCTATCATTCAGAATTGAAGGGCAGATAAAGAGTTTCACAGACAAGAAAAAGCTAAAGGAGTTCATCACCACCAAACCAGGATTATATGAAATGCTGAAAGGTATTCTTAAAGAAGAGGAAGAAGAAAAAAGGAAAGATAAAAATTATGAACAACAAATACATATCTATCAACAAGTGAACCTAAAAATCAAGTGAATTAAAAACCTGAGGAACAGAATAATCTGGTGAATATAATAGAATCAGGGGCATAGAAAGGGAGTGGACTGCTAATTCTCAGGGGGAAAGGGGTATGGGGGGGTTCATAAAGAGACTGGACAAAAATCATACACCTATGGATGAGGACAGTGGGGGGTAGGTAAGGGCAGAAGGTGGGGTGGGAAATGGGTGGAGGGGAGCTATGGGGGAAAAAAGGAGAAATAATTGTAATCTGAATAAAGATTTATTAAAAAAAATAAATAAATAAATAAATAAAATTCAAGCAATGGTTCAACCATTATCACAAGATAAACATTTGGTTAAAAAAACACACTGCAGTGAGTGTGAAAAGTCTCTGGCTATCTTTTGGTTTTGGCTTGATGCTAGAGGGACTCAGTGCTGTAAAACTGCTGCTACATGGTGAAGACAAGAATAGTGGTTGAGCCCTAACCAGTTTGGCTAAGTGGATAGAGCGTCAGCCTGCGGACTGAAGGGTCCCAGGTTTGATTCCGGTCAAGGGCATGTACCTTGGTTGTGGGCACATCCCCGGTGGGGGGTGTGCAGGAGGCAGCTGATTGATGCTTCTCTCATATCGATGTTTCTAACTCTCTATCCCTCTCCCTTCCTCTCTGTAAAAATCAATAAAGTATATTTAAAAAAACAAACAAAAAAAACCCAACAAGAATAGTGGTTGAAAAATGAGCCCTGGCTAAGCCATCCATGCATTCAAAGAGCCAGACTCTCAACAGATACACAGAGAGTTGGTTACCTTGGATACAAAACTGTAAAAGTTACATGTTTCCACGGAATCTCAGCAGAAGTGTGGCTTAATATGCAAGCTTCCACGTTTGGGGAAGAATGACAGTGTAAGATTGGTATAAGGTAGAACAATGTACTCTGACATATTCTAAAATCATTTAATTGATATGTTCTTTAAGGGTCAAGGAGCAATACATTCTAAATGATGTTTTTCCTCTTCTCAGCCAGTGCAAGTGTCTCTGACCATTGGCAATGCTTATAACCAGTGATGTTTCTAGATGATTACTAATAACAGATGGTAATCAGCTTTTCTTGAAAATGCATTGCTAATTTCCTGTGTTACCTTAAATAGACAGCTAAATGCAACAACTACACTGACTGCATGCTTCATTCTAAGAGGTGAAACAATGAGGGAAATTTTGGACCTTCTATGTGAGAAGGCAAATTTAAGGCTCAGAGTATAAACCTTAAGAAGGCCACTGTTTGCAAGCACAAGCCTACAAAGACTCAATTTTGGGAAAATCTGTACCAGTTCTTTTCTTCTCACTTAGTAGAATCCATCTGATTACCAGATAAAGACCTCAGTAAATAGCTTGGATTTGATCCTTCAGTAAGCCCAAATTGCTAGAAAGCCCCTACACCTCCCTACCCCCAGAAGCCCCTGATTGGCCACACCAAACCCTCTCACCCCCATCGGTTGGTTATGTGATGTCTCTGTGATTGAGGCATTTTTTTCTCTACTGAAATGTCCTTCCTTATTAAAGGCCCAGGTCAAACATAGACTATGGGGCACCTACAATGGTCTCCCCTGTTGGACTGTTTGCAGGAGGGACAGATTATGATATCTCATCTTCCCTGATGAGAAGACAGAAGAGGGATTTGGGAATGAGCATGTGCATTACCGAGGACATTCCTCTTCTTGTGGCCACCACTGGCTCTCTGCGTCTGCAGGAACAGCTGGAGGCCTCTAGCTGTAGTGTTCTATTTAATTAATACACATGAAACCAGGTCTGCAGTCAGTGTACTAAGTACAGGAGCTACCTAGTAGCAGAATATGTGCAAGTAAAATTTAAAACCAAACCTATCTACCTAACTAGACCCTTCAAGCTATCACCCCATTGTTTTACTCCCCTTCACAGAAGAACTTTTTGTAGGAAGTATCTATATTCGCTGTCTCCATTTCTTACCACCCATCCTTTCCTCATCCAACTTCAAGGCTTTACTTCCAACCAAGCCACTAAGATTGCACTTCAAAATCATTAACAACCTCCATTTTGTCAAATTCAAGGGTTGGGTTGCCTTTTTTTTTTTAATCTTTATTCAGATTATTACAATTGTTTCTCCTCTTTCCCCCCATAGCTCCCCTCCACCCGGTTCCCACCCCATCTTCTGCCCTTACCTCCCCGCCACTGTCCTCATCCATGGGTGTATGATTTTTGTCCAGTCTCTTCCTGAGCCCCCCCATACCCCTTTTCCCCTGAGAATTACCAGTCCACTCCCTTTCTATGTCCCTGATTCTATTATATTCACCAGATTATTCTGTTCCTCAGGTTTTTAATTCACTTGATTTTTAGGTTCACTTGTTGATAGATATGTATTTGTTGTTCATAATTTTTATCTTTATTTTTTTCTTCTTCCTCTTCTTTAAGAATACCTTTCAGCATTTCATATAATACTGGTTTGGTGGTGATGAACTCCTTTAGCTTTTTCTTATCTGTGAAGCTCTTTATCTGCCCTTCAATTCTGAATGATAGCTTTGCTGGATAGAGTAATCTTGGTTGTAGGTTCTTGCTATTCATCACATTGAAAATTTCTTGCCACTCCCGTCTGGCCTGCATAGTTTCTGTTGAGAAATCAGCTGACAATCGTATGGGTACTCCCTTGTAGGTAACTAACTGTTTTTCTCTTGCTGCTTTTAATATTCTCTTTGTCTTTTGCTCTTGTCATTTTAATTATGATGTGTCTTGGTGTGGTCCTCTTTGGATTCCTTTTGTTTGGGGTTCTGTGTGCTTCCTGGACTTGTAAGTCTATTTCTTTCACCAGGTGGGGGAAGTTTTCGGTCATTATTTCTTCAAATAGGTTTTCAGTGTCTTGCTCTCTCTCTTCTTCTGGCACCCCCATAATTCTGATGTTGGTATGCTTGAAGTTGTCCCAGAGTCTTCTTACACTATCTTCAACTTTTTGGATTTTTTTTGCTTTTTGCTTTTTCAGTTGAGTGTTTTTTGCTTCTTTGTATTTCAATTCTTTGACTTGATTCTTGTGTTCCTTTAGTCTGTTGTTGGGTCTCTGTATAATATTTTTTATTTCAGTCAGTGTATGTTTAATTTCTAGTTGGTCCTTTTTCATATCTTCGAGGGTCTCGTTATATTTATCTGCCTTTTCTAGGATATTCTTGAAAAGCCTTATAACCGTGGTTTTGAATTCTATATCCAGTCGTTTGTTTTCCTCCATTTTTTTCGTTTGTGATCTGTTTCTTTGACGCCGCATTTTCATTGCTTCCCTGAGTTGGTAGGGTAGATTTGTGTGCTAGGTTTCCTATATGGCCCAGTGGGTCGGCCTCCCCAGTTAACCTGAGGTGGACACTCTTGGTGCACCCCTTTGTGGACTGTGTGTACAGCCTTGTTGTAGTTAAGTCTTGATTGTTGTTGGTATCACTGGGAGGAATTGACCTCCAGGCCAGTTGGCTGTAAGGATCAGCTGTGTCTACGCTGGGAGAAGTTCAGTGTTGGAGACAGCCTTATAGGATTAGACTTGCCAAATTGCAATAGCCTCTGTGTTCAGCTTGGATGGGGTGGAGTCTCAGGGCGGAGCAGACAGTCTTGGCTCCCAGTCAGCCTTGCCCTTGTGTGCGTGCGCGCCTGCAGACCTATGCCTTCCCTGGCTTCGGACTCCCTTCCACTAGGGAAAGCCTGTGGCAACCTCCGCAGCCTTTGTGCGCACTGGCATGCGCGCGCCTGCCGACCTTTGCCTTCCCTGGCTCCCGAGTCTCCGTCCGAGAGTCCAGATTCCCCCAACAAGAGCGTGGGTCCCCAGGGGCTCGCCTGGAACTGGGGTTCAGTGCAGTCAGAACTGGGGCTCAGTGCAGTCAGGAGCTTCGGACTCCCTTCTGCTAGGGAAAGCCTGTAGCAACCTCCGCAGCCTTTGTGCACACTGGCGCGCGCACCTCTGGAACCCTGCCTGCCGGGGCTCTCCCGGGTCTCCCCCGGGTCTCCCGAGTCTCTGGGTGCCTTTCTCTCTACCTGACAGTCCAGACTCCCCCTGTATGAGCCTGGGTCCACGGGGTTTCGCCTGGGACTGGGGTTCAGTGCAGTCAGAACTGGGGTTCAGTGCGGTCGGGGGCTTCCTTCCCCCTTCCGCCAGAGAAAGTCAGCCAGGCTCTCAGCCGCCCTTCCTCTCTGCGCGCACAAAGACCCTTTGCCGTACCTCCAATTCTCTGTGAGCTTTTCTCTTTCCTTCTAGTTGTAGAATTTTCACTCAGCCAGCTTTCCTGTGGTTCTGGATGGTGTCCGTTCTGTTTTTTAGTTGAGTTTTGAAATTGTTGTGCGAGGCAGCAGTTTAGGTGCTTACCTATGTCGCCATCTTGGTTTCTCTTCTGGGTCACTTTTTTTGTTTCTTAAATTTCAGTGAGCCGAAACCGGTTTGGTTCAGTGGATAGAGCATCGGCCTGTGGACTGAAAGGTCCCGGGTTCGATTCCGGTCAAGGGCATGTACCTTGGTTGCGGGCACATCCCCAGTGGGAGGTGTGCAGGAGGCAGCTGATCGATGTTTCTCTCTCATCGATGTTTCTAGCTCTCTATCCCTCTCCCTTCCTCTCTGTGAAATATCAATATATATATATAAAAAAAATTTCAGTGAGTTTTTGATTTTAAAAAATTTTATTTAAGATTATAGTTGACACACTATTATATGAGTGTCAGGTATACAACATAGTATTTAGGCATTTATATACCCTATAATTTGTATACCTCATAATTACTTTTATAAGTGGCAGTTTGTTATCTTCACTTCAGTCCCTGATTTCCAATGTTGCTGAACATCTTTTCATGTTTGATTATTTTGTTTCCTCTTTGAAACATTTGTGTTTTATCCATTTTAAATGTATTATTGGTCATTAATCCAATTGGTCATTAGATTCTTTTGTTGTTTTAATTCCCATCAGGATATATTTTTTCCATTTTTTTTTTTTTTTTAGAGAAGGGAGGGAGAGATGGAGAGACATCAATGTGAGAGAGATACATTGATTGGTTGACTCCTGCACATGCCCCAACTGGGTCTGGGGATCGAACCTACGACCCAGGTACATACCCTTGACTGGAAATCAAACCTGTGACCCTTCGGTGTGCAGGCCAATGCTCTAACCACTGGACAACACAGGCCAGGGTTTAGTCATTACATTCTTAATCTCCCTTCATCTTTTTCACCCATCTTTCCCATCCCTTCCCATCTGACAACTATCAGTTTGTCCTCTGTATTTATGAGTTTGTTTTTGTTTTGTCTTTTTAGATTCCACACATAAGTGAAATCATATGGTATTTATCTTTCTCTGTCTGACTTATTTCACTTAGCATAATACCCTCAAGGTCCATTCCTGTTGTTGCAAATACAAGTTTTCATTCATTTTTATGGCAAGGTAATATTCCACTGTATATATGTACCACATCCTCTTTATCCATTCATCTATTCATGGATACCTAAGGGTGAATGTATCTTTTCAAATTAGTGTTTTGGATTTCTTCAGATAAATACCCAGAAGTGGGACTGCTGGGGTCATAAGGCAGTTCTATTTTTAAATTTAGTGAGGAACCTCCATACTGTTTTCCACAGTGGCTGCACCAATTTGCAATCCCACCAAAAAGGCAGGAGGGTTTCTTTTTCTCCACATTTTCACATCCCACTCCTCAGAGAGGAACTTGGAAGCCGAGCTATCTTTATTAATCTCTACCCTGTAGGTGTGCAACTGAGTCCCCACCCCTCCTTCCTATCTAATAAGTTCCAAGATGATACTGATAATGCTGCTCCAGAACCACTTTAAGAATCAATGTATCTGATTTTATTATTTTTTAAAAATATATTTTATTGATTTTTTACAAAGAGGAAGGGAGAGGGATAGAGAGTTAGAAACATTGATGAAAGAGAAGCATCGATCAGCTGTCTCCTGCACACCCCCTACTGGGGATGTGCCTGCAACCAAGGCACATGCCCTTGACAGGAATTGAACCTGGGACCCTTCAGTCCCCAGGCCGATGCTCTATCCACTGAGCCAAACTGGCTAGGGCTGTATCTGATTTTAAAATATGCATGTTAAAAATTTAATGGTAGTCCTAACCGGTTTGGCTCAGTGGATAGAGCGTCGGCCTGCAGACTGAAAGGTCCCAGGTTCGATTCTGGTCAAGGGCATGTACCTTGGTTGCAGGCACATCCCCAGTAGGAGGTGTGCAGGAGGCAGCTGATCGATGTTTCTAACTCTCTATCCCTCTCCCTTCCTCTCTGTAAAAAATCAATAAAATATATTTAAAAAAAAATTTAAAGGTAAACACCTAAATAACTGAAGTGGAATATATCATTTACAACCCAAAGAAGGGAAAAAGGAGAAATAAAGAAAAATTCCACAGAAGACAGAAAGTAGAAAAAAAAAGACAGAAACAAATTTGTGAATTGAAAGAACTAAATTCACTAGTGAAAAGAACAAGATGGTCAGACTGAATAAAAAACAAATTCTGGGGGGGGGGGTGGTGAGGAATGGGGGGGATAAGGACACATGACATACCTTAATCAAGAAAGAAAAAAAAACAAATTCTGTGATATGCTGAATATATTATACCGATGTAGGAAATAAGGCAGTCTAGGCAATGGCACAGAGATAGATAAAATGACTAATGAAACAGATGGAAAACCCGAAGTGACCCATGTAACACTGCAGATCATTAAGAAAAGGATAGGCTCCTCACTACACAGAGCCAGGACAACTGGTTAGCCACAAGGGAAAAAGTGATATTGGATTCCTACCTGACGCTGTACATAAAATTCCATTTAGGATTATATACTTAAATGTACTTAAATGTGAAAAGCAAAACTTTAAAATTTTTAGAAGGAAACACAAGAGTAGGGAAGGATTTCTTAAGACAAAAAAAGAGCTAACCAAAAAAGAAAAGACTGGTAAATTCAATGACCCTGTAATCAAATCTATCCACTTGAAGACACTATAAGAAAGTGAAAAGATAAACATGAGAAGTTTGAAAAAAATATTTGTAATACATGTAACTTAAAAGGAATTAAAATGCAGAAGAGATAAAGAACATCTGCAAATCAATTAGATGACTGAAAGCCCTGGCTGGGTGACCTAATTGGTTGAAGTGTCGTCCCATATACCAAAAGGCTGCGGGTTTGATTCCTGATCAGGGTGCATACCCAGGCTGTGGGTTTGATCCCCAGTTGGGAGCATACGAGAGGCCACGAAATGTTTCTCTCTCCCTTCCTCTCTCTCTAAAATCAATAAACATACCCTTGGGTGAGGAGTAAGGAAAAAGAAACAAAACTAATAATACATTAAAAAGAGGTAAAAGACACAAACATTTCAAAGTGGAAGCAAAATGGTCAAACATGAAAAATATGTTCAGCAATATTAGAAATCAGGGGACTGCAGACGAAGACCACGAAGATTTACCATTTTAAACTCAGATTGGCAAAAATTAAGAAACTGAAAAAAAATCAATGTCAGAAGATGTGTTTAAAAAATCCTTATATTCTGCTAGTGGTGCAAATTAGTAAAAATACTTTGGCAAAAAACTTAACATTATTTTGTAAAATTGAGCATACCCTTCAACTCGGAACCTTTAACTCACATATACTCTAGGGACTCTCTTACACCTCTGCTCCAGAAGACATACAAGGATGTTCCCAGCAGAAAGGGTGATATTAGTGAAGACCCAGAAACAACCGAATGTCCATCTATAGGAGAATGGATACTTACTGGTCTATTCCCACAATAGAATTCTATATATCAGTGAAGATGAATGAACAACAGCTCTAAGCAACATAAGCAAAAGCAAAACAAAATTTAAAAAAGCAAATCCTAGAAGAGTATACAGAATATATTTTTTTAGCTCAAATTACATGCATGCGATAAAATTATTTTTAAAAATATATATTTTATTGATTTTTTACAGAGAGGAAGGGAGAGGGATAGAGAGTTAGAAATATCGATCAGCTGCCTCCTGCACACCCCCTACTGGGGATGTACCCACAACCAAGGTACATGCCCTTGACCGGAATCGAACCTGGGACCCTTCAGTCTGCTGGCCAATGCTCTATCCACTGAGCCAAACAGGTTAGGGCTAAAATTATTATTTTTTAAAGCATATAAAACAAAAATCTGTGCCAGAGGTTACAAGGAGTGGGGATGACAAAGGCTGAGATAAAGAGGGGCATTTAAGAGGATGCCAGTTAGTGATAATGGTAGAGTTCCTGGATTGGGTGTGTGTGAGGAGGGGTATCATGACTACTCCTTAGCATTAATATGCTTTATAACTTACCTTTATAACTTCAGTATTTGTTGTACACATATAAATATATGTATTTTCCATTCTTTGGCATGTATGACATATAATTAAAAAGAGGGAAATATGACTAAAATATGCTAGTTGATATTCACTACAATGGGGATCAAATTCCCAGTCCATTTACTTACTGGTCAAGGGTCTTATAATAAATGTCCAGATCCTTGTTCACAAGCTCTGTTGTTCTCATAACAATCATCATTTCTCTATACTTTTCCTCGGCATCTCGAAACTGAGGTGATCGAAGTTCTTTCTTAAAGTGAATAATTTCTTCCTCATAACCCTTCTGTCGCCCTATTGCCAAACTGTGACTTCTTTTTATATTTTCTATTTTTTCTTCCAAGTTCTGATGTTCACTATAAAAGGGAAAAATGACAAATGAGGACCATTTTTAGCTTTTGGCAGCTTGAAGTGGAAAAGCCAGATCTCTTTAGAGAGATAAATATCACTTAGCATTCTCCTTAGCAATCAGCATATGATAACAGAGTCTTTCCTTGCTTTTTATGTAAGTCTTCAGTACGAAAGAAAATTTTCTTACTTCCAAATATCTGAAGCATCCAGCTTTCTAAACAGTTGATTTTTCTGTGCTGAATAAAGAACTCTCATAACATGTGAGCAATAAGAAAGTTCCGGATTTTTAGACACTAAATAAAGCATTCTTAGTGATTAATATTAGAAATTCACAAACTTCTGACTGTGAACTGAGAGTGTACAATGAGGAGTTATTGAATAATAGGTGTCATGATTTTGTTCACATTGTCAAAGACAAATATAATTTTATTTCAAACTATTAATTTCTATAGTAACACCTACTAAAAGTTTGTATTCCTGTATGAAAAAATTTCTCACACAAACATAATTCTGAACAAAAAAAGTAAAATACCCAAACTTAGTAGATAATACAGTTTTAATATATGCTTTAAAAAATCTTCATTCATTTAACAGTTCCTTATTAAGCACCCTCTTATGTGTCAGGCACTGCTGTCAAGTTTATGAACATCCTTACAGAATTGGCCTGATTGTCCTTTTGTTGATATTTCTGTTGTGTTCTGGTTGAAGGAAGGTTTGAAAAAGAGCAGTTGTACTTAGTAGACTGAATGGATGTAAAAAGCACTGCTATATACCAACCACAGAAGGAATTATAAAATAAAAATCTGGTTTGCTCTTCAGTAGCAAAGAATAAATTGTTTCATTTAAAAGTTTCTTCTAAACGTTTTATTTTTTCCAAATTGCAACCAGGAGCACTAACATTATAGCGTTAAAGAGCTGAGGCTTGGGAGCGAGGATATCTGGGTCACATTCCTGGCTTTCATCAAAATTTACTGTGAATATTTTCCCTGAGTCTCAGTGTCCTAATATATAAAAAAATGAAGAAGCTAAAGATGAAGAGCTCTTCCAGCTAAAAAGTCTGATTTTCTCATTATAGGAAAGAGATTTTAAACAGCTAAACTAATAACAGCGTTAACCACTTGTAATGTTTTATAAATTAAAATTTCAGTTTACTATATACTTTAGAAAACCAAAAGCATTCTTTGATTCATATTTCTGTGTAAAGTCAAACAAATGAAAAATCTATAAGGAATGGCTGAATGAGAGACCTAAATTTAATCAACTGAGGCCGTTAAAAAATCAATTTGGTGAGTACAGCCTTTTATACCAGTCTAATGCCTTAGCAACACCTTGGTTCTTACAGAATTCTTAATGCAACTAACTCTAAGGCAGACAAGGCAAGAACAAAATCTTTTCTGCTGCACCAGGAAGGTAGAAACTACAGTAAGTACCAATAAAACCAGATGAAAGAAGAATCAGGACAATCTTAAGAATAAAAAAAACCCCACACAAATCTGCATGGTTGTCATCTATATATATAGTAGTAAAAGCCCAGCGACCTGAACGGTGGAACGACCAGAACGACCGGTGGCTATGATGCTTACTGCGGCAGCCAACCAGCCTGATCCAGGCCCGATCCCCGCCCCCTTCTCCGCCACCCCCCCCCGCCCTGGTGGGCCCCCAGCACCCCAATTGGGGGCGGGGCTGGCCAGCCAACCACCCACAGCCCCTCCCCCCGGCCAGCCCAGCCTGATGGGCCCCCATAGCGGCAGGCTGGCTGGACCACAACCATGCACGAATTCGTGTACCAGGCCGCTAGTATAATTATAATGAAGACCATCTAAAATGAGTGTCCAATGTCAAATCACTTTGGCAATATTATAGATTGCACAAGCTCTGACCCAGGCAGGGTTCACAGGCCATATATTGTTTTTGCTCGGTACCATTATCTTGTGAACCAGACTAACCGAAATCTGGGGACTTGGCATTTTTAATTCTGTCCACCACTGCAGTGTAACTATAAATTCTGTATCACTTCTTCAGTAATTTAATTCATAAGACCATGAAATATATTTGTATAAAAACTCCATCCACCTTCCTGTAAGTCTCAAGGGACATTTAGGCTAAAGGCTTAAATAATTCTAAAAAAACACAAATATTCTTCACATTCAATAATAGACCTTTATTTAAACTAAAGACTTTTTAAAAAACATACTTTTTCAGTTGTAAGACTTGCATTTGACCCATTTCCTTCAAATGTTGTTTTCTTTCTTCTTCAACTTCTTTTAGTTCTTCATTTCTTTTTCTTAATGTAAGGTTATCCTGCAGCCATCTTTCTTGTATCTAAATGTAAATATTAAATCAGTTAAAAAATGATCAAGTTACCAACATGTGATTTATAACAGGCAACTGCTGGCAGGTAGTACTAATTCTGCCTTACTTAGAATCGTGCTAAACTCAATAGAGGGAGAATAAGCCAGAGTGAAGGAATCTACAACCTGGACTAATCTGGATTGCACATATAAACCAGAACAGAAATTTACACAATGAAATAAAAACTGTAATTATTTAAATATTTTATACCTGTGCCCCATTGGATCATCTTGCATAGGAACCCCACAATAAAAATCTGATCGGAAAAATATCACAAGATAGCAATACTATTAATGTCCCCCCTTCAATTTTTTTTGCCTATTTGTATTTTTGTCCTATGTGCCAATACTGTTAGATACTATTAAGTGTGTCAGATAAGATCTTTACCTTCAAGCTAACAAATAATAATCATACAAGGCAGTAAGAAGTGCCACAAAAATAGTAAATATTTACTTGACGAGACTTCCATGGCCATTGAGTTAAACTGAAAATTTAAAAAGTTGGCTGTTCTTATTGAACAGTTTTGTCCTTAAAGAGACCTAATCACTTAGCAGCAGCAGCAGCAGCAGCAATGCCAACACAATTATTTCAGTAGGTTTCCCTGTGATTACAATGGACTATATTGTGAGACAAACATTATAAGCTGATTCTTTGAAATTTAGAGAAAAAATATCCTGTAGAAACAATGTTGGTTTGGACCATAAAAGTCTGAATATAGAAAACTCATCACAAGTTCAAAGTTAAGACTTCTCAAAGAAGGAGCTAGGGTCCTCCTTCAGTGACCCTTGCTGCTGAGATAAATTCAAGAGTCATGTAGGGCCCTAACCGGTTTGGCTCAGTGGATAGAGCGTCGGCTTGCAGACTGAAAGGTCCCAGGTTCGATTCCGGTCAAGGGCATGTGCCTTGGTTGCGGGCACATCCCCAGTAGGGGGTGTGCAGGAAGCAGCTGATCGATGTTCCTCTCTCATCGATGTTTCTACCTCTCTATCCCTCTCCCTTCCTCTCTGTAAAAAAATCAATAAAAAATATATTTAAAAAAAAAAAAAAAGAGTCATGTAGGAAGTGGGAAGGAGAGGCAGATCTTTGGCAATATCTTGTTAACCAACAATAACAGCACAGCGTCACCAGGGAAAATGAATTTGGAGGTGGGAGAGAAGCATGGAAGGACTTTTCTCACATGTTTAGTGTTCATATCCAACCCTGGCCATCTATAAATCACTATTTTGTGGGTTTTTCCCCCGACTGTCATCAGTTTTCCTGGTAATAATAATATAAATATAGACTTATCTATTATAGGTATCATTATAAGCAATTAAAAGTGACTAAAATGATATGGTTGTAACTGTCCTTTTGTTGCCAAGGCAACTTAATGCACCACGGCAGCTGCTGTGACACTCCAAGATTCTTCCATGGGAGACTATCAGTGTACTTTTTCCTTATTAGGAACAAGAGAACATGCTATTGCTTTCTCTCTTCTAGTATTACATAACACTGGAATTTGCTTTCATGACTGCATAAAGTAACTTCATTTTTTAAAAATTGGTATTCTCTACTATATGGATCTACTGAACATAAAAGTTTTAAAAAATGTTATTGGTATAAGTCATACCATAAGTCACAAGCAAAGAAGACTTACCTTTTGTGTATCAATATCTTGTCTCATGATTGCCATATCGGTATTTATCTTTTCTTTGTGTTTCTCGCTTTTATTTAGTTGAGCTATTATTTTATTAAGTTCAGTTTCTTTTTGCTACAAAAAGGAAATTCTTTTTTTTTTAACTGTTTAAAGTATTGCATAGGTCTCCTTTTTCCCCGATTGACCCCCCCCCACCACGCCCGCCCCCCAAGACAAGCCCCCACTGCCCCAGTGTCCGTTGGTTATGCTAATATACATGCATACAAGTCCTTTGATTGTTCTCTTAACCCACCCCCACCCCGCCTTCTCTCTGAGGTTGGACGGAGAAAATTCTTTAAGCACAAGAAATAAAACTATAAACAAATAAGATTTAAGTTTTAAATTACCTTCTTATAGTCGTCTTTCCCATCTTGAATATAATCCTCAATGGTTTTCACATAGCCATGAATATTTTTAACCTTCTCTTTGATATCATTCATCTGTAGAAAAATATTTATTAAACACACTGATTGAGGACCAGAGCATTTAAGATTTGTTTCCAAGGAAATAAATTAAGGTAACAAAAACTTAATAGGACAGCACAGTGAAACAGTGTCTTGAAAGTTAGGAGCCTTGGCAAGGTTCTAATTTTCATCACCAGCACATTTTATTATCTCAGATAATTCCCTTTGTCACTTATGGAATTGGATTAAATAGTCTCACTTCTCAGCTTTATTATAGATCAAGAAACTAGTTAAAATGTAATCCTTATTTTAACAAGAATTTTTAACATCAAGATTATGTCACAAATCTGAAAATACTATTTATCTTATACTTTTAATTTCATGTGAAATAATAATGTCCAACATGGTGCTCTGAACATAATGTTTAATATGTATATTTGGTAAGTAAATATAGAAAGGAAGTATTACTTTATCCTGTGTTATTTTGTTGCTTGTATTTTTTTTGTAGATTAATTCTTCTTTCTCCTGCTGGAACTTTTCCAGTGTTATTTCCAAAGGGCTTATCTGCTCTTTAGCATCCTAAAAATATGAAAAACATTCCATTATCTTATTTTAGGTGTCAGACTTTACAGTCATACAAGCACTCTCCTATGTGCCAGGCTTTAAAAAGAAACTCATTTGCCTCTTCCAACACCCCTATGAGGAAGTACCATTATTTTCATCCCATATTTCAGATGAATAAATAGGCACAGAAATGACTTGTCCAGGATCACAACAGCCAGTAAATAAAGGAGCCAGGAGTCAAATCCCATTCAGCTCGAGAGTCTCTGTGAGCCACTATGCTATACTGCCACAGCCATTGTCTTGATTCTTAAACTACACCACGTACTCCCAATTATAATGAACAACTGGCTTCAGGTATAAGTTTTTAAGAGTCTGCAGGGGTTCATGTCAACTGTGTGACCAAAAAATAGGAAAGTTCATTCACTCCAGGTCTCTCTCTTACAGACAGGACTATGATTGTAAAGGACATGTTTGTCTTTAAGCTTACTTTGCTAAGATTAAGTAGATATTTTATGGTAACACAAGTGTACTGTACACATTGATATCACTGATGTGTCCACACCTATTTTGGAAGGAAAAGGGCTTTCAAGCAACAAACTAGTTTACTAATCAGAAGTCTGCATTACTTGGCCTTGTAACATATCTACAGCATAATTACATGGTAACCACTGTTAAAAAACAATGATCCTTAAGCGTTTTAAGATCCTGAAATATCTAATGAATCCACAAAAGTAGAAATGACCATGTAGTATTACTTCAACACAGGTGTATTTTATCATATTGGGAAGTGGTATGGTGTAGTGGGAAGTCAAATGTCTTTGATGTCAGTAGACCTAACATCTGAAATTAACCTGCCTCTTACTACCTCCATGAACATGGTTAAGTTATGGGACATCTAAAAGTCTTAATTTCGCCCTGGCTGGTTTGGCTCAGTGGATAGAGTGTCAGCCTGCGGACTCAAGGGTCCCAGGTTTGATTCCGGTCAAGGGCATGTATCTTGGTTGCAGGCACATACCCAGTAGGGAGTGTGTAGGAGGCAGCTGATCGATGTTTCTCTCTCATCGATGTTGCTAACTCTCTACCCCTCTCCCTTCTTCTCATTAAAAAATCAATAAAAATATATTTTAAAAAAGTCTTAATTTCTTGCTGAAACCGGTTTGGCTCAGTGGATAGAGCGTTGGCCTGCGGACTGAAGGGTCCCGGGTTCGATTCCGGTCAAGGGCATGTACCTTGGTTGCGGGCACATCCCCAGTGGGAGGTGTGCAGGAGGCAGCTGATCGATGTTTCTCTCTCATCGATGTTTCTAGCTCTCTATCCCTCTCCCTTCCTCTCTGTAAAATATCAATAAAAAATATATTTAAAAAAAAAAAAAAAGTCTTAATTTCTTTTTCTATCATAGGGGATTTAGTCACATATCTCAACAGGGTTACTTAGATCTAAATGGCTTATTGTCAAATTATTTTATAAACACTAAAAAATTATATAAATATAAGGTAGTACTATCTGATATACTATAAGCCTCTGATAATTTAATCCAAAACACTTAAGAAACACAGTAACTATAGATTCAGTAATATATTTGGTGCTTACTGAATGTGTAATTATAAAAACCTAAATGAGATTGTTGTTTCCAAAACTATTTAAAGACTTAACTGGCTGGGTTTTAGATTTTATTAATGGAGATGAGGGATTCCAAATGGGTTCCATTTCATGTGACAACACGATGCCTGTTCACTGTTTGGGGAAGGATTCCAAGACTACATCTCAAATCAAATAGAGAAAGTGCTATGACTAAGGCAGTGTTGGCCGTGGATATAGAATTTGTAGATAAGACGAACTTCACATGGAGGAATACTTATATGGAGTTAGTTACCTACCACCTGTCCACCTCCAATAACAGGACATTCTCTACTAAGTTAACCAGGCAGCCAATTCTTCCTTATTATGACCAAAATCCTTCTTCCAGACATCTTTAGTACTATGAGTACAAGTTCTGTCACCCAGGAGCCACACACAGAATTATTATACCATTTTCATTTTATCTTCACAATATCCATAATTCTAGCCGACCACTGACCTAGACTCTCGATTCCAATAATTACAGGCTGTTGTTGTTCCTTGTGATTAAGCCCCTATCCCAGTGGTCGGCAAAATCATTAGTCAACAGAGCGGCAAACCGTGGCTCGTGAGCTGCATGTGGCTCGCGAGCCGCAGTTTGCCGACCACTGCACTATACTAATAAAGAACATTTCATACATTTGAACTAATTAAAAAAACAAACAGGTAAGTGTGTTCTTACCTTTATCTCTCTGTATAAGGACTGAACTTCAGTGGATAATTCCACAGTCTGCTCCTCCAGTTGCTGACGACGTTGTAAATTAGTGGATATCTGAAGTTTCTCTGATTTAAGTTCATTTGTTACACTTCTTAGGTGTTGAATCTGTTCCTGTTGGTCCTGTATAAGCTTACGATTCAATTCAATCTTACTGGAAACTGCACAAAAACATATGGACACAGTGATTAATGTAAGAGTACAGAAAATGCTCTGAGCAGCATCCTTCCAGTTTTATAGGTCTATGGAATTCACAAAGGCAAGTTTCTATGGGTCCCACCCACAGCAACAAAAGTTCCACTAGAACCCTCCAGCCCCCAAACCATCTTTCTGTCCCCTCCTGGCCACTCACAGGGCAGATATGATTGAGAAAGAGTACAGCTCACTTGATACTCATCATTCAAAATCTGTTGTACAAAGCAAGGAAACAGAAGTGATACTTTTGAAAAAAGAAAGTGAATATACTGTGGACTGGAAGGAGGAAAGGTAGTTCTTATCCACATAACAGGTGTAAAATTTAGGTGAGAAACAAAAGCTGGGAATGTTGATGTCTTTAATGGGAATATGAGGAAACAGACTATATTACCTGTATCTAATTTGTGTTGTTTTTCTTGTTTTTCTTGGTTTACTTGTTGAAGAGTTCTATCTAAGTCTAGTCCTTGTAGCTTAGCTGCTTGTTGTGCAATTTTTCTTTCAACATCTTTAAGTTCCATCTTCAGAATAAAACAAAGTTACTTCTTTTAAGAAACTTACTACAATGTACAACTACTTTCATATATAATTTGAACAAAATTTGGTAAGAGGAAATAAAGCAATAATATAAGCAAAAGGAAGCAGACTGAAAATGGAAACAAACAGGACTATTTTTCATAATCCTATATAATAAAAGGCTAATATGTAAACTGTCCCCTCAATCAGGAGTTCGACCAGGGGGCGGGGCTGGCCGGTCAACTGCCCGAGGCCCCTCCCCCTGGCCGGTGGACTCCACCCATGGATGAATTCGTGCACTGGACCTCTAGTTTATAAATAATTCAGAATGGGGAACTCTAACCATGATCTGTACATGAACACCAGCTACTGTTTTTAACACTCTCACACTTCACATTCAAACCACCATGAAACAAGTTTTTTTCTGCCTCGAACTACAATCAGCATACCTGAAATCTCTCCATAATTGTAACATCTGTGAGACACACTTTGGCACTTTCTTCTTCAGGCATTATTGTACCCAAGAGTGTTTCCTGTTCTTCTATGTCATTCTTTAGGCGCTGTATGTCTCTATTGACATTCTGCAGTTTATTTCTTAATTCTGGTATTTCCTTCTCTTTCAAATCAATTATGCTTTGCCTTAACAGAAAACACACAATTAAAAATAAGCTATCTAATGTTTTCTCATCGTGAGACTGAGGTTATGTATTTTTTGGCAATAATATAAAAGTGATATCATATCCTTCTCAGGGCATCATATCAATGGGTACATGTCAGTATGTCTTATTACTGGAGATGTTAAACTTATTCACTTGGTTAAGATGGTGTTAGCCAGATCCATCCATTGTCAAGTTATTATTTTCCTTTTTGTAGTTAATACTTAGGAGAGATACACTGATTGAGACTGTGTAAGTATCCTGTTTCTTCTCAAACTTCTGCCCATTGATTTTAGTATCCATTGGCAGATGTTGTTTGCAACAATTATTACTGTGCTGTTTGTCAGAGATATTCTACAAATTAACCGATCACACTCATTAGAACTGTCAAGGATATGAAAGACAAACACTGAAGAACTGTTACAGACCACAGAAGCCTAAGGAGAAATAAGAACTACATGCAGTGTGAGATCCAGGCTGGGATCGTGTAACAAAAAAGGACATTAATGGAAAGACTGCTGAAATTCAAATATGGTAATTTAGGTAACATTATACCAATGTTAATTATGGTTACATAAATTCTGATCGTCACGAGATGCTAGGTGAAGGGTATATGTAAATTATCTGTACTATTTTTGTAATTTTCCTATAAGTCTAAAATTTTTTCAAAATAAAAAGTTTTAAAAAAATGATGGGAAGAAGGAAAGCAACCAACCACTCAGCCAAATGCTACATGAGTTTTGGGTACAAAAGCTGTCAGCCCAGACTACTGTTGCTTCTCTAGCTAATATGGCAGGTACTAGCCCCACATATAATTTTTTCACTCTCATTATTTTATTAAACCCTTTTATGGTTAAATAGAGAATAAGTGTAGACACAATTCACACTGAAAACTATGGGTTACGAAAGTTACAATACACAAAGTATTATGAAACTACATTGAATAAGGTAGGCACCAGGCACCTTACTCTGAAAATGGGAGCTGTGATGGCAAGAGCCCCAAACTATAACACAATGTTGATTTCTGCTATTTATAGTATATCAGTATGACACAGAACTAAGCTCAAATTTCCTTGACATGGAATTTCTATCAACTTTAAATTTTATCATTTATTTGATCTTTTTCTTCTCAAGATACTGCCTTATTCCTTTTCCTTTTCATTCTCAAACTACTGCCTTTGTCTCCTTATCACATTCCCTTTGTAGCCTGCAATAATCTGGTTTAACTTTGATAATTATATTATCTACTGCTGCAAAACAAAACAGCCCAAAATTTAGCAGCTTAAAACGACAGCACTTTTTCTCACAGGTAAGACAATCAGGAGCAGCTATCTGGGTACTTCTGAGTTGGGTTTCTGGTTGAAGTTGCAGTCAAGCTGAAGGCCAGGGCTGCAGTCATTCAAGGTATGACTGCTAGAGAATATGGTTCCAAATGGTACCCTCACTCGTTTGGTTGTTCAAAGGCCTCAAGTCCTCACCAAGCGGGTCCCTCCACAGGGCTGCTCACCACATGACAGCTGGCTTTCCCCAGATCCAGGAGAGAAAAAAGGAGAGCAGGAAGCTTGAGGGCCTTATATAACCTAATCCTGGAAAGGACATGTTATCACTTCTGTCGTATTTTGTTGGTCACACAGACCAATCCTGGAACAAGATTGTGAAAGCCAGGATCATTGGGGGCCGTCTTGGAGGCTGGCTACCACAAAGCACATCTTCTTAAGACCTTTCCTGCTTTTCCTGAAATTCCTCTTTGGTTTTCCAGAACAACAGACCCTCTTGGTTTTTCTGCTTCCAGAGTTGTGTTTTTTTTTCACTCTCATCTATTCAATACATTAACATTAGATCAATTTTCCTAAAACACACTGTTGATTAAATCCCTCAGAATGGCTCATCACCTATCAGAGACAGCTATAACTAGACCTGAAATAATCTAGTCCCATCTTCCCAATTTATGGGAATCAATCCCTATAAGTAACTCCCTAAACTCCAGATAATGCTTCTACTGCAGCACAGGTCATACTCTCCATCCCTTTATACACACTGTTCTCAATTCCCTCTCCCCTTTCCTTTTCTTAACTGAGTTTAACCAGTTTCCCTGTGGTTTACATTCTCCCTCCTACCTTGTTCTTTATATCCTATTCTCATTCTGTAGTCCACTAGCTTCTCTCTCTTAAATAATGCATTTGTTTGAACTAATTAAGCACTTTATTAATCCCCACTTTCTAAATATCTAACTCTGAGAGCTTGTTTCCTTTCTTGGGACATCAGCTCTTTGAGGGTCATGTCATTGGTTCTCTGACCAGCTCTGTGCTCTGTTCTGGGGGACAAGGCAATCATCACATACTTTCTGATTTGATTTATAAATAGACTATCATTTGAATTTCTTGCACAAGCAAGGGGAAAAACACTAGAAATCATCTAAGATTCATTCCTTTTTAGAGTGGGAAAGATATAATACAGTTTCTTATATTTTATTGATTTGTAGAGAGACCAGGAGAGAGAGAAAGAAACATCAATGTGACAGTGAAACATCAATCAGCTGCCTCCTGCACGATCCCTGCCAGGGATTGAGCCCACAACCCAGGCATGTGCCCTGAACGGGAATCAAACCAGCAACCTTTCAGTGCAGGGGATGACACCCAACCAACTGAGCCACACCAGCCAGGGCCGTAATACAGTTTAAAATTTGTCTGCGGGGAGAGCCTTTCAGTAATTTTTTTGCTGGGTTTAGAAAGTTAAGTATCAGTAAACAGTTCTAAATCTGTCAAGACTTCTGCCCTCAAGCCAAATTGAGGAATTAAATTAACACAGAGACACAGATTATATCTGTCTGCCTTAGATTATATCTGTAACTAGAGTAAGAAGCAAATTTACCTTTAGAAGAAAACAAAAAAGGAATCAAAAAGAAAATCATTGTTTCTTCTTGTCATATAACTAACATGAGACGGGGCATACTGGCTTAGGATCCTGACTTCAACTTTTATTCATTCAAAACATGGTACTGAGGTGCTACCACATGCCAGGTGTTTTACAGTGCTGCTGCTGCTGCTGCTACATGTACCCCTAGTCTCACCTCATGGGCACAAGCCCCAGCATTTCATCACGCCGCTTTTCTTTTTTCTTTAGCTCTGATTCTGTTGACTTGAGTTTATCTGGAGCTAGCCGCAGCTTAGACTGCAAATCACTGATGACTTCTTGTAATTCAGCTTCTGTCTGAAAAACTCTCTGACAGACGGGACAACAGGACTGGTTTTCATCTGTTAGCTGAGTGATGAATTGGGAGTAAACTGCTGTGGCTCCAGCCAGCATGGCTATTTTAAGAAAATAAGTATGTTTCCAGTCAGGAGAAAATGAAATAATAGTTTTGTCAATATGGTTACATCCTCCTCTGTAAATATATGATTATTCTTCTTGCTTTATAAACACATTATTAAAATGTTTTTAATTCTGATATTTAAATATTCTTACAAATTTTTCAATTTCTTCTTTAAAACCTCTATCTAAATCACTTTCAAAATTCTGACTCCCACAATACATTCAGATTTCTCTTTCGGATAACACACAAAAGTATAACAAATTTTAGAGCTTATTATGTTCCAGGAACTGTTCTAAGAGTTTTATACCTATAATCTCATTTACTCTTTCCTAACGGCCTGTCAGCAGTTCTCAACCTTTCTAATGCCACGACCCTTTAATACAGTTCCTCATGTTGTGGTGACCCCCAACCATAAAATTATTTTCGTTGCTACTTCATAACTGTAATTTTGCTACTGTTAATGAATCGTAATGTAAATATCTGTGTTTTCCAATGGTCTTAGCCTCTACAGCAGCAGTTCTCAACCTGTGGGACCCTGCTAGCAGGGTCGCCTAAGACCATTGGAAAACACAGATATTTACATTACGATTCATTAACAGTAGCAAAATTACAGTTATGAAGTAGCAACGAAAATAATTTTATGGTTGGGGGTCACCACAACATGAGGAACTGTATTAAAGGGTCGTGGCATTAGAAAGGTTGAGAACCACTGGCTAGGTGGTAGGTTATCATGTCCTCAGACGATGAATCTGAAGTATAGGAAGGTTCAATAATTTGCACAAAGTCACAGAGCAAGTTAAGTTATAGAACCAGGACCAAAACTTAAGCCATCTGGATTCAGAACCAAGTTTTTAAATCTCCCATCCTTAGTTACCTGTCAATGAAAAATTCATGTCACAGTGACTTGATAATATAAAGCAGGTAACTTACCTCGTTGTTTTGAAGATTTTTCAATTTCTTCTTTAAGCCTGCCTAAATCACTTTCAAAATCCTGGCTACCACAAACATCAAACAGCTTGTCTTCATAATTGGATAACTGCTCTTCCTTCCTTTTTAGCTCAATATTAACATGATTTTTATTTTGCTCAGCTGAAGCTAGTTCCTTGCTATAAAATAAGAAAAAATATTAATTACAATTTTAAAACATGAGAAATTAGTTTGAAAAGTTTGAATAGGTAGATATAAGACAAATTCTGCCAACAAATATTACAAAATTTGCTATGGCTAAGTACCTTTTTTAGAAGTCCAGGCAATAATCATTTCCACCTGAACTCTCCCACTGGGACACTGACTCACTTGCCATCAGTTCCAGAAAAATGTGCAATATCGGCAAAATTCTGCCTGGTTTCTTGGAATTCATGGCCATAGATCTCAGGTTAAGAGCCTTTGCAAGGAGAATATGATTGCTGGATCTACTGGTGGGAGGGAAGCTGGGAGAACATCCTCCTAATTCCCTTTGGGCCCATTCACACAATATTACTTCCCTTCCTTTCCTGTAAACTTTTCCTGTGTCCCCTCTTTATTGTTATCATCTACTTAAGATCATTCATTTCTTCTCATTCATCAAAGACTTTGCTCACTAGTACAATTTATCTCCACTCCTACTCTTAAATTTCACCCTAGCCAATCTCCATGCCCATATAGATTAGGGTTTTTTAATTTGCAGGTTATGAGGCAAGTCATATAATCAATTCAATGCATCATCTCAGCATATTTTAACAAAATGAAACAGAACATATCAGAGTAGACTGTACCATAGGTAGGACAGGTACTATTTTGAGAAATGTGTTTCAGATAAACATGTATGAATGCACACCTGCTTCATCCTGATACTTCCCATTGGTTTTTTTTTAATTTCTTTATTGATTAAGGTATTAATATGTGTCCTTATTCCCCCATTACCCCCCAACTCCCATTCATTCCCATTGTTTTCTATAGCACCTGCACCATTTTGCATTCCTACCAATAGTGCCCAAGGGTTCCAATTTCTTAACATTCTTACCAACACTTGTTAATTGTTTTTGATACTGGACATCCTAACCAGTGTGAAGTGATTTTTTTGTTGTTGTTGTTGATTTCAGAGAGGAAGCAAAAGGGAGAGAAAGACAGAAACATCAGTGATGAGAGAGAATCATTGATTGGCTGCCTCCTGCACACTCCCTACTGGGGACCAATCCGCAACCTAGGCCTGTGCCCATGACCGGAATTAAACCCAGGACCCTTCAGTCCGCAGGCCAACGCTCTATCCACTGAGCCAAACCAGCTAGGGCTGAAGTGATGTGGTTTTAATCTGCATTTCCCTGATTATTAGTGATGTTGGGCATCTTTTCACATGCTCATTGGCCATTTGTATATCTTCTTTGAAGAATTATCTATTCCAGTCCTTTGCCCATTTTTTTTTAATCCTCACCTTTTCTATTGATTTTTTGATAGAGTGGAAGAGAGAGGGAAAGACAGAGAGAACTATCCATGTGAGAGAAACAAATCGATTGGTTGCCTCCCTCACATGCCCTGAGGGCCCAGGCGGGGGAGGAGCCAGCAACCTAGGCACATGCCCTGAAGGAATGAACCTAGGACCCCTTAGGTCAGCAGGCCAACCTTCTATCCATTGAGCCAAACTGGCCAGGGCCTTTGCCCATTTTTTAAATCCAGTTATTTTGTTGTTGTTGAGTGGTAGGAGTTTATATATTCTGGATATTAACCCCTTATCAGATACACGGTTTACAAACATTTTCCCCCATTTTGTAGGCTGCCTTTTCCCTCTGTTTAATGTTTTTTTTTGCTGTGTAGAAGTTTTAAAGCTTGATGTAGCCTCATTTATCTATTTTGCTTTTGTTGCCTGTGCTTTTGTTGTCATATGCAAGAAATGATTGCCATTTCAATATAATAAAGCTTTTCCTCTAAGTTTCCTTCTAGGTGTTTTACAGTTTCAGGTCTCACTTTTTTATAAAGGAGACTTTTAATCCTCTCAGTTAATTCTACAAACTTTCAAGGAACAAGAGACCCCAAATCACTGTTACCATTTTACTCAATTCATAAAATGTAAAACCAAAATCAATAAGACTTACCTTTTCATGACAAATTATTTTAGAACAATTAAAAATGAAAGCAAGAAGAGATTTCTATTAAATTTCTATTACTTACTTCAATTTGGCAAGTCTGTCCCTGGTCTGATTAATTTCTCTTGATTTACTATGAAGCCAGTCTTCAAGTTGTTTTTTGTTGGGAAAGTACCCTAACAATGAATTTAATTCATCACTGTGCCTAGATTTTATTTTTCTGATTTGTTCATCTTTGTCAGCCTATTAAAAAATATTTTAAAAATAAAGCTCATTATCTCCACATTATGTCAAGAACAAATATGAATTTTAGACTGATTCAAGTTCTAGGCTTAGAAAGTGAAACTATAAAAATATAAGAAGAGAATATATAATTTCCTAAAGTCTAAGAGTGGGGATGACCTTCCTAAGCCATGAGAGAAAAGAGTAACAAGTCTGATAATATAAAAATTAAAACGTCTGTATAAGATATAAAATTTAACAGCAATGTACATATTTACTTGTATGTATACACCTCTATATTAGTTTTTTGTAATTAGAAAACAGTTTTTAAACTTGAAAGTCTATTTTTATAGTATTAAGCTCAGCCCCCAAAATATAAAGCCAATAACGAGTAAATACTTCATAATAAGATAAACTATTTACCAGAAATTATCCTATATAATAAAAGCTTAATATGCTAAGTGTCCGACCATTTGACCAGTTGCTATGATGCGCACTGACTACCAGGGGGCAGAAGCTCCGACTGGTAGGTCAGCTTGCTTCTGAGGTCTGGCCAATCGGGACTGGGCAAGATAGGCCATATACGCCCTGGAGCCCTCCCACTGTCCCTCCCCAGCCCCGACTGTGCACCGGTGGGATCCCTTGGCCTGGCCTGTGCCCTCTCACAATCCAGGACCCCTTGAGAGATGTCCGCAGGCAAGGCCAAGGGATCCCACTGATGCCTGGGCCTCTAGTAATTAAATAAAAAGAAAGGTCATACTTTGTCTTTGGTTAGCATCTCCATCTGGGTGCGTGTTGCTGTATGATGGTTTAACTGCTCCATCTCCTGGTCCAATTTACGCAGGGTCCTGTCTAGGTCAGCTTTCTCATTCTGAAGACTTATTACTTCTGTTTTTAGAGTTTCTACATTACTGTTTTTCTCAGCCTTGCTCAGCTCATGTTCCTTATCAATAATACAAACAAACACAGAGGTTTACATAGTTTGTGTTAAAATAGTGACAAAGTGTATTAGAAATCAACTACTCCAACAGAAATAAAAAACATAAGAAATAAGATTTTTAAGGAAAAAATCTTATAAAGTTACCTTACTATCTTATAATACTAGAGAATTATTAAATAAATCTGGAAGGGTCAAACAAGGGTGGGAGAATAAGAATTAATGCAAAATTAAGAGAAATGTGTCTAAAAATATAGTTTCATGACTCTTCAGTCAATACTTAAGTATTTATCAAGTACTCATGTAACTCACTACATTTCCTGCCACATAGAAACTCTAAAAACAGTGCAACTCTGTCCCTGAGTAATGCCATCCCTTTACAAGACAATTTATATATATTAAAAGCTAGCAACTGGAAAGCCTTAACAACCAGAATGACCGGTCACTATGACGCCCACTGCAGCCAGCAAACTGGCCGGATCTGGGGGTGGGGCCAGCTGGTCAACCCCCATGACCCCTCCCCCCGGCCAGCCCCACCCTCAATGGGCCCCCACAACCCCAATCGGCCCACGGCCCCTCCCCCCAGCCAGCTCTGCCCCTGATCAGTCCCCCACTCCATCAGGGGCAGGCTGGCCAGCCAACCACCCATGGCCCCTCCCCCAGGCTGCTGGCCCCCGATCAGTCCCCCCCCATTCAGGGGCAGGGCCCACCGTCCACAGCCCCCAGTCACCCCCTGCACCTCAATCGGGGGCGGGGCCTGCTGGCCAACCTCCCGCCCTCTCCTCCTCCTGATAGGCCTGGCCCCGATCCGCCCTGATTGGGGCTGGGCCAGCCGGACCCCACCCATGCACGAATTTGTGTATTGGACCTCTAGTCTATAATAATAAAAGTGTAATATGCTAATTAGACCAGAAGTCCTTCCTTCTGGACAAAGCCACAGCGGGCGGGGGCCATGGCAGAGGCAGCAGAGGCCCCTGGCTGCGGTAGCAGCAGGTGGGGGCCGGGGCCGGGGCCAAGGCCCTTGTACGAATTTCGTGCACCGGGCCTCTAGTATTGTGATAAAATGCTAAACTGACAAAAACGTACACTAGATGTTAAGTTATAGGAAGCAAAAAGGAATGTTTAATTACATTATCAAAGTGGAATCTGAGAGGGGGAATTCCAAGCTTTAGGATGTTTAACTTTGGTGGTGGGGATGTAAAGGAAGAAAACAGAAACAAGGAAGAAAATTTGGAAATTCATGAAAAGAATAGGTGAGCTAAGAAAGATTCCATCACAGAAAAAGTGGTAATATCATAGAAAAAGTGGTACTATGGCAAAAAATTTATAAGATCTACAGTGTATGGAACCTAGAGGAAAAATACTGGTTTCTTTTTTAACTTAAGTAAATGGTTCTTAACCAAGGAACTCATAAGAATAGCCTAAAGTGGTAACTAAAGTTTCTATTGATAGTTCATCTCATGGTAAAATTCCTGAACATGCAATGAAACTAAAGCACTCATATTTTTGTGCAAAAAATTAGAAGTTACCAGGACTGCATTATAAAATTTACAAAAGCTTCCATTAATCAAAAAAGGGGGGATAGTAGGGTAATATCATGTAAGGAAAAATATCCTTTAAGTAAATTACATCTAGAAAATTTTTACTTTACAAAATTAATTTTCATTTGTAATGCTAACAGCAAGACACCCATGAAAAACACACATGATGTCTAAAGACAAAGGAAAATCATTTGGGCAAAAATAAAAAGGATCCCAAATCAATTATATAGAAAAGATTCCTTTATTAACTTTTGGTCAAGAATATGTTTGTATACTTTCAGAAAACAACTCGAAGACCATGTGGATTCCTGCAACAGAGAGGAATTGACAGGTCTGCTCCAACCACGAAGACAAGAGGAGAAACAGTCCAGAGATGGAAGACGCTGACGACGCCTTGCCACGCTAGCAGTCAGCAGCTGTGCATCGCAGGTTGCCTAGGACCAAACCAGAGAGGGTCGGACCGGCATTGCCACCATGGGCCCAACATCCAGGTATCATTGCTGACATGTACACATAAGGAACTGTTTGACATTGAAACGGGGACTCAGAACTGTTGGACATAGAAATTGGGACTCAAACATTTTTTGTTATTATATGTTTATTTCTAGTCTGCAGAGGCAAGATTTTTTAAAGGAAAGAAATGGGAAAAAAATAGATACGGAGGCAAAGAAGCATTGAACAGACTGTCAAACTATAGTGGGAAGGCAGGGGAGGTTGGGGGGGGCGTGCTGTAAGAGATCAACCGAAGGACTTGTACGCATGCATATAAGCATAACCAATGGATACAAGACACTGAGGGGGGCAGGTAAAGGCATGTACTGGGGGTAGGGGAGGCTGCGGGGGAGGTCAATGGGGAAAAAAAAAGGAGACATATGTACTACTATTTGTAATACTTCAAACAATAAAAAATAAAAATAAATAAAAATTAAAAATTCTAATTCTACAAAGTAAAAATAAATAAATAAATAAAGAATAGCCTTGTTTTGTTCTGAATGCACATTTCCATGCTCTACTCTTAGAGAGTTTAATTTGGAAGGTCTGAAGTAGGTCTAAGCATAAGTACTTTTTAAAAACTTCCTAGGTGATTCTAATTTTTAATCCACTGGATTTTAGAACCAAAGAGTTAACTGATTAAGATATTTAGATGAATTCATTTTACATGTGATGGTTAGACAAGGTAGATATTTTATTTTTTGTATATTTTATTGATTTTTTACAGAGAGGAAGGAAGATGGATAGAGTTAGAAACATCGATGAGAGAGAAACATCTATCAGCTGCCTCCTGCACACCTCATACTGGGGATGTGCCTGCAACCAAGTTACGTGCCCTTGACCGGAATCGAACCCGGGACCCCTCAGTCCGCAGGCTGACGCTCTATCCACTTAGCCAAACCGGTTTTGGCAAGGTAGATATTTTAATTAACATGCCATAATTTTAGGATTAACAACAGAAAAAAATACTTCAAATTGCAAGATTCTAAATGTCTTACACCTTAAAATTAATTTTCTTACAGCTTTTGTGAGCTCCTGGTCCAGTTCATGAATCCTGTCAGAAGATCCTTCCAATTGCTGTAATTCGTACTTCACATTTTTCAGCTCATTCTGCTTCTTACTTAGAATTTCTGATTTTAGCTCAGTTATTCTTCCCAGTCCAATTTTCTTATCCCTTATCTCATCTATCTGTTTTTGTTTCAGAGTTTCTTTTTCTGCAAAGTCATTCTAAATACATAAGAATAAGTATTAACAATTTTTTCACTACATAATTCATTAAGCGACAGTTTCCTCATTATCAAAGTAACACATACACACTAAGGAAAATATAAAAAAGTTTAAAAATATGGAATGGCTAGCACCCACAGATAACCATTATTAACTCTGAGCAAACCTTTTCTTTACTTTTTTCTGGTAAAAGAAAAAGAAATATTACTTAAAAATCAAATAAAAAAATATAGGTCTGCCATTTCTTCATATTTTTAGCCTTATCCACATTTAAAAATTTGCTTTCATAAAAGTTTCTTCTACTTTGTATCAGATTCTATCCCAACACTAATCCAGAAATGTAAGAAAATAAGGTCTATCCAAAAATGAAAACAATGTAACTAAAGATTTGGACACAAACAAAAGAAAATAACAATATTTACCATCAGTTGGCTGGCATTTTCTTCTTCCTTTTCTTGTCTCTCTCTTACAAGTTTGTGAAAATTTTTAATCTGTCTTTCACTGAATGGTCCATGCTCAAAGCCATCCAATTCTAACTGTGATGCCAAAGACTGAATTAATGAATCTCTAGCTCGGATATTTTCTTGATGGCGATCTGCTTGTTGCTGTAGACGACCTTTATTATTATTATTTTTAATATGTTTTTATCGATTTCAGAGAGAAAGGGAGAAGAAGAGATAGAAACATCAATGATGAGAATCACTGATCAGCTGCCTCCTGCACACCTCCCACTGGGTATCAAGCCCACAACCCAGGCATGTGCCCTGACCAGGAATCGAACCGTGACCTCCTGGCTCATAGGTCAACGCTCAACCACTGACCCACATGGGCTGAGCTGTAGATGTAATTCTTTTTTTAACTGATTTTTAAAAAATTGAGATACTCTTACATTAACATGTAGTTATAAAAAAATACAGCAAGATCTCTTATATTCTGTGCCCAGTTTCCCCAAATAGTAACTGTGATATTGTAATATAATTAGAAATACATATTTAGTCTTTGTCCCTGGTTCCTGGCACTGAGCTCCTAAAACTCTTAGAATTTCAGAGAGAATGTCTTTTTTTAGTTGTTGTTGTTAATCCTTAGGATATTTTTTCCACTGATTTTTAGAGAGTGGAAGGGAGAGAGGGAAGGAGAGGGAAGGAGAGAAACATTGATGTGAGAGAGACACATCAGCTGGTTGCCTCCAGCATGTGTCCCGACAAAGGCCTGGGGATCAAACCGGAGACCTTCAGTGAATGGGCCAATGGTCTAACTATTGAGCAACACCAGCCAGGGCAAGAGAGGAGTGTCTTTTGTTATTCATTGTAAGTCCCTTTCTACCACAACCGAGTTTATTCTAATGCAGTGACTCCTGGAGGATGAGAGCTGGTTATCAGAGGAGCCTACTATGTGATTAGAGAATAGGAATTTTCAGTACCCTCCTCCCCAACTCTGGGGAGAAGTTGAAGATTCAATTCAATCATCAATGGTCAATAATGATTACATAATGGAACTCCCATAAAACCCCTAAACAAGGAGCTTCAGAGCTTCCTGGTTGGTGAACACATGGAGGTGCTTAGAAAGTGCCACACCCCTTCCCCATATTTTACTCTATACATCTCTTCCATTTGGTTGTTTCTGAGCTGTATTCTTTATAATAAACTGGAAATAGTGTTTCCCTGAGTTCTATGAGCTATTATAGCAAATTATTGAATCTGAGGAAGGGGTTGTAGAAATGTCTGATGTATAGCCAGTTGTCAGAAGAACAGGTGACAGACAACCTGGACTTGGCAACGGCCATTGGAAATGGAAGGCAATCTCACAGGACTGAGCCCTTAATCTGTGGGGTCTGTGCTAATTTCAGACAGTTAGTGTCAGAACTAAATTAAACTACAGGACACCCACTTGCCAAGAATTGGAGAATTGCTTGGTGTGGAAAAATGCACTCACCTGGTGTTAGAATTATTGTAAGCAGAAAACTGTGTTCTTTTAGTAACATTTTGCAAAACTATAAAGTAAATCCTCACTTAAAGTCATGGATAGATTCTGCAACTTTAAATGAAATGACATATAATGAAACCAAATTTACCATAGACTACTTGATACAGACAAGAGTTAAATTCTATGCCTCCCAAAAACATTACAATAAAAGTTATTCGAGCACCTGCTGTAGTGTCATATCAACCAGGATACAGACACTGATACAATCCTTCAAACTTATTCAGATTTCTCAGTTTTACTTGTACCCATTTGTATGTGTGTTAATTAAATTCTATATAATTGTATCACCTGTACTGGCTCATATATCTACCACAACAGTCAAGATACCGAACAGTTCCAATACCGCAAAAATCCCTCTTGTTGCTTTTATAACTATAACCACAGTAACCTTTTTCCTGCCCCTCCTCCTACTTAGTAAGCCTAGCAACCACTAATCAGTCCTCCACATCTAAAATTCTGGCATTTCAAAAATGTTACATAAATGGAAATACACTGTATATATTTTGAGATTGACTTTTTTCACTCAGCATAATTCCCTGGAGATTCATCATTCATGCTGAAAATGCATAATATCACAATAAGAAAGACCAAGTAAATACTTTACCCTACCCTGTTCAACAAGTAGTTCTGATTTTTCTTGATTGAGAAGCCTAGATTCTTTATTTAATTTTTCCAGTTCACGCTGACAGTCTACCAATTTCCTTTCTTTCTCCCTTATTGTTCTCTGGTGATTGAGATATAAATCATTTAGTTGCTCATCAGTCCCTTGAAAAACCTATGCAAAACCAAAATAAAGAGCTTTTTAATAAGTATAAGAAGATATCACTCTGAGGTACGAAGTATGAAAAAAGTATTCAATATCCTTCCTCTTAACATATATATGAAGACAAACATCTTAAATATTTTCTTTCAAAATGAGTGGCAAAATGGATTAAAGTGAAGTTCACTATATTAACCCCAGAATTTTGAAGAACAAAATTCTACCACCACAAACCTTTTCCATTTTCTGTTCCAGTTCATTATTATCTTTCTCCATTTGCTTCTTTCGACTTTCCAAGGCTTTAATTTCATTGTCAAGTTTCATTATTTTCGAGAGATTGAATTCAATTTCTTTGAGACGATTCTGAAAATAAACAAACACTCTACGATAAATAAAATTCTCTATAGTTTACAATACAGATGGATAAAGAGAAATACGTAAGATGTGCCAGGATCAGGCACTTGGTAAAAGTGATCTCATTTAATGCGAACAATGCTGTAAAGGGGTTATACAGAAACTGAGGATTGGAGACATGAAGTAACTTGCCCAACTCCTTATAGCTAGTAAAGAAAAGCAGTAAACTCCAAATCTAACTCCAAAGCCTTGCCTCATCCTCAACACCCCCAAAAGTCATTCATTAATTGAGTACTTAGAGCCACATTATGCAAAGTACCACATTTTAAGAATTTAATCCTCAAAAGGCTAGCTATTTAATGTATTTTAAAAAGTTAGGAAAACTGAGTGGGCTAGAGACTCAGGGTGAGTCACCAGTGCATTCTGAGCCTATAGGCAAATTTACATGGAAGATTATATTTTAATTCAAAGTTTGCTCAAGCACAGAGGACTTTGAACAAATGAAATGTGATAAATAACCTCAGTGGTCTGCTTCCTGAGACAGCTGGTTGCCTCATCTCCTAGGAATGTGTGTGACCTGGCTCAGAATATTCTCCTTGGGTGATGCTGGGGACAGTCTTCCACTACCATTACATTTCCAAGGCTGACCGATTCTTCTTACAAGGCATTTGTAGAACCTAATTTTTAAACTAATGCATTACTACAGTGCTTATTTATTGTAAGCTTTCAAAGCTGCACCAAAATGCATCCTCAACTTTAATGTCACTTAATAAAATTATATTAAACCATCTCGTGATTTGTAAATTAATCAGTAGCATGTAATCACTATAAAAATAGGAATTTTGTTCACTAATGTATCACCAGCACATATAATAGGTGTTCAGTATGTTAGCTGAAAAAAGAATGAGATTTTTTAAAAGTAATTTTATATTTACAGTTACAGCTATCATTGACTGAATGCCTACCAAATTGCAAACATTGTACTAGCTGCTGCTACACATTCTCTTTAAGCCTTATGAGACTCTATGTACTAGGTAGGAGACTTGGAGGACTTAACTTGTATAAAGCTACATATATATTTAACAATAAGAGATAAGACTGGGATGCAGAGTTGTGTAATGGTTATGACTGTAGGCTGTGTGCTGGAACAATTGAACATCTGTATGCAAAAAAGCAAACCTCAACCTTACCTTGTACCATATTTTAAAATTAACTTGAATTAGGGCATATACTTAAGTGTAAGAACTCAAACTATAAAATGTTAAGAAGAAAATACAGAAAGAAAAAATCTTTGTGCCCTTGAGTCAGGCAAAGATTTCCTAGATAAAAAAAACTAGAAAAGAAAAATTGATAAACTGAACTTCATCAAAACTAAACTCTTGCCCTTTGAAAAGCAGTTAACAAAATATTTGCAAAATACGTATTTGATAAGGGCGTGTATCCAGAACATCTGAAGCACTTTTAATATTCAGCTCGCAAGACAAAAAAATTTGAAAATAGCCTTGACCAGTGTTGCTGAGTACTAAGAGCATCGTCTCTCTCACATCAATGTTTCTCTCTCTGTCTCTCTTCCCTCCTCCCTCCCTTCTACTGTCTCTGAATATCAATGGGAGAAAAACATCCTTGGGTGAGGATTAAAAATATTTTTTTAAAAATAGCCAGAAGAATCAAAGACACTTTACCAAAAACAATATTCAGATGGCAAATAAACACATACAAAGGATGCTCAACATCCAAAGACATTAGAAAAATTAAAGCCACAATGAAAAAAAATACTCAAGAGATACAACCTATCTAATGTAATGGCTGAAATAAAAAAATAAAAAAAACAATACTAAGAGCTGATAAGGATGCAGAGCAACTGCAATCTTAAACATTGTTGGTAGGACTATGAAATAGTACAGCCACTTTGAAAAGTGGCAGCTCATAATGTTAAACATATATTTACCATACATCCTATCAACTCCCCTCCTGGAGAGTTACCCTAGAATGAAACATATTACAAACAAAGACCCATACACAAAAGTTTATAGCAGTTTGATTTGTAATAACTAAAAGCTGGAAACAACCTAGTGTCCATCAATCAGGGAACAGATGGACATACTGTAATATAGCCATACAGTAAAATAACCTCAGCAATGAAAAGAAATAACTACCCATAAATGCAACAGAGATTAATTAAAAAGCAACATGCTAAGAAGTCATTTTATTGCAGTAGTCTGGAACCAAACCCACAACGATACTCTACTTCTCAAAAATTTCTTAGCTTCCCTTAATCAGTGTTTTCAACTGCCTCTTGGTGGCATTAACATTATCTGGGCTTGAATCGTTTGTGACATCCCTAGCTACTTCATTTTTTAAACCTAGCCCATCACCAGATGCTGTGGATTCTTTTTTTGACACTTGTGTTTTGGCTCTATCCCCAGAGCACGCAATCTAATAAAAGGAGCTAAGACAAATTTGTAAGCAACAAAGAATATAGCAGAGTGCTTAAAGCTTAGGCATTAGTGTGAAATGAGATAAATGAATGGGGCAATTGGGCTATTATTGTATAATTAGAGGTTCGGTGCACAAAATTCGTGCATGGGGGTATGGGAGGGTCCCTCAGCCCGGCCTTCACGCTCTCCAATCCGGGACCCCTCGGGAAATGTCCGACTGCCGGTTTAGGCCATAGGGATCAGGCCTAAAACCGGCAGTCAGACATCCCTCTCGCAATCTGGGACCGCTAGCTCCTAACCGCTTGCCTGCCTGCCTACCTGCCCATCCCTAACTGCCTCTGCCTGCTGGCCTGATCGCCCCAAACTGCTCCCCTGCCAGCCTGATCACCCCTAACTGTGCCCCTATCGGCCTCATCACCCCTAACCACCTCTGCCTGTCTGCCTGATCTCGCCCCTAACTGCTCCCCGTGCCAGCCTGATCTTGCCCCTAACTGCTTGCTCCCCCTGCACTGGCATGATCTTGCCCCTAACTGCTTGCTCCCCTACACTGGCCTGATCTCGCCTCACCCCTAACTGCTTGCTCCCCCACGCCGACCTGATCTCGCCCCTAACTGCCCTCCCCTGCTGGTCTGACCACCCCTAACCACCTCTACCTTGGCCCCCACTGTGACTTTGTCTGGAAGAACGGCATACATTTGGAACACGTCCGGTCGATCCATCTAATTAGCATATTACCCTTTTATTAGTATTTATTAGTATAGATGACTATGAACTTGTGTGTAGGGAAAAATAAATAAGAGGGCCAGAGGGTGTTTTTAAACTTGAAAACAAATTTCTCAAGCAGTTTTCACTGATAGAAAGAAAGAAAAACAGGGCTAAGTGAGATAATGTGGTGGGATAGAAATAAAGTAGTTTATGAGAGAGTTCTTAAAGACTGGGGGAATCTGTAAAAATGGCTAAGAATGAATTATAGTGCAGTACTGAAATGACGCTATCCCTGGATGGCTGCTGGGAAGGTGACTTGATCCAAACTTTATGCTGAGTTCTATGAAGGAAAGAATTCTCAAATATTAGAGCTAAAAAAGGACTTTGGCAATAACCCACTTAATAAATACTAATGACCCACCTGCTATGTACCAGGCAATGGACTAGGCTCTGAAGAGAATAAGATTAAAACCTTGGAGAACTAGTCAAATTAAACAAAGAAATTTACAAACACCTCAATATTTGCTACAGTCTTAGAATCTTGGCACCACTCAAATAAATATCAGATATTATCACAGCCCTATCTTGATATATTTCCTATTCAAATGCTCTACTTCAGCTATATGAATTTCCTTGGTAGTATTCAAAGACAGTTTGCATTTTACTGTCTCCCTATGTCTCTAATTACCTACCCATATTTGGTTTAAAACATACTCTAAATTTAGTCTCATAAAATCCTTTCTGGCAACTTCAGAGCTCATAGCTTTACTAGTCTTTTTCTGACTTACATGTGCTTGCCATCTTTCCAACCAGGCTGCCCCTGAAGAAAATAATAAAATGGGTTCCAGTATCTTGGTAATTACTACAATACTTACACACAGTTATCAAGACAACTCATTCTAAGATATAGCATACTTATGTCACTTTTTTTATTTTATTGCTTTTTACAGAGAGGAAGGGAGAGGGATAGAGAGTTAGAAACATCGATGAGAGAGAAACATCGATCAGCTGCCTCCTGCACACCCCCAACTGGGGATGTGCCCGCAACCAAGGCACATGCCCTTGACCAGAATCGAACCTGGGACCCTTCAGTCTGCAGGCCAACGCTCTATCCTCTGAGCCAAACCGGTCAGGGCCTTATGTCATTCTTTTGTCTACTGAACGAAGTTCTAAACCCATTAGCTCTTCATAATCTGACTGTAATAATCTCTTACTCCTTTTATCCTGATTTAGTTAACCCAGGCTCTTCTCACACAATCCTGTTTTGATAAGTTTGTATGTGTGAATATATACTTATATACATGTGAATATATGCACATATATATTACATATATGCAAAAAAAGTTTTTGGTTGGATGTGTCTGGGAGGCCAAAAACAGTAAGTAGAAAGAACATCTCTTACTTTAAATTAATATTCTTCTGTAATTTTTTCATTGTGAGCATAGATTACTTATAAAGAAAAAAATGCAAAATAAATACAAACATACATAAAATGCCTTCCAATCTGTTGATTTAATTTTCCCATTCTTTAAGGCCCAGCTCAGCCATGCTTCCTCCCTGGACATCTTGTAACAGATTTATATTAAAGGCCATCACTTCTTTTAAACAGTGCTATTGGGATATAATTTACATACCATACAACTCATCCATTTAAAGTGTACAATTCAACCTTTTTTAGTGTATTCAGAGTTGCACAACCATCACCATAATCTATTCTTAGGACATTTTCAATTTCTAAACAGAAACCCTGTATCCATTAGCAGTCATTATTCATTCCTCTCTACCACCTACCCATGGCAATCACTAATCTATTTTCTATCTCTATCCACTTGCCAATTCTGAACATTTCAAATAAATGGAATCATACAATATGTGGTCTTTTGTGATTAGCTTCTTTCACTTAGCATGTATGAGAACTCCATTTCTTTTTATGGCTAAATAATAATCCAATATATGTATAAGCCATATTTTATTGATCAGGTATTTATGACATGAATTGTTTTCATTTTTTTCCTATTATGCATAATACTGCTATGAACATTCCTATACAACTTTTTATGCAGATTTGTTTTAATTTCCTTTGGGGTTAAGATACTTCAGAGTAAAATTTCTGGGTCATATGAGAACTCATGTTCAACATTTTGAGGAACTTGCTGAACTATTTTCTAAAGTGGCCGCACCATTTTAAATTCACACCAGCATGTATAAGGGCTCCAATATCTCCACATACTCACCAACACTTATTATTTTATTTATACTCATTCCAGTAAGTGCGAAGTGGCATCTCATTGTGGTTTTGATTTGCATTTCCTGATGAATACTATTGTCAAGCATCTTTTCATAGGCTCACTGGACACATATCTACTTTGGAGAACTATCTATTCAGAGCCTTTGCCCATTTTCAAACTGTTACTCATTTATTATTGAGTTATGTGTTATTTTTTTAAAAATAAATCTTTATTGTTCAGATTATTACAGTTGTTCCTCTTTCTCCACCCCCAGCTCCCCTCCACCCGGTTCCCACCCCACCCTCTGCCCTTACCCTCCCCCCCCACTGTCCTCATCCACAGGTGTACAATTTTTGTCCAGTCTCTTCCTGCAACCCCCACACCCCTTTCCCCGAGAATTGTCATCCACTCCCTTTCTATGCCCCTGATTCTATTATATTCACCAGTTTATTCCATTCATCAGATTTTTTATTAACTTGATTTTTAGATTCACTTGTTGATAGATATTTGTTGTTCATAATTTTTATCTTTACCTTTTTCTTCTTCTTCCTCTTCTTAAAGAATACCTTTCAGCATTTCATATAATACTGGTTTGGCGTGATGAACTCCTTTAGCTTTTTCTTATCTGTGAAGCTCTTTATCTGACCTTCCATTTTGAATGACAGCTTTGCTGGGTAGAGTAATCTTGGTTGTAAGTTCTTGCTATTCATCACTTTGAATATTTCTTGCCACTCCCTTATGGCCTGCATAGTTTCTGTTGAGAAATCAGCTGACAATCATATGGGTGCTCCCTTGTAGGTAACTTTTTTTCTTGCTGCTTTTAATATTCTTTGTCTTTTGCTCTTGGCATTTTAATTATGATATATCTTGGTGTGGTCCTCTTTGGATTCCTTTTGTTTGGGGTTCTGTGTGCTTCCTGGATTTGTAAGTCTATTTCTTTCACCAGGTAGGGGAAGTTTTGTCATTATTTCTTCAAATAGGTTTTCAATATCTTGCGCTCTCTCTCTTCTTCTGGCACCCCCATAATTCGGATGTTGGTATGCTTGAAGTTGTCCCAGAGGCTCCTTACACTATCTTCATATTTTTGGATTCTTTTTTCTTTTTGCTTTTTCGGTTGGGTGTTTTTTGCTTCTTCATATTTCAAATCTTTGACTTGATTCTTGTGATCCTCTAGTCTGCTGTTGGATCTCTGTATATTATTCTTTATTTCAGTCAGTGTATGCTTAATTTCTAATTGGTCCTTTTTCATATCCTTGAGGGTATCACTAAATTTATCGGTGGTTTCTAGAAAATTCTTGAAAAACCTTATAACCGTGGTTTTGAACTCTATATCCAGTAGTTTGCATTTGTGACCTGTTTCTTTGTCTCCGCATTTTGGCTGCTTCCCTGTGTTGATAGAGTGGCTTTGTGTGCTAGGTATCCTATAGGGCCCAGTGGCTCAGCCTCCCCCGTTACCTGAGGTGGACTCTCTTGGTGCACCACTTTGTGGGCTGTGTGCACAGTCTTGTTGTAGTTAAGCCTTGACTGTTGTTGGTATCACTGGGAGGTATTGACCTCCAGGCCAAGTGGCTGTGAGGGTCAGCTGTGTCTACGATGGGAGAACTTCTGTGCTGGAGACACCCTTATAGGGCAAGACTTGCTTCAGTGGGACTTTGGTGCTCAGTGAGTCTGCCCCCTGAGTGTGTCCCTTATGGATCTGAGGAGTTGTAATCTGGATGGTCCCACTCTGACCATTGGGTACACTGGCTCTTGGATCTCCAAGGAGGTGCAAATTTAGCCTCTGCCACCCAGTAGGAGCTACGGAGAGATCTGCAGATTCTTCTTCTTTGTTTGGGGTTTGGAGGTGCCCAGATGAGGCCCAGCTGTGAAGCAATGCAAGCTTCTGTGGGACCTTGGACCTTCTTTTGGATGTTCTGGGTCTGATACAACTGCAGTTTGTTAGGTGATTTTAGATTGCAAAGAGCCAGGCCAGTGGTCCTCAAACTATGGCCTGCCGAGGACATTTATCCGGCCCGCCGGGTGCCGCTGCCTGTCCTGCTTAGCAGCCGACTCATCCTGGGCCCGCAGTACGCATAGGAATTTGTTCATAGTTTTTTTTTAAAACTATAGTCCGGCCCTCCAACGGTCTGAGGGACAGTGAACTGGCCCCCTGTTTAAAAAGTTTGAGGATCCCTGGCCTAGATTCTCGATTCCAATAATTACAGGCTGTTGTTGTTCCTTGTGATTAAGCTCCTATCCCAGGGGTCGGCAAACTCATTAGTCAACAGAGTGGCAAACCGCGGCTCGCGAACCACAGTTTGCCGACCACTGGGTCAGGCCATTCATATGCAAAAGCCTCTGTGCACAGCTTGGGTGGGGCAGGGTCTCAGGGAATCCACAGGGTGGAGCAAACAGCAATGGCTGATCCTCAGCCCTGCCCTTAGAGGCCCCTGGGTCTCAGTGTCCCGCAGTAATCGCTGCAAGCACCTCTGAGAGAAAGCCGCCCTGGAGTTCTGCCCAATGCCAGACAGTCCAGTTTCTCCCCGTATGAGTCTGGGTCCCCAGAGTCTCGCCCAGAACTGGAGTTCAGAGCAGTCGGGAGCTTGTGTCTCCCTCCCGGTTGAGAAAGACAACCGTGTACTCAGTTGCCAGCCCTTTCCACGCACGCCCCCGTACCTCCGCACTTTACTTCTGCACCTCCTCTGAGTCTCAGTGTTCTTTTCTCTTTCCTTCTAGTTGTAGAATTTCCACTCAGCCAGCCTTCCTGTGGTTCTGGATGATGTCCGTTTTGTCTTTTAGTTGTAGTTTTGAAGTGGTTGTGCGAGGCAGCAATTTCAGGTGTTTACCTATGCTGCCATCTTGGTTTCGAGTTATGTGTTATTTTTATGTTCCAGATATAAGTCCCTTGTCAGATACATAGCTTGCAAATATTTTCTCTTTTTTTGTGGATTGCTTTTTTTTTTTCCCAGAGAGGAAGGGAGAGGGAGAGAGATAGAAACATCAATGATGAGAGAGAATCATTGATTAGCTGCCTCCTGTACACCCCACACTGGGGATTGAGCCCACAACCCCAGCATGTGCCCTGACTGGGAATCAAACCATGACCTCCTAGTTCATAGGTCGATGCTCAACCACTGAGCTAGACTGGCCAGGCTAGATTTCAAGTTCTTTTAAAAGCAAGATCCAAGTCTTTGGCTTCCTCATCCCCAAGAGCACCTGACATAGTGCTATGCACAAAACAAATATTTACTAAAGAATGCATTAATATCAATGGGTATTGGGATAGAAACAAAAACAAAGTTTTCTAGTTTACAACTCAAAGATTTATAATGTGTTTATTTATAGGTGAGTTTTAAAAAACCAAATCAGTAATTTTTAAATGGCTTTAGAAAATCTACTATCTGAAACCTAGAAAATAGCCATTTTCAAGAAGCTCTTACGTATTTAGACTAGGAATACCTTCAGAGGAAGGTCCTCATTATTCCTGTAGCCCCATGTATAGTATACCCTTGCACACAGGAAACATCCAAATGCTTGTGAAATGAATAAATGGGATTTGCTTAAAGTGTTTTTTATAAACCAAGAGTTTAGAAAGCTATACTCATTTGCAAATATAGTCATGCATCACTTAACAAGGGAGATATGTTCTGAGAAATGCATTAAGTGATTTTGTCACTGTGCCAATATCACAGAGTACAGTTACACAAACCTAGGTGGCATAACCTACTACATACCTAGGCTCTAGAGTATAGCCTATTGCTCCTAAGCTACAAACCTATATAGCATATAACTGTACTGAATACTGGAGGCAACTATAACCCAACAGTATTTGTATATCTAAACACAGAAAAGGTACAGTACAGTTGACTCTTGAACAACATGTGTTTGAATTGCACAGATCCACATATACCCACTTGCCATGAATGGAGCTTGCAGGACTGAAATTGCTCTGGGTGAGCGAGTGAATGACTGGTGAGTAAATGTGAAGACCTACAACATTACTGTACACTTCGTAAACACTGTACACTTAACCCACACTAAATTAATAAATATTTTTCTTTCTTAGCTTACTATAACCTTCTTTACTTTGTAACCTTTTTTTAACTCTTTGATTTTTTTGTGATAATACTTAGCTTAAAATACAAACATACTGTACAGTTGTATAGAAATATTTTCTTTTTTTATTTCCTTATTCTATTTTCTTTTAATTTTTTTTATTTTTTTTTTACTTTTTAAACTTTTTTGTTATTATTGTTAAAACCTAAAACACAAACACACATATTAGCCTAGGCTAATATCACCGTCTTCCACCTCCACATCTCATCCAGATGGAAGGTATTGAGGGGCAATAATACACATGGAGCTTTCATCACCCATGATAGCAATCCCTTCTTCTGGAATACCTCCTAAAGGACCTGCCTGAGGATCTTCTTAAGTAGGTATTACTCTTTTCAGAAATATGTCCATGGTGGTTTGCTTAGAAACAGATAATGCACCATGAATATTCCTCTCTATTAATGAAAACCTTTTGGTGTTGGGGTCCATGTTATTAGACTTTTTAAGAAGCCAGTTGAAATCTGCAAAAGCTTCTGCTAAAGGCTTCACTAAGAATATTCTTGGGGGGGTGGGGTTCTTCTTTTTCTTCTGAAGTTTCTTTTTTCTTGCCTCTTCTTCTATGTGTTCCTATTCCAGTTTAACAACTCCTCATTAGTCAGTTCCTCCCGAACCACCTCTAAGAGCTCTTCCATTATCCAGGTTAAAGTTGTTCGCTATCTCAACCATAGTCTTGTTGATTTTTGTAACCTCCTTATCCTGGAAACTTCTTAGAAGTCATGGATGAACCCTTTAAGTGGCTTCTTCCAGATGCCATTCATATACTCCTTGGTGACATCACCCCAAGCTCCAGCAAGGTTCCCGATGCAGTCATAGATGCTGTAATTCTCCCTGAATTGCATCAGTGTCTTCTCAGTATCTTCCTCAGCTGCAGCAATAGCCTAGGCAAAGGTCCCCCTCAGGTAGAAGGTCTTAAAAAGCTACAATTCCGACGTGAGGCAGCGCCGGGTGGCTGTCGGGAGCTGGCTGGGCTAAGGGCCGCGGGGCCCGCGCCCAGCGTAAGGAATGGGGCTGCCCGCCGCGTAGGGGCCGTGCCGCCCGGGTTCCGGGCCTGCCCCGTTCTGCGCCCCGCGTCCGCGCTGGCATGGTGAACCTGGCGGCCGTGGTGTGGCGCCAGCTCCTGGGGAAGAGGTGGGTGCTCGCCCTGGTCTTCGGGCTCTCGCTCATCTACTTCCTCACCAGTACCTTCAAGGAGGAGGAGAGGGCAGTGAGAGATCGGAATCTCCTCCAGGTTCAAGACCATGATCAGCCCATTCTGTGGAAAGTGCAGTTTAACTTGGGCAATAGCAGTCGGCCCAGCAACTAGTGCCGGAACTCCATCCAAGGGAAGCACCTCATCACCGACGAACTAGGATATGTTTGTGAAAGGAAGGACTTGCTGGCGAATGGCTGCTGTAATGTCAATGTCCCGGGCACCAAGCAGTACTGCTGTGATGGCTGCTTGTCCAACGGCTGCTGCAGCGCTTACGAGCACTGCGTTTCCTGCTGCCTGCAGCCCAACAAGCAACTTCTCCTGGAGCGCTTTCTCAACCGGGCAGCTGTGGTATTCCAGAACCTCTTCATGGCAGTGGAGGATCACTTTGAATTGTGTTTGGCTAAATGCAGGACCTCATCCCAGAGCGTGCAGCACAAGAACACCTGTAGGGATCCCATAGCCAAGTATTGCTATGGAGAGAGCCCTCCCGAGCTCTTCCCAGCGTGATGGGCGCCGTGATGGGCACAGAAGACTTTCCAAGCGCATGCGGCTAAAGCACTTGGTCTGAAGCCAGGCCTCAGCGGTCACCAGTCCCGTGGAAGAAGAGAGTTGTCGTGCGGAAACCTTGGCTTTCACCCCTTCTTGGGCTGTACTCTTTGGGCTGCACTCCCCGCGGTGCTTTACCAGATGGGACTCATCCATAAAGCAGCTTGGAAACACCAGCGTGTCACATTTGAAAAAGACCAAACTGCAGGCGACCTTGTGGAGGGGTTGGTGATGTGGGCACCTCCACCATTGCAGCTGCTCCGGGATCCAGGGTCACTCACAGTGTTCATCGGGGCCCTTCACTGTACAGTTATTTATTGGATTTCTTTGTAGTAGCGGGAAAATTATAATGTTTTATATTGAAGAATGCCTTGCCTTGATAGTTGAATATATTCAAGGAAACTGTAAAAAAAAAAAAAAAAAAAAAAAAGCTACAATTCCTTGATCCATTGGTTGGATCAAACAGGTGGTGTTTGGAGGGAAAAACACGACTTTGATATTGGGATGAAGATCACCAATGAAAGGAGGATGTGCAAGAACATTATCATCAATAAGCAGAAACTTGATAGGTCTATGTTATTCTCCAAATACTACTTCTCCATTTTGTGCGCACAGCAAAAATGTGAGGAGGGCATTTTGGAAGAGCAGCTAGGTCATCCATGACTTCTTATAACTCCTGCGATACACTAGCAGTTTGTGTTCTCTGATATGCTTGTAGGCCCTTGGGTTCTCACTGTGCCAGATCACAGTTTCAATTTGCGCCTGATATACTGTCTCAAAATGAGACTATTATTCTGTCCTTAAAAGCCTGGAAACCTGGCATTGACCTGGCCTCCTTATGGATAAAAGTCTTTCCAGGCATCTGTTTCCAGAATAGAAAGGTTTCATCCATATTGAATATTTGCTCTGGCAAGTAATTTTCCTCCAAAATCAACTTCTCTTGAGTTTCCAAAAATTCTTCAACTGCTTTCACATCAGCACTCGCAGACTCACCACTCACTTTCACATCATGGAATGAATAACTATTTTTGAATAGTTTAAACCGCCCACAGCTAGCAGTAAATTCAACATGATAGTAGAATCCAGCCTTTTCTTTTAACATCACAATCCTTTTGCTTTGGCTGTGATTAGCAAGGTGCTGAGAGGACTACACTTCTGTGTCTGGTCTCCAATTCAGATCATGTCTGATGCAGGTCCCTTCTTTAATTTTTGTTAGTCTCGTTGCCTTCAATGAAGCAGATCCCTTAATAGTTTTCATCACTGTGCTCTTGTTCTTTAAGACTGTAGCTATGGTAGAATGCCTGACTGAAGAGCAATGAATATCACTGATTCTCCACCTGTGTAGTCCTTAATTACTTTTAATTTAGTTTCCAGGTCAATCCCTCAATGTGACCTCTTACCAGCAGTAGATTCTGTACATGTAGGGGACACACTGAACAAAATAACATGAGATTAAATCAAGCACAAGAGACATGTTGAACAAGAGTTGTATGAAGCTACTACCGGTGTTAACAAGGCATACTGCTCTATAGTAAAAATTTTTTGTAAGTAAACAGAGTACACCCTAAAATAATAAAAAGTACAGTGTAGTAAATACATAAAACAGTAATATAGTAATTTATTACCATTATCAAGTATTAGGTACTGTATATATTTCAACAAATATATGTATCATTCAAATTCATAAAAAAATAAAGCACATAAGGGGTGAATGCTACCATGGTAAAAGGTGACTTTCTCCTTAGCATATAAGAAATCAAATTACCTTCAGTGGATCAAGTTCATTCTCATAGGATTTGACAATTTCTTTTGAAGATGTTAACTGGGCTTCCTTACTAGTAATCTGATCGCGGATCTCACAAGCTTTTTCCTTATTTTGCTTCAGATATTTTAGTTCTGTTTGACATTCTTTTACTTTCTGACCTTGTGTCTGGCGTACCTGCCGAAGTGTTTCCAAGGCCTTAATGTACCTTTGAAGATATTAAATAAAAATTTCTGGCTAAGTAAATGATAGTATATTCATACAATGAAATATTATGCAGTCATTAAAAGTTTTTAATAACTTAGAAAATGCTAATGACATATGGTAAGTGAAAAAGTTACATATATACTGTCAACCAGGTAGTTAACATGCATAGAAAGAAAACAGAAAAGAAATATGCCCACTGGTTGCCACTGAGAAGTAATAATTAATGACTTTCTTGCTTTTAAAATTTTATCTGTTTTAAGAAAGACATATCCAAATTGCAATCATATCAATAACTTAATGGGCTACAAAGTCTAATTAAATGTTACGAACCTTGTTGCTGAAAAAATCTCATCAAATTTTTGCTTCAAAGCCTTTCCTTCACTTAAAGGCCAATTAGAATCTTCTTGATGACAGAAAATGACATTATTTAGCACAGACTTGGAAACCCCAAGAGAACTTATCATCTCTCGGTCAATTTCTGCACACTTAGAGCTGAGACTAACCTTTTCGCCATACCTACAGAAAATGAAAATAATAAATTTATGTAAAATAATCTCCAGTTGTACGTATTCTATTGCTTAAATCAATCCTTTATGTTATACTTGTAAAAAAAAAAAAAAAGTCCCTTCATTCATCCCTATTACAATAGCTTCCTCATGCTAAAAAGTATTCTGAAATAATTCAGTTCACTGAGAAAAGAAGTATGTAAAACTGTGTGGTTCAGAAAAAAAGTAAGAATTTATGTAATATGTTTTTACATATTTGGATTTTTAATTACAATTATTTAAAATACCTATAGACAATACATAGAGAAAAATAAACTACCTCCCATCCCTAGAACTTAAAAATAAGGAAAATAAGGGCCTTAAGAGAACAGAACAAAACATGATAATCCACAGCAGACAGGCAAAGGTGCCTTAAACAAAAACATGTAAAGACTGTATGGTTTAGATAAGGGGTTGTTCAATAACAGACACATGTTTGTAAAAGGAGAGTAAAGGCAAACAAACCTTAGTGGTACCCATCTAGCAAATCCAGGGAGGATTCTTAATCAGTAGACCTCAAGTTCTAGGGTCACACTGCCAAAGCAATACAATAGAGAACTGCCTCAGGGTCTCTTAAATGAGATCAGTATACCCAGAGCGAGGAGCATCCTTGTCCTTGGATTCCAAGAGATCTCTCAGTATTTTTCAGCAGAAGGACAAATCTACCATTTTCTTTCGTATCTTCTGTCCAGTATCTGTTAACAACTAGATAAGGTGGGCAGAGGCAGTGTCTATCTTTCCTGTCATTTATATATTCCCTTATGTATGTTTAAAACATTACACTGAATGAAGTGAGAATGTTTTGTAGGGGGGACTGAATGGACACAAATAGAGCAGGAAGTTATCCCATTAGACCAGGAAAAGATCATGGTAGCTTGAACTGGAATAGTCGTCATAGAGATAGAAAGAAACAGACTAAAAAGACATTTAGGTTAAATCCATACGACTTGATAATGGACTGAATATGAAGGGCAAGGAAGATGTCAAAACAGACTTAGGTTCTTGGCTTGTGTCACTAGATAGGTAGTGGTGTCATTCACTGAGAGTAAGAGAACTGTAAGAGGTTTTTCAAGGGGAGTCAAGGGAAAGGATCATGAACTTGGTATAGCAGAATCTGAGGCATCTTTGAAACAACTGGTAGAAAAATTAGAGAGGCAGTTAAGTACATCGGTCTAGAAACAGAGGTCTGGCCTGGAGACATAAATCTGTGAGTTACCTATGAATACACAGTAATTTGAGCAATAGGTGTGAATGAGATTATCTAAAAAGAGAATATAGAGCAAAAATGAAAGAGGATCTAGGACTGAGTCTGTAGAGTTCCAACCTTTATTGGCTGGGTAGAAGTTGGCTTTAAGGAAAAGAAAGAGGGAACAGTGTTTTGACATGTCATGGAAATCTAAAAACATGTTCAAGTAAGAAGTGATTAACATCTACTTTTTATTGTGTTGTAGTACATAGAACAATGGCCTTCCAAAGAGATCTATATTCCAATCCCTGGAATTTGTAAATGTGTTAGTTTAGGAGGCAAAGGGGAATTAAGATTACAGATGAAATTAAAGTTGCCCTTCATTTGACTTTAAAATAGGTTATCCTGGATTATCTGGGTGGGCCAAGGTAAGAAGAGGGTCCTTAAGTTTGGGAGAGGGAGGCAGAAGAGGAAGTCAGAGTGATGCAATGTGAAAACTCTGTCCACTGTTGCTGGTTTTGAATATGGAGGAACAGTGCCATGAACCAAAGAATGTGGGTGGCCTCTAAAAGGTGGAAAGAGAGTGCCCAGTCGGCATGCTCAGTGGTTGAGTGTCAACTTATGAACCAGGAGGTCACGGTTTGATTCCCGGTCAGGACACATGCCTGGGTTGCTGGCTCAATCCCTACTCAGGGGCGTGCAGGAGGCAGCCAAATCAATGGTTCTCTCTCATCATTGATGTTTCTATCTCTCTTTCCCTCTCCCTTCCTTTCTGAAATTAATAAAAATATATTTTTTTAAAAAGAAAATAAAATAAAAGGTAGAAAGAGCAAGGAAACAGACTGTTCCTAGAGCCTCCAAAAAGAAACAGCCCTGCCAATACCTTGGTTTTAGATTAGTGAGACCCAATTCAAACTTCTAAATTACAGAACTGTAAGATAATAAATTGTGTTGTTTTGCCTGGCCAGCATGGCTCAGTGGTTGAGCGTTGACCTATGAACCAGGAGGTCATGGTTCAATTCCCAGTTAGGGCACATGTCCGGGTTCTGGGCTCGATCTCCAGTGTGAGGCATGCAGGAGGCAACAGATCAATGGTTCTCTCTCATCAGTGATATTTCTCTCTCCCTTTCCCTTCCTCTCTGAAATCAATAAAAATATATTTGAAAAAATAAATTGTGTTGTTTTAAGCCACTAAGTTTGTGGTTTGTTATAGCAGTCATAGAAAACTAATACATGAGCTCTTAATACATATTAAGCATTTTATATGCACTAGCACCATCCTTACATCTGTTTTAATATGTACAGTGATACTGAACCCCAATTTTACAAATGAAAAAAAAACACAGACTCACTCACTATGAGGTCTATTTTATATAACCATAGCATTATCTTAATTAATACAGAGGTTATTAGTGACCTTAGTTGTAGCTGTTTCAGTATAGGAAGGGGCTAGAGAAGGAGTGAGGAGAAAGAAAAGAAATGGCAACAGTTAAGTGTCAACAATTCTTCTGAGAAGATTAGCTGTAAAGGGGAAGATGGAAACAGTAACTGCAGTGGACTGAAATCAAAGGTATGTGCTTAAAAGCCAATGAAAAGAATCTGCTTGAGAAGCTAGTGCCTAGTATAGTGCCTCTAACACATAATAGATGCTACACATTACTGGTTAAATAAAAGGATTATTTCTAGTTTAACAAATAAGAAATAAATGAAAAAGGAAGGGGGTAAGGTTACAGTTAAGTAATTTGCTCAATAAAGATAAAGCCTTAAATCCAGGGTGGCCTAATTCCAAAATCCATACTCACTACAAGATGACACCTGCTCAGTTGAAATGGACAAATTATTACTCTTTCCTACTTATCTACTTCTCATCTCACCCATCCCTACACGATACTACCATTTTTTTCATTCAATCTACATTTGAGTGACTATGGATCTTCAATTCAGCAACTGTTCATAAATTACTCAAAAGAATGGAGCATTATCAAGAAATCTTTAATGGGATCATTCTGTTTAACTGATAAATTGTAACCAAGTAAAAAATTTAATGGTGACAGTGGGTGAGCCTGTGCATATGTAGAGGCAAGGAATATACAGGCTACTTTCTGCTCAATTTTGCTGAGAACCTATAATTGCCCTAAAAAATAAAGTCTGTTAAAAAATTAATATGCTCCCCTAAAATAAACTCAAAGTAATAGGAAAAACCATAAAAAAAACTAAAAGACAGAAAATGAACGGATAATCAAATATAAAATAAACACCTACTTTGTTCTAGTAATGACTCCTTCCAGGGTCTTAAATTCTGTCTTTTTGCTTTTCTGAGTACACACCATAGATCTCTGCACAGCTACAAGTTCTCCATTCACATCACGAAACTGCAGACGAATCTGGGCTCTAACATCTGTTTCTTGAGCAACCTTTCAAGGTAAAATTGAAAAAAAAATGCTACCTTAATAAGGATTAGAATGCTAGTTCTGAAGGAAAATACAAGCAATTTTACTGAAAATTAGTGAACAAAAAAAATTAACTTTACTGTTTAATTGATTTATTAAAATTACATATTCCCCTATATTATTCAGCATCATTAAGAAATTAAATGCCCTAGCTGGTGTGGCTCAGTGTATAGAGTGTCTGCCTGCGGACTGAGTGGTCCCAGGTTTGATTCCGGCCAACGGTACATGCCCCGGTTGCAGGCTTGATCCCGGGTAGAGGGCATGCAGGAGGCAGCCGATCAATGATTCTCTCTCACCACTGATGTTTCTCTCTCTCTCTCCCTCTCTTCCTTCCTCTCTGAAATCAATAAAAAATATATATTTTTTTAAAAATTCAGGTGTGTGATTTTTCAAATAAATTTTAGTTTTTAAGCACCAAAAACATTTTAAAAAACAGTTTTTAAAAAAAATTACAAGGTTACAGAAAAGTAGAAATATAGTATACATAATTTGCCCCCGAACCACTTGAGAGTAAGTTGCTCATCTGCTATCCCATCACCAATATTTCCTAGGAAACATTTTCAATCATAAAAATCAGGAAATTGCCCTAACTGGTTTGGCTCAGTGGATAGAGCATCAGCCTACAGACCGAAGGGTCCTGGTTCAATTCCCAGTCAAGGGCACATGCCCAGGTTGTGGGCTCGATCCCCAGTAGGGGACGTGCAGGAGGCAGCCAATCAATGATTCTCTCTCATCATTGATGTTTCTCTCTCTCTCTCCCTCTCTGTTCCTCTCTGAAATCAATAAAAATATATTTTTTAAAAATCAGGAAATTGATATTGATATATTACTACCACATAGTCCTCACATTCCATTCAAGCTTTGCCAATTGTTCCAATATGGCTTTTATAACAAAAAAGCTAGTTCAGAATTACACATTGTTATTTTACACTGTTCAGAACTGCACATCATGTCTCCGGTTTCTTTCAGTTTGGAACAGTTCCTCAGATTTTCCTTGACTTGCATGCCTGATAATTTTGAAAATTATAGAATGTCTCCCCATATTTGTCTTTGTCTAAATTTCTTTATGACTATAACCAGATTATGCATCTTTGGCAGGAATATTAAAGAAGTGATGATATGTTCCTTTCATTGCATCTTATCAGATGAAACTTGATTTCAATTTATCTCATTACCTGGGATGTTAACATCAGTCTCTTGATAAAAGTGGTATCTGTCAGGCTTCTCCACCATAAAGTTATTTTTTTCTACTTTGCTTTTAATAAGTATTGGAGGAGAAATATATTAAGATCATACAAATGTATTTATCAAGCTTTCCTCCATGAGGTTTAGCATCTAGTAATGAATGTTTTTTACTTGAATGATTTCTACAATAGCTATCCAATAATAATTTTCTAGTTCCATTATTTCTCCTACATTTATTAGTTAAGATTCTATGAACTTCCAGTAAAGATGGTGGAAGAGCTAAACTTTGTGCCCACCTACTTCCATGAGCACATTAAAATTACAACTAAGTTATAGAACAACCATCATTGAAAACCACATGAAGATCAGCTGAACAAAAGTCCTATAACTAAGAATATAAAGAAGCCATGTCAAGACTGGTAGGAGGAGCAGAGACACAGAACCAGCAGGTTTCACATCCAAAGTGTAGTGATTAAGAATCAGGAGGAATCAACCGAAGGACTTGTATGCATGCATGCATGTAAGCACAACCAACAGATGCAAAACACTGGGGGGCGGGGTGAGGGCAAGTGCCGGGGGTAGAGGCCAAGGGGTAGAGGAGGCTGGGGGGGGGGGGTGTCAATGGGGGACATATGTACTACTATTTGTAATACCTTAAATAAAAAAAAAGGATCAGGAGGAAGAGCTGGGCTGCAGAGGTCCCCCCTGAGGAGCAATGGGTCCCAACCCGGAGCACCAGTGCCAGGAAAAGAAGTCCCCATAATATCTGGTTGTGAAAACCAGCAGGGACTGAGTACAGTGAGCCAGAGGACTTCTGAAGATCAAGTTGTCTTCTTAAAGGTCCTGTGCATGAACTTGCTCGCTGACAAACTCACTCGTTCTGGGCTCCAGAGAAGGGACAGCAGCTTGAAAAGTGCCAGGGACATCCAGGGAGGAATTAGTTTCAGAGCAAGGACTGAAGGAGCAGCTCTCCCTGAGGAAGTGCTGATAGGCATCATTATTCCTTTGTTGAACACTCCTCCCACTCAGCCAGTGGGCACAAGTGGGTATTAGCCCTCCCTGGTGATTCCCTAAGACCCCACCCCACTCAAGTCCAGCCCTCTAGTGGCTGCTCCACACAGGGGGCCTGCCTAGGCTCATGCTGTGGACCTTCCTAAAATCCCTCAAAGGCCCACAAACCCCAAACAAGCAGCAGCTGACTTCAGGGTGCCTTGCAAGCAGCCCTAGGCCCAACATAAGCAGTGACTGGACTTCACTTGCATTGTAACTCCCATCAGGTGGCCACAAGCCTAAAATAAGTGGTGGCCACTCTTAGTTTAAAATGTAGCTTCAACTAAGCAGCTATAGCCAGGCACAAGCTGGCACTGGCTTCAGCTTACATCAAGGTACCCACTAAAGGGTCCCAAGCCCAGCACAAGTAGCAGCTGGCTTCAGTTCGCACCATGCCATCTCCCAAATGCCTCCAAGCCCTGTACAAACAGCAATCAACTGCAGATCACTTTGTAGCTCCTACCGGGTGACCTCAAGCCCAGCACAAGTGGCAACTGACCTTGGCCTACACTGGAACCTCTCCCAAAAGGCTGCAGAACCAACATACCGGGTAGCCAAAAGCACCACCCAAACAGATCCACAAACAATATACCAAAAGGGCAAACTCAATAGGCACCAGAGCCCACTAAAGTGATTCCCTCTTCACAGGGTCAGCTCCCACACAACAGCTCACCCACTGTAGTCACAGCCAGTATTCAAAGCCAGTTAGTCTGAGGGTCAACCAAACCTATGACATGCCAACAGCAATCAAAGCTCAACTACAACAGAAGGGCACACACAACTCATACAAGGGAAAACCCTAAAACTCCTGCCTAAAGTAATTAGAGAGACTGGGCTACTGGGACCCACAGAACATGTACTACATAAGGCCACTCTGCAAAGACTGGGAGACATAGCAGATCTACCTAATACATAGAAATGAATGCAGGGAGGCAGCCAAAATGAGGAGATGAAGAAACGTGTCCTAAATGAAAGAACAGGACAAAACTCCAGAAAACAACTACATGATATAGAGATAAGCAACCTACCAGATACAAAGGTGAAAACACTGTGTAATGGATGCTCAACGAACTTAGAGGAAGATTAGATGAACTCAGTGAGGTAGGAAACATAAAAGAACCAGTTAGAAATGAAGATTACAATAGCTGAAATGAAAAATATACTAGCAAGAATCAATAACAAATTACATGAAGCAGATGATCGAATCAATGATCTGGAACACAAGGTAGCAGAAAACACCCAATAAGAGCAGCAAAAAGAAAAAAAGAATTTTAAAAACTGAGGACAGTTTAAGTGACCTCTGGGACAACATCAAGCATACCAACATTTGCATCATAAGGGTACCAAAAGAAGAAGAGAGAGAACAAGAGATTGAAAACTACTGAAGAAATAATGATGGAAAACTTCCCTAACCTGGCAAAGGAAATAGATATATGAGTCCAGGAAGCACAGAGAGTCCCAAACAAGATGAACCCAAACAGGTCCACACCAAGACATCATAATTAAAATGCAAAAGGTTTAAAGACAAAGAGAAAATTTTAAATGTAGCAAGAGAAAAGCAATTAGTTACATACAAAGAAGCTCCCATAAAACTATCAGCTAATTCTCAACAGAAACTTTGCAGACCAGAAGGGATTGACAAGAAATATTCAAAGCGATGATAAGCAAGGAACTACAACCAAGATTACTCTTCCCAGCAAGGCTATCATTTAGAATCAAATGAGATAAAGAGTTTCCCAGGCAAGAAAAAGCTAAAGGAGTTCATCACCGCTACACCAGTATTACAAAAAATGTTAAAGGCAAAGTAGGAAGATCATGTGTAATTATAACAATCAATTAAGGAATACACTCATAGACACAAAAGTAAAAAATGACAAAAACATAAACGTAGAAGGGAGGAGCAAAAATTGTAGTGATTTTGTAATATGTTTTAACTTAAGCAAGCATCAACTTAAAACAGACTGCTACGAATATAACTTAGCATATATGAAGCATATATTAACCACAAACCAAAAATCTGTAAGATATATACTAGAAATAAAGAGAAAGGAATCCAAACAGAACACTATAGAAAGTCATAAACATGCAAGAGAAGATAGCAAGAAAATAAGAAAGGAACAGGGAACTAAAATACATTCAGAAAACAATACAATGGCAATAACTACATATCTATCAATAATTACTTTAAATGTAAATGGACTAAGTGCTCCAATCAAAAGACACAGAATGACTGAATGAATATAAACCAAGAACCATACATACATACGCTATCTAAAAGAGACCCACTTCAGCTTGACAGACACAGAATGTAAAGAAATGAAAAAAGATATTTTGTGCAAATGTAAACAAAAAGTAAACTGGAGTAGCAATCCTTGTAAGAGACAAAATAGACTTTAAAACAAAGGCAGTAACCAGAGACAAAGAAGGACATTTCATAATGATAAAGGGATCAATCCAACAAGAGGATATAACTCTTGTAAACATTTATGCACCCAACATAGGAGCACTTAAATATATGAAGCAAATATTAATGGACATAAGGAAGAGATTACCAGTAATACAGTAAGAATAGGGGACTTTAACACCCCACTGACATCAATGGATAGATCATCCAAACAGAAAATCAACATGGAAAGAGTGGCCTAAAATGACACATTAGACCAGACCTGTTTAATTAATATTTTTAGAACATTTCACCTGAAAGCAGGAGAATATACATTCTTTTCAAGTGTACATGGAACATTTTCCAAGATAGAACACGTTAGGCCACAAAACAAATCTCAATAAGTTTAAGACTGAAATCATACCAAGCATGTTCTCCGATGACAATGGCATGAAATTAGAAATCATTTACAAGAAGAAAATTGAAAGCACACAAACACATGGAGGCTAAATAACAAGTTACTAAACAATGAATTGTTAACAATGAGGTCAAGGAAGAAATCAAAAGACACCTGAGACAAATGAAAATGAAAACATAATGACCTCAAATCTATTGGACATAGCCAAAGCAGTTCTAAGAAGGAAGTTCACAGCAATTCCAGATCTATCTGAAGAAATAAGAAAAACCACAAATATACAATCTAATCTTACACCTGAAGGAACTAGAAATAGAAATACAAAGCCCAAAGTGAGCAGGAAGAAGGAAACAAGATCAGAGCAGAAATAAACAAAATAGAGGCTAAAAAAAACACACAAAAAAGATCAATGAAACCAAAAGCTGGTTCTTTGAAAAGATAAACAAAATTGATAAGCCTTTAGCCAGACACATCAAGAAAAAGAGAGCCCTAGCTGGTTTGGCTCAGTGGATAGAGTGTCAACCTGCAGACTAAAGGGTCCCAGGTTCAATTCCAGCCAAGGGCACATGCCTGGGTTACAGGCTCGATCCTCAGTAGGGGGCATGCAGGAGGCAGCCGATCAATTTGTCTCTCATCATTGATAGATATATCAATATTGATAGACATCCCTCTCACAATCTTGGATTGCTGGCTACTAATCGCTCACCTGCCTGCCTGCTTGCCTGGTCACTCCTAACTGCCCCCCCGCCCCCCGCCAGCCTGATTGCCCCTCACTGCCTCTGCATGCCAGCCTGATCGCCCTTAACTGTCCCCCCCCAGCCGGCCTGGTTGCCCCTAACTGCCCCCCAATGCCGGCCAGGTCGCCCCCAACTGCCCCCTCCCTGCCGGCCTGATCGCCCCTAACTGCCCACCCTGTCGGCCTGGTCGCCCGCAACTGCCCCCTTCTGCCAGCCTGGTCGCCCCATGCAGCCTGCTTGTTCAGTCATTTGGTCGTTTCCTCACTAACCCCCCTGCCGGCCTGGTCACCACACACAGCCTTGTGTTCAGTCATTTGGTAGTCCCTCACTAATCCCCCTGCTGGCCTGGTCTCCCCACGCAGCCTGCTTGTTCAGTCGTTCGGTTGTCCCTCACTAATCCCCCTGCTGGCCTGGTTGCCCCACGCAGCCTGCTTGTTCAGTCGTTCGGTTGTCCCTCACTAATCCCCCTGCTGGCCTGGTCGCCCCACGCAGCCTGCTTGTTCAGTCATTCGGTTGTCCCTCACTAATCCCCCTGCTGGCCTGGTCGTAGGCAGCCATCTTGTGAGGGCGTGAGAGTTAATTTGCATTCTACCTCTTTATTATATAGGATATAGTCTATATATATAAAAGGCTAATATGCAAAGTGTCCCCTCCTCAGAAGTTCAACCAGGAGTTCGATCACTTGCTATTATGTGCACTGACCACCAGGAGGCGGTGCAGAACGAAGGCAGGCTCTGGCTGGCAGCCAGCAGGTGGCAGCTGGGGAAGGAAGGCCCTGGCTGGCAGCCGGAAGGCTCTGGCCCTACCCATGCATGAATTTCCTGCACCGGGCCTCTAGTATTTCTATAAAGATGACATAAAGACAGCCATTAGACATATGAAAAGATGCTCAATGTTGCTTTTGAGGGATCCGAACCAAGATGGTGGCATAGGTAAACACCTAAACTGCTGCCTCGCACAACAATTTCAAAACTACAACTAAAAGACAAAACGTCTATCACCCAGAACCACGGGAAAGCCGGCTGAGTGGAAGTTCTACAACTAGAAGGAAAGAGAAAAGAGCACTGAGACGTGCACAAGCGCTGAAAAGCTGAGGTACGGAGGTGCGCAAATCGGGCTGGCGGCGGGCAACTGGGTGTGCTGCTTTTTTCAACCCAAAGGGGACAAGCTCCCGATTACTCTGAACTCCAGTTTCTGGGGAGACGCTGGGGACCCAAACTCCTACGGGGAGAAGCTGGACTGTCTGCCATCGGGTTGGAAAGTGAGGGTGGCTTTCTTGCAGAGGTGCGCGCAGCAATCATTGTTTACTGCACTGGGGCGCGGGGCGCAGGGACTTGGAAACGTGGAGACACAGAGCCGGCCTACTGGCAGCCATCACTGTTTGCCACGCCCTAGCCTAGTGACTCCCTGAGACCCCACCCCGCACAATCTACAAACCCATCCAAGCTCCAAGCAGCAGCTTTTGCATATAAATGGTCTGCCCTATCACAGCTTAACCTAACGAACTGCAGCTCTGGTCAGACAGCTCCAAAACCTCCAAACCCCAAGCAAAGAGGAGAAAACTGTAGTTCTCGCTGTAGCTCCTGCTGGGTGGCCTCAGACAGTAGCTGACCTGCACCCCATTGGAGATCCAGAAGCCAGTGTACCTAGTGGTCAGTGTGAGACACCAGATTTCAACTCTGCACATCCATAAGTGATACATTCAAGAGGCAGACTCAGTGAGCACCAAAGCCCCACTGAAACAAGTCCTGCACCATAAGCGTGTCTCCAGAGCAGCAGTTCTTCCATTATAGACACAGCGGGTCCTCACAGCCAATTGGCCTGGAGGTCAATTCCTCCCAGTGTACCAACAGCAATCAAGGCTTAACTACACCAAGACTTTGCACTCAGCCCACAAAGGGGTGTACCAAAGGCGTCCACCTCAGGTGATTGGGGAGGCTGAGCTACCGGCCCCTATAGGTCACCTACCACACAAAGCCACTCCATCAACATAAGGAAGCAGCAAAATGCGGAGACAAAGAAACATGTCACGAATGAGAGAAATGGAGGAAAGCAAACTAATGGACGACATAGAGTTCAGAACCACATTTATAAGGTTACTCAAGAATCTTCTAAAAACCGCCGAGAAACTTGATGAGACCTCCGAGGAGCTTAGTGAGACCTTCAAGGACCTTAATGAGAATGCCAAAAAAATGGAAAAGGACCAGTCAGAAATTAAGCATACACTGTCTGAAATAAAGAATATACAGAAACTCAACTGTAGATCAACGTACCCCAAGAATCAAACCAAAGACCTGAAATATGAGGAAACAAAAAACACCCAACCAGAAAAACAAAAAGAAAAAAGAATCCAAAAATATGAAGATAGTGTAAGGAGCCTCTGGGACAACTTTAAGCGTACCAACATCCGAATTTTTGGGGTGCCAGAAGAAGACAGAGAGCAAAATATTGAAAACCTATTAGAAGAAATAATGACAGAAAACTTTCCCTACCTGGTGAAAGAAATAGACTTACAAGTTCAAGAAGCACACAGAACCCCATACAAGAGGAATCCAAAGAGGACCACACCAAGACACATCATAATTAAAATGCCAAGGGCAAAAGACAAAGAGAGAATCTTGAAAGCAGCAAGAGAAAAACGGTTAGTTACCTACAAGGGAGTACCCATACGACTGTCAGCTGATTTCTCAGCAGAAACTATGCAGGCCAGAAGGGAGTGGCAAGAAATATTCAAAGTGATGAACAGCAAGAACCTACAACCTAGATTACTCTACCCAGCAAAGCTATCATTCAGAGTTGAAGGTCAGATAAAGAGCTTCACAGACAAGAAAAAGCTAAAGGAGTTCATCACCACCAAACCAGGATTACATGAAATGCTGAAAGGTGTTCTTTAAGAAGAGAAAGAAGAAGAAAAAGGTAAAGATAAAAATTATGAATAACAAAACGACATCAAATACATACCTACCAACAAGTGAATCTAAAAATCAAGTGAATAAAAAATCTGAAGAACAGAATGGACTGGTGAATATAATAGAATCAGGGACATAGAAAGGGAGTGGACTGACAATTCTCAGGGGGGAGGGGGTGTGAGGGGTGCGGGAAGAGATTGGACAAAAATCTTACACCTATGGATGAAGACAGTGGCGGGGGGTAAGGGCATGGGGTGGGGTGGGGAATCAGGTGGAGGGGAGCTAGGGGGAAAAAAGAGGAACACCTGTAATAATCTGAACAATAAAGATTTATTTAAAAAAAATAAAATAAAATAAAAATAAAAACCACCGAGAAACTTGATGAGACCTACAAAGAGCTTAGTGAGACCTTCAAGGACCTTAATGAGAATGCCAATAAAAATGGAAAAGGACCTGTCAGAAATTAAGCATACACTGTCTAAAATAAAGAATATACAGAAACTCAACTGTAGATCAAAGGACCCCAAGAATCAAACCAAAGATCTGAAATATGAGAAAACAAAAAACACCCAACCAGAAAAACAAAAAGAAAAAAGAATCCAAAAATATGAAGATAGTGTAAGGAGCCTCTGGGACAACTTTAAGCGTACCAACATCCGAATTATTGGGGTGCCAGAAAAAGAAAGAGAGCAAAATATTGAAAACCTATTAGAAGAAATAATGACAGAAAACTTTCCCTACCTGGTGAAAGAAATAGACTTACAAGTCCAGGAAGCGCAGAGAACCCCAAACAAGAGGAATCCAAAGAGGACCACACCAAGACATATCATAATTAAAATGCCAAGGGCAAAAGACAAAGAGAGACTCTTGAAAGCAGCAAGAGAAAAACGGTTAGTTACCTACAAGGGAGTACCCATACGACTGTCAGCTGATTTCTCAACAGAAACTATGCAGGCCAGACGGGAGTGGCAAGAAATATTCAAAGTGATGAACAGCAAGAACCTACAACCTAGATTACTCTACCCAGCAAAACTATCATTCAGAGTTGAAGGTCAGATAAAGAGCTTCACAGACAAGAAAAAGCTAAAGGAGTTCATCACTACCAAACCAGGATTACATGAAATGCTGAAGGGTATTCTTTAAGAAGAGGAAGAAGAAAAAGGTAAAGATAAAAATTATGAACAACAAAATGACAACAAATACATACCTACCAACAAGTGAATCTAAAAATCAAGTGAATGGAAAGTCTGATGAACAGAATGGACTGATGAATATAATAGAATCAGGGACATAGAAAGGGAGTGGACTGACAATTCTCAGGGGTAAGGGGGTGTGAGGGGTGAGGAAAGAGATTGGACAAAAATCTTACACCTATGGATGAAGACAGTGGCGGGGGGTAAGGGCATGGGGTGGGGTGGGGAATCAGGTAGAGGGGAGCTATGGGGGGAAAAAAAGAGGAACACCTGTAATAATCTGAACAATAAAGATTTATTTTTAAAAAAAAGGAAAAAAAAAAAGATGCTCAATGTCACTAATCATCAGGGAAATGTAAGCTAAAACCAAAATGAGGTACCACCTCACACCTGTCAATATATTATCAATAAATCACAAACAAGCGTTGGTAAGGATGTGGAAAAAAGAGGACCCTCGTGCACTGTTGGTGGGAATGTAAATTGGTGTAGCCACTATGCAAATCAGTATGGAGATTCGTAAAAAAAAAAAAAAAATTGAGTATTACTCAGCCATAAAAGAGAATAAAATCTCACCTTTTTCAACAACATGGATGGACCTAGAGCAGGGGTGGGCAAACTTTTTGACTCAAGGGCCACAATGGGTTCTTAAACTGGACCGGAGGGCCGGAACAAAAGCATGGATGGAGTGTTTGTGTGAACTAATATAAATTCAAAGTAAAGGAGCGGAGGGGTGAGCAAGAGAACCCTCTGCTCTTTCGGCTCCGCGGGCAGGATAGAACAGCCGAACGGGCCGGATCCGGCCCGAGGGCCGTAGTTTGCCCACGGCTGACCTAGAGGGTATTATGCTAAGTGAAATAAGTCAGACAGAGAACCACAAATTTCTTATGATTTCATTTATATGTGAAATCTAAAAAAAAACCAAAATGAACAAACAAAACAGAAATGAGCTCATAGATACAGAAAACTGATAGTCACCAGATGGGAGGAGGGCTGGAGGGATGAGTGAAAAATGGGAAGGGATTAAGAAATAGAAATTGTGTATTATTTTAGCAACTCAGTATTACTCTCACTTGAGCTGAATAGAGAACATTTTTTAATGAATATAAATGAATTCTGTGAGGATTTTGTTTTGCTTTTTCCTTAACAAACTCCTCCTGCACCTCTCACTGGCTGCCTTTTAACACTATGTTGTACACCTGAAACTAATATATTGTATGTCAACGGTAACTGAAAATAATTTTAAGATTCTACTTAAGGGCTTCATTCTCCCCTCACCTATTTTAATTTTATATATAACAATGGACTCATTCATTCCTCACTTGGACTCCAATTCCTAACCACGCTGCCACAGCTAGCTTTTTGTTGATGCCTTCCTCTCTCAGGCTTACCTACTAGCTTTTGGTTTGAATTACTTAAGAATAAAAGACAATGCTGAGTTTTTATCTGGACAAATATTGAACTTATATGCTCTTCTTGTACCTACTGGTGCTTATATGATTTTTCTTCTTTATTTAGTTAATGAGACAAGATGGTTTTCAAATGTCAAACAAAACTTGCATTCCTGAGATAAACCCTCCTTAGTCACGGAATATTATCTTGTTTTCTCTTGTGGGTTTTTTTTTTTTTTTTTTTTTTTTTTAGAAAGGCAAGCATAAAATTTATTGACCACAGCTAAAATATACTTAGAAGAGTGAAACAAGGAAGGCCATAGAAGCAACAGGAGAGCCTAGGCTGGGCTGCCTTAGCTCATTGGGAAGTCACAGACTAGGGGGCTTTGGAGACAAGTTCAGGGGATAAGCCCAAAAAGAGCTCTACTGCCCATTGTTCCCCTGGTTGCAAGTCTCATGCAGTCCCTTACAGATTAGGGGATACATGCAGGGGGGGAGGGGGAAAAAGAGGGGCAAGGGGAACGGCACGGGCATGCTCCCTGGAGGGAGAGAACACCTGGAATATTATCTTTATTTGCATATTGCTGAACTTGATTTGCTAATATTTTGCTAAAAATTTTATGGAGATATTTATGATCATGAGTAGTATCATCTAGATTTGTGTCGTTGTCTGATTTGGGTATGGGGTAATGCTACCCTCATAAAGAGTTGGGACATATTTCTTCTGCCTCACTCTTCTGAAAGGATCTGTGTAGAACTGTTATTATTTCTTCCTAAAATGTTTGGTAGAATTTAGCAGTGATACCATTGGAGCCTGAAGTAAGATCTCATTGTGAGGTTTTTAACTTTGAATCAATTTCTTATTGAGTGAACTTTGACAGCTTGTGTCCTTTAAAGAATTTTTCCGTTTCATCTAAATAGTTGAAGTTATTGGCATAAGGTTGCTAACAATATTCCCTTATTACCTATATACTGACTATAAGATCTGCAGTGAAGTCACCTCTTTCATTCCTATTATTGGTAACTTGTGTCTTTTTCTTGATCACTTTGCTTAGAGGTAAATTAATTATATTCGTTTAAAGAATGAGCTTCAGCCCTAGCTGGTTTGGCTCAGTGGATAGAGCGCTGGCCTGTGGACTGAAGGGTCCTGGCTTCGATTCTGGTCAAGGGCATATGCCTAGGTTGTGGGCTTGATCCCCAGTAGGGGGCGTGCAGGAGGAAGCCCATTATTGATTCTCCCTCATCATTGATGTTTCTATCTTTCTCCCTCTCCCTTCCTCTCTGAAATCAATAAAAATATGTTTTTTAAAAAAAGAATAACCAGCCTAGCTAAGTTTGGCTCAGTGGAGAGTGTCAGCCTACAGACTGAAGGGTCCCAGGTTCAATTCCAGTCAAAGGCACTGACAATGATTGCATGCTCAATCCCTGGCCCTGGTTCGGGTGTGTCTGGGAGGCAACCAATCGATGTGTCTCTCTCACACTGATATTTCTCTGTCTCTCCCCCTCCCTTCCACTCTCTCCAAAAATCAATGGAAAAATATCCCCTGGAGAGGATTAAAAAAAAAAAAAAAAAGGAATAACCAACTATACCAAATCTGCTGAGAAGTTAATAATAAGAATTAGAAAATGACCACTTTAGCCCGGCTGGCATGGTTCAGTGGTTGAGCATTTACCTATGAACTAGGAGGTCATGGTTCGATTCCCAGACAGGTTGCGGGCTCAATCCCCAGTGAGGCATGCAGGAGGCAGCTGATCAATGATTCTCTCTCATTGATGTTTCCATCATTCTCTCCCTCTCCCTTCCTCTCTGAAATCAATAAAAATATATTTAAGTAAAAGGAAAAGAAAATGACCACTTTATCTGGCAACCTGGATATTACTGGTAACTATAAGAGCAGTTTCAGTGAGGGGAAAAAAAAGAAGAAAATCTGAACTAAGTAGGCTGCGGAGAAAATGGAAAGCAATGAAGTGATGACAATGAGTACATACAACTCTTGTGAATTTTGTTATAAACTGGAACAGAGAAGAGGTAGTAGCAAGGGGGTGATTTGGAATAAAAAGATAGTTGTTTATGTTTACAGATCAGAGCTACCAGAGTATGCTGATGTGAATGATCCTATACAGAGGGAGAAACTGCTACTGAAGGAGCATGAAGGAACAATAGGAAAGCAAAATGCTTGAGATGACAAGAGAGATTGGATCCAGCCTTCAAGAGGAGTTGGCTGACCTTTAGATAAAATAATAAACAATTTACCTTTAGTACAGGAGAGAAAACAGATAGTATGGGTACATATACAGAGTAGTTTGGAAGATTTTATGACTGGAAAACAAGAGACTTTTCATCTGATTCCTCCTACTTTCTCAATATAGTACAAGGCAAGATCATCAATCGAGGAGGGTAGATTACAGGTTTAAGAAGAAAGAAAATGTGAATAGTCATTTTAGAGAGGGCTCAGTAAATGTACTAAATGGTATTTCTATTTCTAAGTGGAAAACTAATAAATACTTTCATTATTAGCTATTTTTAGTCATATAAAAGTAGAAATTTCAATCACCAACTGGGAGTCAGTTAAATCAACAGAATTCTACTTAGTCAAACAATGAAATAAAAGTGTATACAGGGGCCAAAACCGGTTTGGCTCAGTGGATAGAGCGTCAGCCTGCGGACTGAAAGGTCCCAGGTTCGATTCCGGTCAAGGGCATGTAACTTGGTTGCGGGCACATCCCCAGTAGGAGGTGTGCAAGAAACTGATCGATGTTTCTCTCTCATCAATGTTTCTGACTATCTATCCCTCTTCCTTCCTCTCTGTAAAAAAAAATCAATAAAATATATTAAAAAAAAAAAGTGTATACAGGGGTGGAAAAGAATACAATAATTAACAAACGTTAATACAATAAAAACTCTGTGTACGCCCTAACCGGTTTGACCGGTTTGGCTCAGTGGCTAGAGCGTCAGCCTGCGGACTAAAAGGTCCCAGGTTCAATTCCGGTCAAGGGCATGTACCTTGGTTGCGGCACATCCCCAGTAGCAGGTGTGCAGGAGGCAGCTGATCGATGTTCCTCTCTCATCGATGTTTCTAACTCTCTATCCTTCTCCCTTCCTCTCTGTAAAAAAATCAATAAAATATGTATTTTAAAAAAATAATAAGTAAAAAAATTCTGTGTACACCTACTTTTGCCCACCCCTGAATACCTATATATAAAAAAGCCTAAGCAACTCAACAACCAGTTGACTGGTTGTTATGATGTGCACTGACCGCCAGGGGGCAGACACTCAATGCAGAAGCTGCTCCCTGGTGGTCAGTGCACTCCTACAGCCAATCTCCCAGGCCAGCAAACCTCCCGTGGCCCCTCCCCCAGCCGTGCACTGGGCCTCTAGTATGTATATAAACAGATATGCAGTACGTCACTAAATAATTATTTGATTTGTAAAATGGCATAATAAAATTCTATCCATGTGTTAAAATACATATGTGAGTATATTTATATATGCACAGATATGTTTTCATAAACACAGAAAAAAGCCTGGGTTAAATATACAACAAACTCTTGTGAGGGGTAGATATTGAGAGAGGCACCTATATATGCAACAAGAAAAACCTACAGGCCAAATATGTACAGAAAATTCTATGTCCCTGACAAACACCAATAGTAAACACCATAATTCAAAGATTCAGGCAAAGACTTTTGTCATGGTACATTTTAATGAAAAACTAAAAGCAATCTAAGAAATGTAAAAAAATTATGCAATTATTAAAAACATTCACAAAATGTTACATGTTTTAAGGAGAAATATTTCAGACATACAAAAAAGCATAAAGATTATAAAGAGCGCCCATATACCAAAAACACTTAGATTAAGAACTTAATATAATTTTTTAATGACATGGGACTTTATGATGTTAAGTGGAAAAAAAAACCCTCAGAATACAAAATTCGAGTATGACTTCAGCTATGTAAAACAGTATGTAAAGGAGAAGAAAATACATAAAAATGTCAATAATGGTTTTCATTGGGTGCTAAGACTGTGTGTGGGTGACATTCCTATCTCTTTATACTTTGCCATTGATAGGTTTCTACAATAAGCTGTTATCACTTTTATAATTATAAACAATTTAGTTTAAAAGTACAAAAATTTACTAGCACCATTACCTTGGGATCATGAACAAATGTATTTCCTTTGGTTCCAGGAGGGAAATCTCCAGTACAAATATATTTTAAACATTCAATAATGGTCTAAAGAAAGAGAAAATTACATTTAGTCATAAGAGAACCACAGAAGTTAATCATACAATATTCATTATAAAAATATTATTTACCATAGAGACTATGAAGGACACAATCAGATACAATTTGACATAAAACCTGCAATAGAGGTATGATTAAGTATTAAAGAATAATTGCTGTAAGTTCCTAGAAAAACTACACAATTAAGAAAGTATAATAGCCCTTAGCCGGTTTGGCTCAGATAGCGTCAGCCTGTGGACTGAAAGGTCCAGGGTTCGATTCTGGAAAAGGGCACATGCCTGGGTTGCAGGCTCGATCCCCAGCAGGGGGCTTGCAGGAGGCAGCCAGTCAATGATTCTCTCTCCTCATTGATGTTTCCATCTCTCCCTCTCCCTTATTTTTAAAAAGTATAATAAAATAATTATTTGGAAAAAATTCTCTAATTCCAATTAAAATCATTAAGCTAATTTAATAACAATGGCTAATTAAAAAGCATGGTCACCATAATTAATAACAATATTGTATAACTGAAATTTGCTGAACTTAAATGTTTTCACTAAAAAAGATAAATATGTGAGATGATGGATTTGTTAATTAACTACATAGGGGGAATCCTTCCACCATTAGGTATTATCAGATCACCAGATGTATACTTTAAATATCTTACAATTTTATGTGAATTATACCTTGATAAAACTGAAATTTTTAAAAAAGTAAAAAACAAAACCAATGGCTATTACATAGACCTTACTATGTGCCAGGTACTGAATTAACCACTTTTACATAGAGTAACCTTTTAATTCTCACATTAATCCTAGGCTCTAGAAACTATTTTTTATCCCCATTTTACAAATGAGAAAACTAAGGCATAGAACATTTAGGTCACTCTTGCAGTCACATAAGCTAATAAATGTTGAAGAAAAAATTTGTATTCAGGCAGCCAGTGCTCATAAACACTACACTAGTCTCCTTTACAGTAGATCACTTAACACAATGCTAGCTACATAAAAGGCATTCAACAAATATAACATTTTTGCATAAAAGTAGACAGGAGTCAGACATTCAGTTCTCAACACTAAACCTTTCCTCTTTCTCCTCGCTTTTAACAAAACTTCATTTACTCTTCTCCCCGTTACACTCTGCTTTTTCTCAAGCCATCCTTCCAGAACACAATCCAGCCTTTTGGCTATACTTTTTCCACAACTTCTTGCCAATCCAGGGCCCAACCTAAATTTCTAAATAGTCCCAGAAGTTTAAAAAAACCGCTGTAAATAAGTTGTGCTCAAACTTACTGACTAGGTAAGAGCATCCAACAACAAAATACAGGCATACCCGAAGATATTGCGGGGTTGGTTCCAGACCACTTCAATAAAGCAAGTCAATTTTGTTTTTGCTGGGTTTGCCTTAAGTTTATTTTTTTAAAAAACACACACACAACACGCAGCACCTGTTGAGAGCAATAAACCACGCACAATAAAAGAAGGTATGCCAGCAGTTTTCCAATTCAACTAAGCCTCACTGCATCTGTTTCATTTTAAAATTAAGCCATTTGTTTTTTATTAATTATACTTAAACAGTCGGCGTACTTGTAAACTCACATATTTGTATTTTATAACTTTTTATGAAGTTCCTGTATTGAGAAAACTACTAAGAAGTGAGTGCTATGCTTGGGAGCAAGGAGTGTTAGAAAGCACCGATACAGACAAAAAGGATTCTTGTAGGGCAGAGCTCTCGGTCTCGTGGGGTTCCCAAGTAAACCTGTCCACCAGGCAGGCCTGGACATCCTTAGGATGCTGGGTCTGCTCGACTCCTAAAATCGCTGACCACGCCCCGGGGCCGGGAAGTCACCGGAGGAGAGGACAGGCACTTCCTGGGGCCCCAAGAAGGAAGCAGTAGGGACGCCTCTCGTTCCTAATCAGCATTCTGCTCCCCAGGTATTTTATTCCTCAGTTTTTTGACCCGTAAACTGAAGGGGGCTACTCCGCACTTACCGTCTTCCCTGCCCCATTGGGTCCAACCAAAATTGTGAGGGGAGTGAAGAAAGTGATAATTTGCTTATCTTTGTCCTCTATTCCAAAACTCCGCACGCCCATAACGCTCATCTTTTCGATCCGGGACATGTTTGTAAATGTTTCTTATTTCAACACCAGCAAGATTTAGCGGTGAGACAGCAGCGCGGCGAACGCGAGCCGGCAGGCTCCCGTGGGAGCGAAGGCTCTGGCTGGAACCCTTCCTCCCACACCAGCCTTCTTCCCGGCTGGCGGGCTAGAGCGGGGGAGAGTCGCCCAGGGATGCCCGCGAGAGTCACAAAACACCGGCCACGGGACCCCACGATCGTGCCCACTCACAGATTCCCGCCTCGGCTGCCCCGCGGGTCACGTGAGCGGCTGCGGCCTACGCGCCTTTACGCCGCAGGCCCGGGGCACTCTGGGAACGCGAAGGCCCGCCCTGCGTGCGCAGCTCCGGCTTCTAGAGGTTTGAATGCTGCGTGTTTCCGGTGGCGGCAGTTCCGGCTCCCTGATCCCTGCTGGCGGTCCTGGCCGAATGGACAGGCACTAACTTTAAGGGGAGACGAAGACTTGCAACGGATCACGGTTCTCAAAGTGTGATCCCGGGAATGGAGGAGAGTGCAGTGTTTGCTAACGTCAAAACTATTTTTCTAGCCCTCGCCGGTTTGGCTCAGTAGATAGGGCATCGGTTGGATTCCGATCAAGAGCACATGCGGGGGTTGCGGGCTTGATCTACAATGGGGGTCGTGGAGGAGGCAGTCGATCAATAATTCTCACCAAAAAAAAACCGAACCACTATTTTTCTGAAAGTAGATGTTATTTACCTTTTCTACTCTCATTCGCTCACTAATGGGTTTTCCAGTGATCTCATGACGTGTGGTGACGCCATCGCAATAGTGACTAGTGGAATGTTTTTACTAGATTTCGTGTGGATCATAGGGTATATAAATGGCGAATCACTATGTTGGACACCTCAAACCAGTATAATACTGTATACCAACTATATTTTAATGAAAATAAAATTTTGAAGCTCTTTGGGGTCCGCAGTAATTTTTAAGGGTGTAGAAAGGTGTTTAAGACTAAAAGTAAAATGCTCTGGCATATGATGTGAAGGAAATCCACTCATAAGTATTGACACAAGATAGGAATAGACACCTTTCAAAAAAGGAAGTTTCAGTTATGCAAGATGAATAATAAGAGATCTATATACCACAGTGCTTACAGTTAACAATACTAGATTGTATAATTACAATTTTGCTAACAGGGTAGATCTTAAGTGTTCTTACAAAAAAAATAAAGAAGGTCGAGGGAAACCTGAAGGTGATAGGTACGCTAGTGGCGTTGACGGAGTAGACTTACCTCCAGAGTCATCACATTGTATGCATGAAGTACGTACAACTTTTATATTTCAAAAAATTGAAAGTAAAATAAGGGAAAGAGAAATTACCTTTCTTAAAAATAAGAAATTTGTGGCCCTGGCCTGGTAGCTCAGTTGGTTAGAATATTGTCCCTATATGCTAAGGTTGCTGGTCCCATCTCTGGTCAGGGCACTTACAAGAAGCAAACAATGAATGCATAAATAAGTGGAACAACAAGTTGATATTTCTCTTTGTCTTTCGCTCTTTCTAAAAATAAATTTAAAAATGAGAATATTGCTTTTTGGAAACCAACTTAATGGAGGGATATGATATGCAAGGATGTATAGACAACATTACAAAAACAATAATGGAAGACATTAAAATTAAAATAAAAACTTTGGACTACTGAGATAGAAAAACGTAGGAAACACTCTCCAATCATATACTCCCAAGACAATCGCTTATAGAACGTAATACATAAACTAAAAAATACATTAAAGGTGCAAGTGGGAAAGCCAGTAAATAGTGTCTTGAAGTACCAAGTGCTAAAACATGAAAGTGTCAGTTATTACAGTACATATTTTAAATTACAAATGGAACAAAATACTGAAATTTTACAATAATGCCTTATGTATACAATAATGCCTTCTTACCAAATGTGATAAAACAATGACACTATCAGGGGTGGGCAAACTTTTTTTTTAATAAATCTTTATTGTTCAGATTATTACAATTGTTTCTCCTTTTTCCCCCATAGCTCCCCTCCACCCGGTTCCCACCCCACCCTTTGCCCTTACCTCCCCCCACATTGTCCTCATCCATAGGTGTACGATTTTTGTCCATTCTCTTCTTGCACCCCCATACCCCTTTCCCCCTGAGAATTATCAGTCCACTCCCTTTCTATGCCCCTGATTCTATTATATTCACCAGATTATTCTGTTCCTCAGGTTTTTAATTCACTTGATTTTTAGGTTCACTTGTTGATATGTATTTGTTGTTCATAATTTTTCTCTTTACTTTTTTCTTCTTCCTCTTCTTAAAGAATACCTTTCAGCATTTCATATAATACTGGTTTGGTGGTGATAAACTCCTTTAGCTTTTTCTTATCTGTGAAGCTCTTTATCTGCCCTTCAATTCTGAATAATAGCTTTGCTGGGTAGAGTAGTCTTGGTTGTAGGTTCTTGCTGTTCATCACTTTGAATATTTCTTGGCACTCCCGTCTGGCCTGCATAGTTTCTGTTGAGAAATCAGCTGACAATCGTATGGGTGCTCCCTTGTAGGTAATTAACTGTTTTTCTCTTGCTGCTTTTAATATTCTCTCTTTGTCTTTTGCTCTTGGCATTTTAATTTTGATGTGTCTTGGTGTGGTCCTCTTTGGATTCCTTTTGTTTGGGGTTCTGTGCGCTTCCTGGACTTGTAAGTCTATTTCTTTCACCAGGTGGGGGAAGTTTTCGGTCATTATTTCTTCAAATAGGTTTTCAGTATCTTGCTCTCTCTCTTCTTCTGGCACCCCCATAATTCGGATGTTGGTACGCTTGAAGTTGTCCCAGAGGCTTCTTACACTATCTTCAACTTTTTGGATTCTTTTTTCTTTTGCTTTTCCGGTTGAGTGTTTTTTGCTTCTTTATATTTCAAATCTTTCACTTGATTCTTGCGTTCCTCTAGTCTGCTGTTGGGTCTCTGTATAATATTTTTTATTTCAGTCAGTGTATGTTTAATTTCTAGTTGGTCCTTTTTCATATCTTCGAGGGTCTCATTATATTTATTGGCCTTTTCTAGGATGTTTTTGAAGAGCCTTATAACCGTGGTTTTGAATTCTATATCCAGTCGTTTGTTTTCCTCCATTTCTTTCATTTGTGATCTGTTTTTTCGTCTCCCCATTTTTCTTTTTTTTTTTTTTTAAATATATTTTATTGATTTTTCACAGAGAGGAAGGGAGAGGGATAGAGAGTTAGAAACATCGATGAGAGAGAGACATCGATCAGCTGCCTCCTGCACACCCCCCACTGGGGATGTGCCCGCAACCAAGGTACATGCCCTTGACTGGAATCGAACCCGGGACCCCTCAGTCCCCAGGCCGACGCTCTTGCCACTGAGCCAAACCGGTTAGGGCTCGTCTCCCCATTTTTCACTGCTTTGCTGAGTTGGTAGAGTAGCTTTGTGTGCTAGGTTTTCTATATGGCCCAATGGGTCGGCCTCCCCAGTTAACCTGAGGTGGACACTCTTGGTGCACCCCTTTGTGGACTGTGTGTACAGCCTTGTTGTAGTTAAGTCTTGATTGTTGTTGGTATCACTGGGAGGAATTGACCTCCAGGCCAGTTGGCTGTGAGGATTAGCTGTGTCTACACTGGGAGATTTTCGGTGCTGGAGACAGCCTTATAGGATTAGCCTTGCCAGATTGCAAAAGCCGCTGTGCTCAGCTTGGGAGGGGTGGAGTCTCAGGGCGGAGCAGACAGTCTTGGCTTCCTGTCAGCCCTGCCCTCCCACGTGAGTCTCTAGACCTCCGCCCTCTGCGGTTCCCGAGTTTCCGCCCTACAGTCCAGACTTCCCCGGTAAGAGCGTGGGTCCCCAGGGGCTCGCCCGGAACTGTGGTTCAGTGCAGTCAGGAGCTTCTGACTCCCTTCCGCCAGGGACAGCCTGTGGTAACCTCTGCAGTCAGTCCTTGTGCGCACTCGCGCCTCCAGACCCCTGCCGCCGCGGCTCCCCTGAGTCTCCGAGTTTCTGAGTCTACGGGTGCCTTTCTCTCTACCTGACAGTCCAGACTCCCCCTGTATGAGCCTGGGTCCACAGGGTTTCGCCCGAAACTGAGGTTCAGTGCAGTCGGGGGCTTCTTTTCCCCTCCCACCAGAGAAAGCCAGCCAGGCACTCCGCTGCCCTTCCTGTCTGCGCGCGCGTGTCTCTGTACCTCAGCTTTTTGCCGCTCCTTCTCCGTGAGCTTTCCTCTTTCCTTCTAGTTGTAGAATTTCCACTCAGCCAGTTTTCCTGTGGTTCTGGATGGTGTCCATTCTATCTTTTAGTTGTAGTTTTGAAATTGTTGTGCGGGGCAGCAGTTTAGGTGCTTACCTATGCCGCCATCTTGGTTTTTCCTGGGCAAACTTTTTGACTCGAGGGCCACAGTGGGTTCTTAAACTGGACCGGAGGGCCGGAACTAAAGCATGGATGGAGTGTTTGTGTGAACTAATATAAATTCATAGTAAAGGAGCGGAGGGGAGAGCAAGAGAACCCTCCGCTCTTTCGGCTCCGTGGGCCGGATAGAACAGCCGAACGGGCTGGATCCGGCCCGCGGGCCGTAGTTTGCCCACGGCTGCACTAGATTAAAGCCTTCTTTTATTTTAAAAAAAGTTTTTACTTTTTAATTTTTTCTTTTTACTCACTACCTAAAAATTACTAGGAGACACTAAAGTAATGAATGTTTAGCACCTCCGTTTGTCTCATTGGAGCTTTCATAAAGTTTCTATAGAAGACTATTCAAAGTGGACTTCACTGTTGAGTTCATTATTTTCATACCTATTTTCTGTGGTTGATTGAAAGGAGATTCTCATAGTAGGACTCCAAACATGTAAACAGTGAAGAAACTAGGAAGTCTGATTTAATCTCTTGTCCGGTATTAAAATAATGAAAGCTCATTTTTTAAAAATCAGGTTTACTGAAGCATAACTTGCGTACAGTAAAATTCACTCTTTCCAGCATACGGTTCTATGAGTTTTGACAAATATAAACAGATGTGTAACTACCAAGACCACTTTTCTTCCCCCCGCCAGCTCCCCACCAATTTTCAGGGGTGGGGAACCTTTTTTTCTGCCAATGGCCATTTGGATATTTATAACATCATTCGAGGGCCATACAAAATTATAAAATTAAGAATTAGCCTGCTATATTTGGTCAAACATTTAATTAACTTACCCCTAATGCCTTGGCAGGGCCAGACCAAATGATTTCGAGGGCCTTATATGGCCCTCCCCATCCTTGAAGATAAATACTTCAATGCCAGTAAGAAGAAAAAAACAAATCTATATTTTACTTACCATTCTTAAGTTCTAGGTAGATGAAGAGCTAGATATTTCTGAAAACAATAAAAGAAAAATCCAGAAATGTAATTACTCTCACTTTTAAAGCAGAATTTTATACTCAAAGTAACACAAGAAATTAGCAATGACTGGGGCAACCAGACATTGTCTCCTCCTGAAATCTTAATATGAAGTATCCAACATCACGTCTTATGCAGTTTGTTTTTTTTAAGGTTAAGCTTTAATCACACCTTTAAATTTAACTTCTAGTTCATAGGAATTAAGGATTAAGCTACTAACACATAAGGATGGGAAAGGTAAACCTGGATGTGCTGCAAAACACTAGCCCTGGTTCTCTTTGTCATTAAAACAAGAAGATTTTAAAAGGCTTTTTTTTTTTTTTTAAGGACTGTTGCAAATGAAAAGACTTGAGTTGCATGTCACCCATATTCAGCACGTGGTCCTGGAGTTGATCCTGATCTGGACATAGAGATATGAAGGGAATTTGGAGGATACATGGGGAAACTTTTTCTGGATGTAGACTGCAAATTAAATGCCAAAAAGAATTATTAATTTCATTATATTAGACGTGGTAATATTTTGCTATATAAGAAAATGATCATTTTTTGAGGTACATATGGAAGTGTTAATGAGAGTGTCATGCTTTCTGTCATTTAAAATACTTCAGAAAACAAGTTATGAGTTAAAGTGAAAAAAACGGATATGAGAAGGTAAATTCCACTACAAAAATTTTCAACTTTGTAACAATAGGAAACTCTAAAACTAAGGTAACTCTAGGAGGAAGGTGGAAAAGATTTGCAATAAAAATGATTAATCCTTAAAATAAAAATAACTGAAAAGGCAAATCAGTCAAGTTCCCAGTTCTCAGTAAACTACTATTGAAAAATGTTTGGTTTCACTTATATCATACTCAATGAAATGGAAATTAAACTACCATGAGATATTATCTTATACCGACTAGTGAATCTCTTTATCCTTATAGTAATTTCTCATATAAGTTATTTTTCTAGTGTTGGTATTTCTACATCAGCTTTATTTTTATTAGTATTTGATCAGTCTATTTTTTTATCCCTTGATTTTCAACCTTTTTAAAAATATATTTTTTTATTGATTTCAGAGAGGAAGGAAGAGGGAGAGAAAGATAGAAACATCAATAATGAGAGAGAATCATTGATTGGCTGCCTCCTGCATGCCCCACATAGGGGATTGAGCCCGAAACCTGGGCATATGCCCCTCCTGGTTCATAGGTCAATGCTCAACCACTGAACCACACCGGCCTGGCATGATTTTCAACCTTTTAATGTCATTTTTCATGAAGTGTATTTGTTGAAAATAGATGAAATGATTTTAATATAATTTTATAGTATCTTCCTTTCAATAGGTGAGTTTAATCTATTTTTCAATTACTGTCGTTCCTGATAAATTTGGATATATTTCTCATATCTTTTTCTGTGCTCTTTCTTTACTTCTTTTTCTCCTTTCCTAGTTTCTGGATTGATTAAGCTTCCTTTATTCCCATGTTTTAGTCCACTGGTTTGGGACTTATACATTCAATATCTGTTATTTTAGTGGTTACTCTTAAAAATTTTACATGCCTATTTTGAAGTCCAAAGTTAGTATCTTTAGCATCCTCCCAAACAATACAAGACCATAAAATGCACCAATTCTGATCACTCTATCTCCTACATGATCATTGTTTAGTGTCTGTTCCTCATTGTCTTGAAACCCCATAAATAAATTGTTTTTAACCAGCATTATTTATTTAGGTTTACCAACATATTTGTCAGTCTCTTTGATTATCACCACTTCTGGCATCATACCTTCCTTCTGGGTTCATTTCACTCATTCCATTAGCAAAACCATTAAACACTATCGCTAAAGAGACTTCAGGGAAATAAATCTATCCCACAGTGCTGATATCAGGATTAAACAAAGTTACTTTTTTAAAGTGCTTTATAAGTTGCAAAACACTGTGAAAATGTAAGAGATTTATTTTTTGTGCATTGAATATTTGCAGAGGGGTCATCTTATAAAATGTAATAAAAGCTAAAAAATTATCACACAACTTCCTTAACATAAAGAAATATTTTAGAAATGATACAATGAACTTTTTAGAAAGTACTTTATAAGTTGCAAAACACTGTTAAAATATAAGAGGTTTATTTTTTGTGCATTGAATATTTTCAGAGGGGTGATCTGGTAAAATGTAACAAAAGCTAAAAAATTATTACACAAGTTCCTTAGCATAAGGAAATATTTAGAAATTATACAGTATCTTATAAATGATAAAATTATGGAATGCTGGAAACAACCCAAATGGTGAAGTAAATTATGATACATTAATCTCATCTAATAGCAGGTAACCTTTAGAATAAACAAATAGATACATGAAGAATTAAGCAAAAAAGATAAACACAGATTGCATATATTCATTGGTTTACAATTCTGTAATGCTATGTATGTGTTAGTAAAGATTGGAAGAAGTCATCAAAAAACTGATAGTTGCTAGGCCAAGAGGAAGAAGTTCTGTTATTTTCCTATAATGTTATTTATTCAATAAAAATGTATTTTAAACATATGCTTGAGGATTGAAAAGATGGAGGTTAGATTAAGATAAAAAGAAGAAAGAGATACTATCATTTTACATTTAGTCACCAAGAAAATTTTGTGGCATCATGCCCAGTGGGTTGATTAAAATCAGTTCATAGAAAAGTCATTTGACCTTAAGTGACTACACAGTTAGTAAAAACCACAGGTATCAATTTTTAAAAACGGGTTGCCAATTTGGAAGGTTTTAGGGCAAAGGGATGGATGTTACTCACTAATATACCTTTTCAACACCATTCAACATCTTTTTTCTAAATGATATAATCACTCACAATTCTTAATTCTGCATACTGGTTGCTAATTTCTTTCTGTTCTCCTAAAATAATGTGGATTTTAAAAAATGCCATGATAGTTCATATTGGCTTGGTCTCTAGCTTAACCTTGAAGTTTTGCTCTATCTTTTCATTAGGAGACCTTTAGACTCCTTGAATTTCTACAGTATTCATATTAATTTGTTCAACTAATACAACCAAGTGCCTGCTTATTCATTCAGTTATTTATTCAACAAGCATTAATTGAGTGCCTACAATAGGCTGGTCCTTGAGAATGAAGAGATCAATCAAATAAAATCCTTATTCTCAAGGAGCTCACAGTCTAGTGGTGAAGGCAAAGGTCCCAAGTCTATGACATTTAAGGGATACAAAGTCTCTTTCATAATAATAGTAAAAAACAATTATTAAATTTTTTTCAACGTGCAATGTTATTTTTTTAATCTTCACCCAAGGATATGATTATTGATGAGAGAGAGAAAGAGAGAGAGAGAGAGAGAGAGAGAGAGAGAGAGAGAGAGAGAGAGAGAGAGAAACATTGATGTGAGGGAGAAACATTGATGGGTTGCTTTTCGTTCATGCCCTGATTGTCTCTCCCCCTCCCTGCCACTCTCTATAAAAATCAATGGAGCCCGACTGGCATGGCTCAGTGGTTGAGCATTGACCTATGAATCAGGAGGTCAGGGTTCAATTCCTGGTCAGGGCACATGCCCGGGTTGCTGGCTTAATCCACAGTGTGAGCATGCGGTCAATGATTCTCTCTCATCATTGATGTTTCTCTCTCTCCCTCTCCCTTCCTCTCTGAAATCAATAAAAATATATTTTTTAAAAATCAATGGAAAAATATCCTTGGGTGAGGATTAACAAAATAAAATAATAATAACAACAACAACAACTAGCCCTCCATTAGGGATCCACAACTATACTGTAAATCAGAGGCTGCAAAATGACACACTTTATGGTTCTTGAAAATATGACTTGCCAACATTTAAAAATCAAGAGATTATACATAATAATAAGGATTTCTGGCTTTGTTTGAAAAAGTTGATGATCTGGCAACATAAGGCCACGGGTGTCACATGGCAACAATCAGCTGGAGCTGTGTAGCACCTGCCACCTGTAGACAGGTCATACCTGCTGCAGTTTACCATAGCCCCAAGCCTTTCAAGTGTTCAAATTAGATGTGTCTAACCAAGAGTCCCAAACTTCAGCACAAACAAAACCAGACATGCTACAGAAAGGCTGCCCTGAAGTCCGACACCACGTTTAACCTACCTGGGCAGAGCTCTAATTATATGCATGTAAAAGGCATGTGTACCCCACAGCTGCCTCTGTTTCTCCTGCAGAACTCTACCCAGCTTTGGGAAAGGGTTCTATATAGCCATTTGTGTTTGGTACCATCTGCCCTAGATCGTTCTACAGTCAGGCTTCCAGGCACCAACACAGGCCCACTCTGGGACACTGACTGAAAACCTCCATTGAAAGCAAGTGGCTTACAGTTCCATTATGTGTGCTCAGGCCTGGGAGGAAGGAAGTGTGTGGTTGAGTAGGAGGCCTCATTAGCTCCCTTCTGGGATTATAGGTCTGAGCCTAAGGAACACAAAAGCTGAGTCCTCTAATCAGACCTGGCCCACCCAGGGTGTGAAAGGACATCCCCACCCTTGTCGGACGTGAAGGAGAGGCCATGCCCGTATATTATGTGGTTGTGATGGATACTTACTGGTCAACTTCCCAGCATCCATAGCCCTCTTACTACTACCCAGGACCCCCAATTTCGTAAGTGTGCCATTTGGGTGGGATGAAGCCCACCTCCAGTTCCAGAGAGAGACAATCAGTATATCCCATACCCCTGGCCACCGTCCAAGGGTGAACATGTATGTGCTCCCTTGTCACAAGGAGGCTGAATGCTGGGACTTTTGATTGAGCAATCAGAAAAGCACAATGTGCTTTCTGCTGCTTCTCAGGAACAGGATTCACATAGATCCAGGAGTTCTGACATCGTCTTGGGACCACAGTGGGAGAGCTGTCTGAGAAGGGAGTCAAGAAGAGCCACTGAGGCAAGCAAAACATAAAGGTGCCTCCATACTGGACCATTTGGTTATACGAGCTAATAAATTCCCTGGTTGGCTTCAACCAGTTTGGGTTTGGTTTTTGGTTACTGGCAACACAAAGGATCCTCACCAGCACCCCAGTGAACACCACTTGAGCCAGCTCCGTTTTGGTGATCTCTGCCCTAATCACCATCTTCCCACCAGTATTTTCAATTTCTTGTAAGGCAAGTCCCTGTGATAGAATTCAGTAGACCTCAGGGGAAAAGAAAGTTCCCAATATTTGTGTATTTTAGCCTAAAATTCTATTTCGTGGTTTATGCCATACTTATCTTTTTTATGTATATCTTTTAAGAGGAAATTCAATGATCTGTGTTTAAGAAATGCAAATGTGGGGCAGTGATGTATCAACCCAGATATTTTCTTTTGTACTAGAAAATGTTTTTGAAGGGGAAAAAACAGGGATTTTTATTATTAAAAGATAAAAGTAAACTTGTTTTTTTTAAGACACAAGGCATTGGAAACATTTGGTTTCACAACATGCCATTATTAGGCAGTCTCTATCTGATGGTTGGAAATTATTCATTTCCTCAAAGAGAGAGAATAAATTGGTTGGGGATACAATCTTGTACAATTCACTTTCTTTGCCAAAGGCAATAGCTGAACATTTCAGAGCCATGAGAATGCTTCTGCTTTGGACTTTCCTGGCTCTCGGAGCTGCCGACATCAGTGCCATTGCCGTAGAAAGTCCCTTGAAGAGACTGGTGGCAGAGACCTTGACACTGCTCTCCACTCATCGGACTCTGCTGATCGGAGAAGGGGTAATTTTCTTTTTGAGTCCTATAGCCTTTAAAAGGCATCGGTAATCGTTCGTGCGGTTAATTTTTAAAGATCTGTTAATGAAATTATGAGTGTTAGCAATAGATGATGGGTAACCATTTCACAATCATTTTATTAAGTCATGAATGCTAGAGTGCTTTACAAATGAATGTATTTCCTTTCCTTTTCAGAACCTGATGATTCCCACTCCAGGACATAAAAATGTAAGTTAAATTACGATAGCATGAATAAGTGAATTGCATATTTTAGGCTATAAAACAATAGTTATCATTGGAACTACTTACGTTCTATGTTTTGTTTTTATGCGTGTGATGTGAATGTGAGTACTTATAAATATTAGGAATGACTTTATAACAAGTAGAATCCATTAAACAAGGCCCTTTGGGGATGTTATCAGGTAAGAGGTGCCTCCTCATCTCCATTCAACTCTGACAATCTACTGCTTTCCTCACTTTAATGTCTTTTTGAAAGTATTAGCAACTTAAGGTAATACTTTTAGAATCTTGGTCAGTACACATTACAATATACAATGAATGCTCTATATTAACAGTCATTTCCACATTTTAAAGTGATCATGACATGTAACAGAATTATATGCATTTGGAGTATGTGACGGTCATACTAAAATGTAAAATACATTATTTCATTAGTCTGAATAGAACAAAATTACCAGCTAGAACTATGAAAGGAAACTCTGATATGAGGTCAATCATTATTCTTCTTAAACATTGTATTTTTGGTTAAGTACTTTATAGGATCTGTAAAACTCCTCAGTAATTAAATAAACCTCACCTACTTTTAGAAACTATATCCCAATATGAGTTGGTTCCACCTAGAAAAAGAACAAGTGAAAAACTCTTTGGAAAAGGAAACTCATGTAAACACCACAAAACAAAGTCTAGCTTTTTGGACCAATGTTTTAGATCTTGATTTGATTATTTATATTTTTTAAATCTTCCTCATTTAGTACCAACTATGCATTAAAGAAGTCTTTCAGGGGATAGACATATTGAGGAATCAAACTGCAGAATGGAATGCTGTTGAAAAACTCTTCCAAAACTTGTCTTCAATAAAAGACTATATAGATGGCGAAAAAGTAAGTGAAAAACATTTAGTGGAAACTTAAGCATATTTGTTTGGCTGGGCCTATTTTTACAGGAATTGACAGGTTTCTACAATACCTCTTGTCTGTTCTTTTTCACAGAAAAAGTGTGAAGGGGAACGATTGAGAGTAAAAAAGTTCCTAGACTACCTGCAAGTATTTCTTGGCGTGATAAACACTGAGTGGACAATGGAAAGTTGAGACTCAACTGGCTTATTGTAGCAATAAAGGATGTTTTATTGCCATGAGAATGAGGACCAACCAAGGGCAGGGCCTTCCTCTTCAGTGTAATTAAGCTTCTGAGGCAAAGTAGCAAGCATTTCAGGCATACTACTGCTTCACTACCTCACCTAGGCAGAAAGCATCAAAATAAAATGTTCTAGATATATCTTAGATACAGGAATCAGGGAAGTATTTTCCTCCAGTTTGTTCCAGCCAAAATGGATGTATACTTTTTATCTTATTTAATGCAACATTCTGTAAAATGTCTGTTAACTTAATATTATTTATGAAATCATTAAGAATTTGGAAATTACTATTTATTTCATGTCAGGCTGTGTTCCAATAAAACAAAAATAACAACTCTGGTTCAATTTGTTGCTGGCCTTTGTCTTATTCTTGAAGTGAGCACAGACTGTGTGAGAACAGGCTATGTGTGGAGGGAGGGCCTGCATGGGTGCTAACATGTTAGGTTGTAAAATTGGGGGGGGGGGGTAATTTATTTATTTATTCTGTAAATTGTGATAAAATAAGGATGTAAAATATTTAAAGCAGTACTCTCTGATCACTAACCCATTAACATGGCTGCTTTGTCCGTATAACATGCCACACGTTCCCTTAGTTGACCTTCAGAGCCTTTCTAATTGTCTTCTATGAACTTTTGTATGTTCCCAATTATATTTAGAGTGAACCTACACATTTTCTCTGCTGAATTCCCTCCAATCAATTTGTTAAAAATGCATCAAGTTTGGGGACATACATATAATATTTCCCTATATAAATACTGGTAGACAAGCAATGTATTGAAAGATATATATGTTCCATGAAAAAATGTTCTATGCAGAAAACATTCATTGGGGAGACATTTTAGAGGAAGTACTAGGTCTGATTCTTCCCAGAACACCCCAAGAATTTTCACATCTGTGTGCCTTTGCCCACACTGACTCAGTACATCAGTCTTGCCCCACATAGGGAACATGGAATTATCCCCTAGATGTTTTCATTCATTCCTCTCCCTGAGCTCTCACAGTCCAGCTCAAATGCTTCCTTCTTGATTCCTTCCCTGCCTAGCCTAGCAGTATTAGTTGCTCCCTTCTCAATGTCCTGCATTACTTTGAACATTTCTTTATCGGAGTTCTTGTTTTTATATTGCAGTGTTTCCAGGTACATCGTATACATCTCTGTACATGTATCAGTCTGAATAGTCCAGGTGATGCTGCAGTAACAGATCATCTCTGAATTCTAGAGGTGGGGGACACAACCAAAGTTTGTTTCTTAGTCACACAGAGTCTACTGTGGTGTGGTCCTAGGCAACCCTTCAGAGCAGCTGTTCATATGATGGCTCTGCAATTCAGGATGTTTCCATCTTATGATGCTCAGGCAACCTGAGCAGGTGCTTGTGAAGCAATCTTCCTCCAAACAATTTTTCCCAGAGTCAAGTACAGAAGCCAAAAAATTCCATGGGACTAGCTACCTCTGAGCAGAGGAATCAATGCTCAGAGCCTGGAAATGGCTCCCTTCCTTCCTCTCACTACAATGCAAGATTTGCTCCTAGACAAGGTCAGCCCAGGCCCTGGCAAGCAGGCACCAGGAGGAAATGGCTCAGGTGCCTCTGAAATCTGAACAAACACTGAGATGGAGCCATCCGACCTGGCCACTTGCCCCAGCCCAGTCCAGTTCTGCTTTGCTGACAATCTAGCAGGGTTGAAGTTCAGTTAACACTGTATTCACTGGGTAATCTGCTATGACAAACCCACAGAGATTTCCCAGATACCTCCTGCCGATACACAGCCTCCCTCATGATCAACACTCTGCATTAAGGTGGTACATGTGTCATAATCCATGGACCTACACTGACAAGTCATTATCACCCAAGGTCCACAGTTCACATTAGGGTTCACTCCTAGTGTTGTACATTCTATGGGTTTTGGAAAATATATAATGACATGTCTCTGCCATTATAGTATCATACAGAATAGTTTCACTGACCTAAAACCCCTCTGTGTTCCAACTATTTATTCCTACCTCCCCGCTCCTGCCTGGACACCACTAATGTTTTTACTATCTTCATAGTTTTGCCTTCTCCAAATATCATATCATTGGAATCATGCAGAGCTTTATTTTCTCACAGTTCTGGCAGGGCTTTAACAGCAGAGCTTTATTTTCTCACAGTTCTGGCAGGGTTGGTGTCCTCTTCACCTCTCTCCTTGGCTGACAGATGGCTGCCTCCTCATTGTGTCCTCACATGGTCTTCCCTCTGTGTGTGCGCATCCCTGGAATCTCTCTATATGGATTAATCTCCCCTTCTCATAAGGATACCAGTCAGATTGGATAAGGGACCACCCTAGAGACCACATTGTCACTTACCTCTTTATTAAAAGCCCTATTTCCAAATACAGTCAACATTATGAGGTACTGAGGGCTAGGGCTTCAACACATGAATTTGGGGAGAATACAATTCCATCCATAATATACACCAAAAGGAAACATTTCCTTAGGCACTTGGGATGAGACAGGTGTCCACCTGCATGAGGAGCAGACAGGTCACATGTCTCCTTCTTCTCTGTTTCAGGAACACACAGAAGTTAGAAAGAGCAGGCTGTACATCTGAAAACAAAGTGCTGCCCGGCCAGCATGGCTCAGTGATTGAGCACCGACCTATGAACCAGGAGGTCACTGTTCGATTCCCGGTCAGGACACATGCCCAGGTTGCGGACTCGATCCCCAGTGGGGGGTGTGCAGGAGGCAGCCAATCAATGATTCTCTCTCTTCATTGCTGTTTCTCTCTCTCTCTCCCTCTCCCTTCCTCTCTGAAATCAATAAAAATATATATATTTTTTTTAATGAAAAAGTGCTGACACAGGTGTGGAAAACCAGCTTGGGAGGCCCAGGGTTTTCTGACATAGTACAGCACGAACAGTCACACAAAGTAGCCTTGGCCAGGGCCTCTGAGGCAGGGCAGGTGCTCCCCATGGCACCCTGCTAAGTGCCCAACCCTAGACCCAGCAGCTTCACTCCCTTGTGGGCCGTAGAAAATGATCTTAAGAGCAGCCAGGAAGAAGAGATAGATTGCCTACAAAGGAAATGCAATAAGACTGACAGCTGAGGCCTCAATAGCAAAACACAGAAGACTGGTGACAGCAGAATGTTATCTCAAGGCTGAGGCGGGGAAATGGCTAACTTAGCATTCTGTGAAGAGTGAACATTTCTTTCAAAAATAAAGATGAACTAAAAGCATTTTTTTTTTTAATAGACTTCAGCCCTGACCAGTTTGGCTCAGTGGATAGAGCCTCGGCCTGTGGACTGAAGGGTCCCAGGTTTGATTCCAGTCAAGGGCATGTACCTTGGGTGTGTGCACATCCCCAGCAGGAGATGTGCAGGAGGCAGCTGATCAATGTTTCTCTCTCATTGATGTTTCTAACTCTCTATCCCTCTTCCTTCCTCTCTGTAAAAAAATCAATGAAATATATTTTTAAAAATAGACTTTATTTTTAGAGTAGTTTTAGGTTCACTCAAAACTGAGCAGAAAGCCGAAACCGGTTTGGCTCAGTGGTGGAGCGTCAGTCTGCGGACTGAAGGGTCCCGGGTTCGATTCCGGTCCAGGGCATGTGCCTTGGTTGCGGGCACGTCCCCAGTGGGAGGTGTGCAGGAGGCAGCTGATCGGTGTTTCTCTCTCGTTGATGTTTCTAACTCTCTGTTCCTCTCCCTTCCTCTCTGTAAAAAGTCAATAAAATATATTTTAAAAAAAAAAAAAACTGAGCAGAAAGTACAGAGATTTCCCAGATACCTCCTGCCGATACACAGCCTCCCTCATGATCAACACTCTGCATTAAGGTGGTACATGTGTCATAATCCATGGACCTACACTGACAAGTCATTATCACCCAAGGTCCACAGTTCACATTAGGGTTCACTCCTAGTGTTGTACATTCTATGGGTTTTGGAAAATATATAATGACATGTCTCTGCCATTATAGTATCATACAGAATAGTTTCACTGACCTAAAACCCCTCTGTGTTCCACCTATTTATTCCTACCTCCCCCCTCCTGCCTGGACACCACTAATGTTTTTACTATCTTCATAGTTTTGCCTTCTCCAAATATCATATCATTGGAATCACGCAGAATGTAGCCTTTTCATATTGGTTCCTTCACTTAGTAATATGCATTGAAGATTCCTCCATTTTCACGGCTTGATAGCTCATTTCTTTCTAACACGGAATAATATTCTATTGTGGATGTATCACAATTTATTTGTCCACTCACCTGCTGAAGGACATCATGGCTGTTTCCATGTTTTGGCAATTATAAATAAAGGCACTATAAACATCCATGTGCAGGTTTTTGTGTGAATATAAGTTATCAGCTTATTGGTTGTTGAAATGTTAAGGTTATGTTTCATTTTTCTAAGAAACTGACAAAGCAAACTGTCTTCCAAAGTGGCTCTACCATTTGACATTCTCACCAGCAATGCATGAGAGTTCCTGTTGCTCTACCTCCTTGCCAAAACACAAATCAGTGTTTTGGATTTTGGCCATTCTAATAGGTGTGTAGTGAGCAGTATCTCCTTGTTTTAATTTGCAGTTCCATAACGACATATGATGTGGAGCAGCTTCTCATATGCTTATTTTCTATCTGTATATCTTCTTTGGGGAGGTGTCTGTTCATGTCTTTTGCCCGTTTTTAAAACTAAGTTAAAAACATTATCAATAAGCTCTCACTAAAAGGACTTTGATAAATCGTACTCCTGGGAGGAGAAAAACCATGTGAGAAAGAATGCAAGAAGGAACTACACTGTTATAGTTTTATACAGCATGATGTTATCTTCCTCCAGAAACGCTTTACTTACTTCTGGCATGCAATTAGGGTAAGAAAAGATAATCTTAATTTAGTCTGAGATACAGCTGCTGGAAAGCTGGGTTTGCTTTTAAAAGACTGGCCTATTTTGGTTCTTAACTTAAGAGTATAACTCTTGCCGAAACCGGTTTGGCTCAGTGGATAGAGCGTCGGCCTGCGGACTGAAAGGTCCCGGGTTCGATTCCGGTCAAGGGCATGTACCTTGGTTGCGGGCACATCCCCAGTGGGAGGTGTGCAGGAGGCAGCTGATCAATGTTTCTCTCTCATCGATGTTTCTGGCTCTCTATCCCTCTCCCTTCCTCTCTGTGAAATATCAATAAAATATATTTAAAAAAAAAAAAAAAAAAAAAGAGTATAACTCTTCAGGAGTCCTGATGGGAAGCCTAGCAGTATTTACAGAAACCCCTCCTAGTTGGGATCCCCGAATTCCCATTTTTGTTCCTCTATACCAGTGGTCGGCAAACTCATTAGTCAACAGAGCGGCAAACCGCGGCTCGCGAGCCGCATGTGGCTCGCGAGCCGCAGTTTGCCGACCACTGCTCTATACCCATGAGACTGCCTAAAAACTTGCTGTATCCACAGTCCCCAACCACAGCTTTTCTCTCAGCTTCTCAGCTGCTCAGCTTCTCAACCTCCAGATCACAGCTTTCCAATCTGCAAATGCCTCAAGGCGAAAAGCTGTGCCAACTGTCAGGCTCGCTTCTACTCTTTCCTTCTAAGAACTTAGTCTCTTAAGTCTTCATTGCCATTTTAGTTCTCTGATTCTTTCAAGCAGATTTTTAAAACTACTTGACAACCTTTCCTGATTGTTCTTAACTAGAGGGCTAGTCTGTACTAGCCATGGCCTGGATTGACTGTCCTGGCTTTTGCAGAGATCAGGAAGGTGAGCTGAATGGGAGTGCGAGAGGCACCAGCACTCCTGCATGTTCAAGCTGTGGTGGTGGCAACCGCCCAGAACACAGTATCGTGGTGTGTATTGCCTTTGATGTACTATCTTGATCAGGGTTGGGATCGCTTCAAGCCCTTCCACTTGACCCTAACTTCATAGACCCCACAACCCATGTGAAAGTTCTCCCAGGTGTTAGGAATATTTATCCTATTTATACAGTAAAGAACTAGGAAAATTATCACAGGATATAAAGACAATTTATGCCACAGCTCCATTTCATTACTTATCCTATACAAGTTCCATTCTAACCAGAAAGTCAGGGTGGCATTTAGGTTTTCCAAGTGTTAGCCCTCATATATATCAATCTTTGAAAGTCTGGGAATTCCCTTTACCAGTGCATGGTTATTGTTTTGGTTTCTTTAAATATATTTTTTTATTGATTTCAGAGAGGAAGAGAGAGGGAGAGAGAGATAGAAACATCAATGATGAGAGAGAATCATTGATTGGCTGCCTTCTACTGAGGATTGAGTCCACAACCCAGGCATGTGCCCTTGACCGGAATCAAACCTGGGACCCTTCAGTCCGCAGGCTGACGCTCTATCCACTGAGCCAAACCAGCAAGGCCAGTGCATGGTTGTTCTGATGATGGTTCTAGGTCTCTTTAGTAAAGAACTGAAGAAAGTTTACTGCATGTACATGCAGAGGCACTGTAGGGTCCTCCTGGATTTATGAACTGTGTCAGATCTGGGGAGTGGGAGAAGGGCCTGATTTTCTATTGTGGTGGCTGATGTCAGGCCTCTACCCACAAGCTCTTGATTCTCTCTAACTACATAGACACTGAATAGCATGTTGATGGATGAGCCATCTCTCTGCCTCTGGGAACACTTTAATGCAGTGGTTCTCAACCTTTCTAATGCCCCGACCCTTTAATACAGTTCCTCATGTTGTGGTGACCCCCAACCATAAAACTATTTTCGTTGCTACTTCATAACTGTAATTTTGCTATTGTTAATGCTGTAGAGCCTAAGACCATCGGAAAACACAGATATTTACATTACGATTCATAACAGTAGCAAAATTACAGTTATGAAGTAGCAACGAAAATAATTTTATGGTTGGGGGTCACCACAACATGAGGAACTGTATTAAAGGGTCGCGGCATTAGAAAGGCTGAGAACCACTGCAATGTATTAACCACCACTATAGGTCCCTATGCCTTAAAAATCAAGGTTCCCTGATTGCTACTAGAATCTTACTGCTCAAGTGTTGTATTTTTTGTTTAATTTATCAGGGTGACATTGGTTAATAAAATTATATAGCTTTCAGGTGTACAATTTTAGAATGCATCATCTGTATATTGTATTGTGTTCGCCACCCCAAGTCAAGTCTCCTTCCATCACTCTTTATCCCCCCTCTATCCTCTTCTCAGGTTTTTGTACTCAGATGCTCTTAACCCAGGTCTTGTGGTCCCACCCTTTCCAGATTTAACACAACTATTCTCCTCTGAAGCTCTACGAAGACCTGCACATGGTCAGACTCTGCCAAATGTTCAGCTCAGTCTGCCCTGTGGCTGCAGGAGACAGGGCCTTCTTTAAAGTTTCCACAGAAGTCTTCTAACTCTCAGAGCACACCTGAACTTGGGATTAGATGACCCTGAGCCACTCATTGTTTTTGGTAAAGTCTCCAGGGCTGTCAGAAGAGTTGCTGTATCCTGCAATCCTTATAATTAACATGGTTCTCATACATCCCACCACTTTATCTTCCACTGTGTTTCTCTCCATCTGCCCTTCATCCAAAATTAAACAGAGTTAAAAGCTTAAGAAATGGAAAAGCCACTGAACGCTAGAAGTTATTGCCAACCTACTTATCCTCAGCGATAGGTTCCTGTTATTTTAAAGATGTGAGCAATCTATAATAATAAAAGCGTAATATGCTAATTAGACCGGAGGTCCTTCCAGACGAAGTTGGGGCTTGAGGGAAGCCCAGTCCCCGTACCTGCCTGTGGCCAGAGGGAAGCCGGTGCCGGCAGCCTGGGGAAGGAAGGCCTACTCTTGCACGAGTTTCGTGCATCGGACTTCCAGTACAATTGTAAAATGTCATTCCACATTGTCATAGCCCAGGTCGCCTCAGAAAGCCAAACTAGCCAGTGCTAGACATTGTAACTTTCAATATGTATTATGACAATTTCCCAGATGGAAGTAGTGTCTTGAGGGAGAGGCTTCTTTTTCCTATTTGCACAGACTTTATATGGGCTAGTGGTGACCCTGGATATTAACTCCATTTCTATTAAACACTGTGACTTAAGGGCCTGGCTTTCCAATAAGGTATATGTAGGACTAATTAATATGAGGATTGTAACAGAAGAAACAAAATTCATATATATGCATAAATATAATGCATATTCACGCAGATGATAAACAAAAATAAAACCCAAGAGAATGTACAGCCAGTCAAATGATTAAAAGAAAGCAGTTTAGCAAGTTGCTGGATCATTGTCAGTTACATACATCACCAATAAATAGCGATGTAATTTTATTTTATTTTATTTATTTTTTAATAAATCTTTATTGTTCAGATTATTACAGGTGTTCCTCTTTTTTTAAAAAAAATATATTTTATTGATTTTTTACAAAGAGGAAGGGAGAGGGATAGAGAGTTAGAAACATCGATGAGAGAGAAACATCGATCAGCTGCCTCCTGCACACGCCCCACTGGGGATGTGCCTGCAACCAAGGTACATGCCCTTGACGGAATTGAACCTGGGACCCTTGAGTCCGCAGGCCAACGCTCTATCCACTGAGCCAAACCGGTTAGGGCGGTGTTCCTCTTTTTTTTTCCCCCATAGCTCCCCTCCACCTGATTCCCCACCCCACCCCATGCCCTTACTCCCCACCACTGTCTTCATCCATAAGTGTAAGATTTTTGTCCAATCTCTTCCCGCACCCCTCACACCCCCTCCCCCCTGAGAATTGTCAGTCCACTCCATTTCTATGTCCCTGATTCTATTATATTCACCAGTCCATTCTGTTCTTCAGATTTTTTATTCACTTGATTTTTAGATTCACTTGTTGGTAGGTATGTATTTGATGTCATTTTGTTGTTAATAATTTTTATCTTTACCTTTTTCTTCTTCTTCCTCTTCTTAAAGAATACCCTTCAGCATTTCATGTAATCCTGGTTTGGTGGTGATGAACTCCTTTAGCTTTTCTTGTCTGTGAAGCTCTTTATCTGACCTTTAACTCTGAATGATAGCTTTGCTGGGTAGAGTAATCTTGGTTGTAGGTTCTTGCTATTCATCACTTTGAAAATTTCTTGCCACTCCCTTCTGGCCTGCATAGTTTCTGTTGAGAAATCAGCTGACAGTCGTATGGGTACTCCCTTGTAGGTAACTAACCGTTTTTCTCTTGCTGCTTTCAAGAATCTCTCTTTGTCTTTTGCCCTTGGCATTTTAATTATGATGTGTCTTGGTGTGGTCCTCTTTGGATTCCTCTTGTATGGGGTTCTGTGTGCTTCCTGGACTTGTAAGTCTATTTCTTTCACCAGGTAGGAAAGTTTTCTGCCATTATTTCTTCAAATAGGTTTTCAGTATCTTGCTCTCTCTCTTCTTCTGGCACCCCAAAAATTCTGATGTTGGTACACTTAAAGTTGTACCAGAGGCTCCTTACACTATCTTCATATTTTTGGATTCTTTTTTCTTTTTGTTTTTCTGGTTGGGTGTTTTTTGTTTTCTCATATTTCAGATCTTTGGTTTGATTCTTGGGGTACGTTGATCTACAGTTGAGTTTCTGTATATTCTTTATTTTAGACAGTGTATGCTTAATTTCTGACTGGTCCTTTTCCATTTTTTTGGCATTCTCATTAAGATCCTTAAAGGTCTCACTAAATTCCTCAGAGGTTTTTAGAAGATTCTTGAGTAACCTTATAAATGTGGTTTTGAACTCTATGTCGTCCAGTAGTTTGCTTTCCTCCATTTCTTTCATTCGTGACATGTTTCTTTGTCTCCGCATTTTGCTACTTCCCTGTGTTGATGGAGTGGCTTTGTGTGGTAGGTGACCTATAGGGGCCAGTAGCTCAGTCTCCCCAATCACCTGAGGTGGATGCTCTTGATACACCCCTTTGTGGGATGAGTGCAAAGTCTTGGTGTAGTTAAACCTTGATTGCTGTTGGTACACTGGGAGGAATTGACCTCCAGGCCAATTGGCTGTGAGGACCCACTGTGTCTATAATGGAAGAACTGCTGCGCCGGAGACACGCTTATGGTGCAGGACTTGTTTCAGTGGGGCTTTGGTGCTCACTGAGTCTGCCTCTTGAATGTGTCACTTATGGATGTGAGGAGTTGAAATCTGGTGTCTCACACTGACCACTAGGTACACTGGCTTCTAGATCTCCAATGGGTGCAGGTCAGCTACTGTCTGAGGCCACCCAGCAGGAGCTACAGCGAGAACTACAGTTTTCTCCTCTTTGCTTGGGGTTTGGAGGTTTTGGAGCTGTCTGACCCGGGCTGCAAGTTTGCTAGGTTAAGCTGCGATAGGGCAGGCCATTCATATGCTAAAGTTGCTGCTTGGAGCTTGGGTGGGTTTGTAGGTTGCGCGGGGCGGGGTCTCAGGGCGTCACTAGGCTAGGGCGTGGCAAACAGTGATGGCTGCCAGTAGGCCGGCTCTGCGTCTCCTACCGTGTCCCCGCATCCAGCGCCCCAGCGCAGTAAACAATTATTCCTGTGCGCAGCCCTGCAAGCAAGCCACCCTCACTTTCCGACCTGATGGCAGACAGTCCAGCTTCTCCCCATAGGAGTTTGGGTCCCCCATGTATCCCCAGAAACTGGAGTTCGGAGTAATCGGGAGCTTGTCTCCCTTTGGGTTGAAAAAAGCAGTCGCCCACCACCAGCCCGATTCGCGCGCACCTCCATACCTCAGCTTTTCAGCGCTGTGCACATCTCACTGCTCTTTTCTCTTTCCTTCTAGTTGTAGAACTTCCACTCAGCCAAGCTTTCCCGTGGTTCTGGGTGATAGATGTTTTGTCTTTTAGTTGTAGTTTTGAAATTGTTGTGCGAGGCAGCAGTTTAGGTGTTTACCTATGCCGCCATCTTGGATCCTCCTCTTTAAAGATATTTATAATACTTACAAAAAATAAGGTGCCACAAAAAATAAATCTAAGAAAATAATGGGGAAAAATTTTTAACTTTATTGAAAGACATTACAAAGAACTTTAACATATGTAGAGACCTTCTATACTCTGTCCATGGATAGGAAAACCAATACTGTAATTTGGAAACTGATCTATAAGTTTAATGTAACTCCTATCAAAACCTCAATGATCATGGTGCTTACTAAAATGTACATGGGCCTGGCTGGCATGGCTCAGTGGTTGAGAGTCGACCTATGAACAAGGAGATCATGGTTCGATGCCCAGGTTGTGCGCTGGATCCCCAGTAGGGGGCATGCTGGAGGCAGCTAATCAATGGTTCTCTCTCATCATTGATGCTTCTGTCTCTCTCTCCCTTTCCCTTCCTCTCTGAAATCAATAAAGTTATATTCTTAAAAAAGAAAAAAAATGTACATGAAAGAATATGGACCCAAGAATGGACAATACAATCCTAAAGAAGATCAAATTGGGAGAATGTGTGCTACTAGATATCAAGCTTTAGTAATTAGGTCAGTGTGGTATTGACATGGGGGTAGAGCAGTGGTTCTCAACAGAGGAGGACTACCCCCTCTCCTGGGAAATATTTTGCAATTTTTAGTTGTCACAACTGAAGAGTTAAGGAGGGGGTGCTATTGTTATCAGTGGGTAGAAGACAGAGATGCTACTAAACAATACAGAGCCCCACAACAAAAAATTATCCCATTTAAAATGTCAATAGCATGCCCTAGCTGGTTTGGCTCGGAGGATAGAGCATTGGCCTGTGGACAGAAGTGCCCCGGGTTTGATTCCCGGTCAAGGGCACATAATTCAGTTGCAGGTTTGATCCCCAGCCCTGGTCAGAGCATGAGCAGGAGGCATACGTCTCTCTCACATCAATGTTTCTCTCTCTCTTTCTCCCCCTCCCTTTCACTCTAAAAAAATCAATGGAAAAATATCCTTGGGTGAGGATTAACAAAACAAAACAAAAAATAAATTAAATAAAATGTCAATAGTGCCAAGGTTGAGAAATCCAGAGGGTAGAGATAGACCAATTAAAAAATATGAGCTTGGAGTGAGCATATCCAGCTGGAAACAGCTGGGATATTCATATTGGGTGATTTGAGGAGAGTTTATTATTTAACAAAGGGGCCATTATAAAAGTGAGAATAGGGTGTAGAGGAACCAAGAGGAAAAATGCAGTCTCCTGGGGCTAATAGGAGCTGTAACAGGACAGGGAATAGCTACTAAGACTCAGAGTGCAGAAAGGGCCACTGGTAGAAGCCAGAAACTTTAGTAAGGGGCATGGCCAGCCTGCAGCAACCTTGCAAGGGGAGAGCTGGGAGGACAAATACCCTGACTTCACTTACCTTTGCCTGTCAGCACTGCTCATGGCCAAATCCAATGAGGAGTCCATGACCAAAAAAGTCATTAACCTATTCCAGACAGGTCTGCCTCCCCTCCCAGGACACAGGCAAGGCTAAATAAGGGTTGGGAGAAGCAAAAAGGAGCTCTCCAGCCAAATGGAAAGGTTTTATAAATAAATCACCCAAATTTAACATCCATCGAATTTACTATAAGGAGAATGAGAAGGTAAGCTGCAAGTGAGAACAAATACATATCACTATAAATGACAAAGGAGTAGTTTCCAGAATGTGTAACAAAGTCCTCCTAATCAATAGGAAAAAGATAAATAACCCACTAGAAATTTTTTTAAAAGGTAAATGACATGAATAAGCATTTCTTAGAACAGGAAACACAGATGGCCAATAAACATATACAAAGAGATGTTCAACCTTGTTAGTAGTCACGGAAATGCAAAATTAAACCACAGTGAGATAACATTTCACACCCACCAGATAGGCAAAAATGAAAAAGTCAGATATTACAAATTTTGCCCAGGAGGTGAAGTCAAAGGAATTCTTATATGTTGTGCGTGGGACAGTGAAGTGCCTAGTAAAATGGAAGATGCATGTACTCTGTAACCCAGAATTCCAATCTGGAGTGCATTTCAAAGAAATTCTTGCACATGTGTATAGGAAGTGTAAGCAAGGATGTTCCTAACAGGATTGGTTTTTAAAAAGTAACCCTTTTTATAATATTGAATGTAAACTGTAATTGAAAAAAAAAATTAAATAACCTTTTTGTTTTAGAATAATTTTAGATATACAAAAAATTGCGAAGAAAATACAGAGAGTCCTCATACAGTCCACACCCAATTCTCCTTTAGTACATCTTACATTTGTGGTACCTTTGTCACATTAATGAACCAATACTGATACATTATTATTATTACAGTCTATACCTTATTCATATTTCCTCAGTATTTACCTCATGCCCTTTTTGCAACATTGTTTTTAATAGCTAAAACTGAAAAAAAATTTCCCTAAATATCCATAAATATAAAATAGATTCATAAACTATGATTTATTCGCTCACTGGATTATATATTAAGATAGATTCAGGAGAGAGAGTAAGTGAATGTACAGCTGTATGGATCAATATGCATGAGTCCGAAAACATTTTGCTGAGCAGTAAAAGTGAGTCTTAAACACACCCAACACGATTCCATTTATAAAGAGTTCAAAATGAGGCAAAATAAAATCATATATAATTTGAGAATATTTATGTATATAATAAAACTTTAAAGAATAGCAAAAAAAAATGATTAATTACAAACATCAAGGTAGTGTTACCTCTGGTGGCAGGCAATGTGATGCTATGGAAGAAATATGTTCATGGGGATGGGATGGTGAACACGTGAATTTTTATTTTGTTATGTTTTAAATTATACATGTAGGGTATATTTTCTTTTGTATGTATATGTTTCATAATAATAATTAAAAACTCTTATTCCCCCCTTTTTCTTTGCCCCTAAAGAGTATTTTCCACACAGTCCCCATCCTCCAAAATTCTGGCTTTAGGGCAAAGGGGATGAGCAGAGCAAACAGGAACCCCAGCTGTCCATGCCCAAACCGAAGAAATATGATCATGTCTCTCATCATCTCAAACCCCACCACATGGTTTTTCCTGTTTCTCAGAAGCTGAAAAAGGTGCTGACATAATGTAATGAGTGGAAGGGAGGCTTCTCACAGAGATCCACCGGAACCCTGGGTATCACCCCAGACAGGCTGTGTGTGCCTTCAGCTGTGGTCAGAGCAATGGCCAAACCCAGGCCCTTGGTCGGGGAATGACCCCAAGTTTGAAGGTTCATGGAGCAGGTGACTCTCACTATAAGAGCGAGTGAGGCCACCATCATCTACCCCAAAAGAAGCTTTCCTGCAACAGCAAGAGGCAACTTCTCAGCTGATCCCTTTGCCCAGGGACCGCTGGGCTGGGGCATTGGACTCCAGCGGGGGCCTGGGAAAGTCTGCCACTGCTGGTGCACTCATGTGCCTCCACTTTCAGCCCTCTCTTGTCTGTTCACTCAGCTGTTTATCCACCCACCCAGCAGACACTCACTGGGCACCTACAATGTGCTAGGCACTGTTCTAAGCCCTGGCAACACATCAGGGGGCAGGACACAGCCCTGCTCTAGCAACATCACAGCCAGCACAGGGACCCGACAACAAGCAAACAAAACCACTATAAACTGTGCTAAGTACTAGCCAGGAAAGAACAAAGGTAGAGGTAAAATAACCCACTGTCAAGTGAAGCACAAAGGTCAGGCAGCCCAAGTTCAAGTTCTGCTTCTAGCACCTATACTTTGGAAAGTCAATTAACCCTTCTAGGCCTCAGTTTCCCTTTCTATAAATTGGAAGCAATGATCAAACCTGCTGAATAGAGTTAATTGAACATTTATTCTTTCAAAAAACATTTATTGCCCTAGCTGGATAGAGCATCGGTCTGCGGACTGAGGGGTCCCAGGTTAGATTCTGGTCAAGGGCACATGCCTGGGTTGCGAGCTCAATCCCCCAGTAGGGGGCATGCAAGAGGCAGCCGATCAATGATTCTCTCATCATTGATGTTTCTCTCTCTCTCCCTCTCCCTTCCCCTCTGAAATCAATAAAAATATATATCTAAAATGTATATTTATTGAGTACCTCTGTGTGCCAGGCACTAAGGATTAGTAGTGAAGATGACAGGTCAGGTCTTGACCTCAAGGTGCTTACATCATAGTGGGGGAAGAGTCACCGGAGATGCAAAGGCCATTTCAGATAGCAGCAAGGATAGGGACTGATGTAACAGAGCGAGATTAGGGAGGGAGGTGCTGGGGAGTCAGGGAAATCCTCTCTGAGAAGGTGACATTTTTTAGCTAAATGATGAAAAGGAGCCAGCTATGTGAAAGGCTAGGGGAAGAGAGAATTAACCAGAAGGAATTAGCAAGTGTGAAAGGCCTGAAATGGGAATGAACTTGGAGTGGTTGATGAGTAGCAGGAAGACAGCGGTGGCGGGAACATATTAGTAGGCAGGCAGAAGATGGGGCTAGGGCGAAAAGGGAGTGTCCATGAAGGCCACAGAGAGGATTTTGCATTTCTCCTAGTAATAGTAAGTCACTGAAGCTTTAAAGCAAAGAAAGGATGCTAATGTTGAATCAGGGAAATAAATTAGAAAGCTATTGCTCTAGGGCTGGTGGCTTGAACTTGGATCTCTGCGTGAAATGGGGTTAAGGGTGAGGGATGGCCTGGAGGAGGCAGGACCCAGAGCTTGTCATGGACACCTGATCTGCCGCCTCCCTCTCCTCTCCCTTCGATATCCCTATCTGAATTCCACTTTCTGTAGGAAAAGCCCTCCCCCACTTAGAATTTCATTCTCAGAAGGTGGTGGGGCTCCCTGGACTTGAGGGCTCTGCCTCCTTTCCCCCACCTGGAGCCCTCTCCTGTAACTCAGATGTATACTGGGGTCCCCAGGCTCCCGAGACCTGCATGAGAAGACTCCAACTCCCATTTGCCCATGTGCAAGCCCAAAGCCTTTGTCAAGGTGTCTGTAAGATCCAGGGGCCTGTGTTTGCATGACCACCACTGGGCCCCTGCTCCTGCTCTCTATGGAGTTAGTTCATCCAGAACATTCTACGGGAGTGCTGCTCCTGTTCTGCGCCCGACAGAATGCAACCCTTCCCACTGAATCCTGTCCACATAACAAAGCTGACCAGCCACCCAGATTGCAGAAGGACCTCAAACTTAGCTCTGGGGTTCCTGTTCTTTGAAGTCCTATGGCCACCCAACTGTGGTGGATTTTCCAATTTTCCTCCCCCCCGCCCCCCCGCTTTTTTTCAGTTGAATTTATTGGGATGACATTGGTTAATCTCCACCCTTTTTCATTCTCCTTGTCTCCAACCTTTTGCCAACTCCTCATCCCTCCTCACCCAATTACAGTTCATTGCTAATACAGAGTAAGTTCTGTAGCCCTTTTGTGACCTCAACTCATTGTTCACCTGTGGAGGCAAGATCTCAGCTCCCTACCTCCCTCTCCTGGCTGGTCCAGGCATTTCCCAAGAATTCTTACTAAAGCAGGGTTCTGTGACTGTCTGCAAGGCTGCCATTGAAAGCCCCTGCACACACAGTGGTTCTAAGAGTTTAGGGTGCTCAAGACATATCATAAAAACAAATGAGGTCCGTCCCAGAAGCCTGGGCTGAAAGAAGATAAGCCCTGTTTATCATCCTCTGGCTGAGGTAGTTTTCTGGGGTGTTGGCATACCCCAACACCGCCCTCTGGTGGTTGACAGATGTTATTCTAGAATCTACCATCCCCATTTCAGAGACAAATCACTAGCCTTCCCAGCATCATCCTCCAACAGCCCCTACATTAAGTGTGGGCAAAGTCATATCCTTAGGCCAAGTTCTGTATTTTGCACAGGAGCCATTACATTTCAGGGGGAGGGGCTCTCTACCTAGGTGACTCTCAACATGGCCTGAGTCCAGCCAAGGAGAGAGGTCAGGCCCTAGCTGGTTTGGCTCAGTGGATAGAGTGTCCACCTGCAGACTGAGGGGTCCCAGGTTCGATTCCAGTCAAGGGTGCATGCCTGGGTTGTGGGCTTGAGCCCCGGTGGGGGACATGCAGAAGGCAGACAATCAATGATTCTCATCATTGATGTTTCTATTTCTCTCTCCCTCTCCCTTCTTCTCTGAAACAAAAATATATTAAAAAGATAAATCAATCAATCATTCAATCAATAAAAATAAATTTTGGATCTGACTTCCTCTATTTCTTAAAAAAAAAAAAAGGAGAGAGGTCAGGTGGGATCCTGAGATTGGAAGGCCTAGCAGTGATTCTCAACCTTTCTAATGACGCAAACCCTTTAATACAGTTCTTCATGTTGTGGTGACCCGCAACCATAAAATTATTTTCGTTGCTACTTCATAACTGTAATTTTGCTACTGTTATGAATCGTAATGTAAATATCTGTGTTTTCCGATGGTCTTAGGCGACCCTGCTAGCGGTTCTCAACCTGTGGGTCGCGACCCTAGAGTATCAAGAGATTAACCATCCTTGGTCTCAAGTCCTTCTCTTGACCACTACATTCCTCACAGATTCTTGTTCCCCACCCTAAACACTAGACCAATAGGCAACAAGAACAAACCCAAGGGACAAGGGTGACTGGCCAATAGGCACTGACAGAATTAGAATGGTAAGAAACATCCCTTTTTATGTTCTCATCTCTCAGGCCCAGAGCAGTGTTAGCTCTGTGGGGTAAAGGGGCCTGTCTTACTCATCCCTCAGATCCTAGCACAGTGTTGGCATCAGATGCCAGAATGAATGGATGGAGGGATGAATAAGTGTAATGAATGTGCCTCATTCACTCCCTCCTGCCTCTTTATCCTGACCCTAGAGCAGCATGCTATATGACTCCTAAAACAGTTTCTCACTCAACTACCTCCCCTACTCTCCAACCTCCAGTCCCCAAGTGACGATTTCTCTGGTTCTCCTCTGACCTTGGCCCCCCAAATCTGCCGTTGTTGTCCAAGCATTGGGCTAGGAGTTAGAAGTCCCAGCTCTGCCATCACTGAGCTCTTTTGTCTCTTGTGTTCTTATCTGTAAACTGAAATGGGGTTCTCTTGGCCCTAGGAAGTAAGTGGGATGGGAAGATACCCAACCTTACTTAGGACTGTGGTATTCTGACCCAGAGTTTTTTTCTCTCTCTCCAGCATCATAAGTGTTATGTGCATAATATAAAAATATATACACATTCATAAAGATAAAAAAAAGCACAATCCTCCCAGAAGTACCCTCTGTGAGGTGGGGATATGTTGTTGCTTTATAGACTTGATGTCATTCACTCCTCACATCAACCCCACCGTGTGGGCGCCTTGATTATCTGTGTTACACGGATGAGGAAAGGAAAATGAGGATTAGAGGGGTCCAGTTACTTGCTCAAGGTCACACAGCTTGTGAATGGTGGGTTAGGATACAGTATGAAGGATACAAAAGATTTGGTACTGGGAGGGCATTCTGGACAGAGTGAGACATTTCCTCAAAGGCTCAGCTTTATCATAAGCTGGCCCTCTCTTTTTGTCGCTCAGGTTGTGGATGCAAAAGTGAAATAGTGCAAGTTGTGACCAACCACAAGAGACTTAGCTGGGCAAGGGACTGCCCCAGAGTCTGTTCCTGCAACTCTGGGTTACAAAACTGCCCTTTGCCTTGACACTGCATCCTGTGTTCCTGGAGGACAGCCACTCTATTGTATTTTACAGCCTTACTGCAGCTTAATTAATACAGGAGAAACTGGGCCTAATGTGTGCAATTCAGTAAGTTTGGACCATTATACCCATGTGAAACCATCACCACAGTCAAGATAGTGAACAGGTCAATCACCCGAAAGCTTCCTCCAGTCACTTAGCAATTCCTTCCTCCACTCCTTCTCACCTCCCCACCCCCAGGCAATCACGAATCAATTTTTGTATTTTTTTTTTATTGATTTAAGAGAGAGGAAGGGAGAGGGAGAGATAGAAACATCAATGATGAGAGAGAATTATTGATCAGCTGCCTCTTGCATGTCCCCTACTGGGGGTCAAGCCCACAACCCGGGCATGTGCCCTGATCAAGAATTGAACCATGATCTCCTGGTTCATGGGTTGACGCTCAGCTACTGAGCCACATCAGCCGCCACGTACAGATCAGTTTCATGCCACTATAGATAAGTCTGCATTTTCTAGAATTTTATAAAAATGGGACCATCCTCAACCTGGTATCTTGAACTCAGCAGAATTATTTTGAGATTTATCCATATTGTTGCACGTATTAATAATGCATTCCTTATTTGATTTATTTTATTTTTAAATTAACATACTGCTGGGGCTGACCGGCAGACCCCGAACGACAGATGAATGATTACTCTAACACACGTTTCTGTGAAAGAGAGGGCTAAGGCACTATTTGGCAGTTGTGACAAGCAGCCCTGTTTGCCTGCCTCCTTTGGCTTTCATTGATACAACAGCTTGAACTAAAATTAACTATTAGAGGGAGAGAAACCAAGATGGCGGCATAGGTAAGCACCTAAACTGCTGCCTCGCACAACAATTTCAAAACTCAACTAAAAAACAGAACGGACACCATCCAGAACCACAGGAAAGCTGGCTGAGTGAAAATTCTACAACTAGAAGGAAAGAGAAAAGCTCACAGAGAATTGGAGGTATGGCAAAGGGTCTTTGTGCGCGCAGAGGGAAGGGCGGCTGAGAGCCTGGCTGACTTTCTCTGGTGGAAGGGGGAAGGAAGCCCTCGACCGCACTGAACCCCAGTTCTGACTGCACTGAACCCCAGTCCCGGTCGAAACCCCATGGACCCAGGCTCATACAGGGGGAGTCTGGACTGTCAGGTAGAGAGAAAGGCACCCGGAGACTTGGAGACCCGGGGGAAACCTGGGAGAGCCCCGGCAGGCAGGGTTCTGGAGGCGCGCGCACCAGTGCGCACAAAGGCTGCGGAGGTTGCCACAGGCTCTCCCTAGCAGAAGGGAGTCCGAAGCTCCTGACTGCACTGAACCCCAATTCTGACTGCACTGAACCCCAGTTCCAGGCGAACGCCTGGGGACCCGCACTCTTATGGGGGGAAATCTGGACTCTCGGGTGGAGACTCGGGAGCCGGGGAAGGCAGAGGTCTGCAGGCGCGCGCATGCCAGTGCGCACAAAGGCTGTGGAGGTTACCACAGGCTTTCCCTAGTGGAAGGGAGTCAGAAGCTCCTGACTGCACTGAGCCCCAGTTCTGACTGCACTAAACCCCAGTTCCAGGCGAGCCCCTGGGGACCCACGCTCTTGTGGGGGGAATCTGGACTCTCGGGCGGAGACTCAGGAGCCGGGGAAGGCAGAGGTCTGCAGGCACACACGCGCGCAAGGACAAGGCTGACTAGAAGCCAAGACTGTCTGCTCCGCCCTGAGACTCCACCCCATCCAAGCTGAGCACAGAGGCTATTACAATTTGGCAAGTCTAATCCTATAAGGCTGTCTCCAACACTGAACTTCTCCCAGCGTAGACACAGCTGATCCTTACAGCCAACTGGCCTGGAGGTCAATTCCTCCCAGTGATACCAACAACAATCAAGACTTAACTACAACAAGGCTGTACACACAGTCCACAAAGGGGTGCACCAAGAGTGTCCACCTCAGGTTAACTGGGGATGCTGACCCACTGGGCCATATAGGAAACCTAGCACACAAATCTACCCTACCAACTCAGGGAAGCAGTGAAAATGCGGCGTCAAAGAAACAGATCATAAACGAAAGAAATGGAGGAAAACAAACGACTGGATATAGAATTCAAAACCATGGTTATAAGGCTTTTCAAGAATATCCTAGAAAAGGCAGATAAATATAACGAGACCCTCGAAGATATGAAAAAGGACCAACTAGAAATTAAACATACACTGACTAAAATAAAAAATATTATACAGAGACCCAACAACAGACTAAAGGAACACAAGAATCAAGTCAAAGAATTGAAATACAAAGAAGCAAAAAACACTCAACCGAAAAAGCAAAAAGAAAAAAAAATCCAAAAAGTTGAAGATAGTGTAAGAAGCCTCTGGGACAACTTCAAGCGTACCAACATCAGAATTATGGGGGTGCCAGAAGAAGAGAGAGAGCAAGATACTGAAAACCTATTTGAAGAAATAATGACCGAAAACTTCCCCCACCTGGTGAAAGAAATAGACTTACAAGTCCAGGAAGCACACAGAACCCCAAACAAAAGGAATCCAAAGAGGACCAAACCAAGACACATCATAATTAAAATGCTAAGAGCAAAAGACAAAGAGAGAATATTAAAAGCAGCAAGAGGAAAACAGTTAATTACCTACAAAGGAGCACCCATACGATTGTCAGCTGATTTCTCAACAGAAACTATGCAGGCCAGACGGGAGTGGCAAGAAATTTTCAAAGTGATGAATAGCAAGAAACTACAACCAAGATTACTCTACCCAGCAAAGCTATCATTCAGAATTGAAGGGCAGATAAAGAGCTTCACAGATAAGAAAAAGCTAAAGGAGTTCATCACCACCAAACCAGGATTACATGAAATGCTGAAAGGTATTCTTAAAGAAGAGGAAGAAGAAAAAAGTAAAGATAAAAATTATGAACAACAAATACATATCTATCAACAAGTGAACCTAAAAATCAAGTGAATTAAAAACCTGAGGAACAGAATAATCTGGTGAATATAATAGAATCAGGGGCATAGAAAGGGAGTGGACTGATAATTCTCAGGGGAAAAGGGGTATGGGGGGTTCAGGAAGAGACTGGACAAAAATCATACACCCATGGATGAGGACAGTGAGGAGGAGGTAAGGGCAGAAGGTGGGGTGGGAACCGGGAGGAGGGGAGCTATGGGGGGAAAAAGGAGAAACAATTGTAATAATCTGAATAAAGATTTATTAAAAAATAAATAAATAAAAATAAATAAATAAAATAAAATTAACTATTAGATACTATTAGCAGGGTAAGTATCCTTGAGAAAATACATGCATCCTTTAAGAAGGTTGGGTCTTTAAAGACTAAACAAAGACATTCTAGCAAAACACCCCGGGGGATCGGACTTGTTTGGAAAAGTCAAGGTAGGGGCTGCCGCCTTCAGCAAGGTCCCCTTAGAGGCCCCAACCTTTCAGAGAATCCTCCTTACAGACATTCCAACCAAGTCCAGTGCTTCCCCACAACATACAATAAAAAAAACTTTTTTGGTGAACAGTTCTATGCATTTTAACACAGGTATAGATTTGTATAACCACCGCCACAATCAGAATACAGAACAAAAAACTCCCTGGTGTTATCAATGCCTTTGTAATCCCACCTACCTCTACCCTGAACCCCTGGGATCTACTGATCAGATTTCCATCGACAGTTTGTCTTTTCGAGAATGTCACATTAATGGAATCAGGTAGCCTGTAGCTTTTTGAGACCAGCTTCTTTAACTCAGCATAATGACTTAGAAATTCATCTAAATTGTGTGTGTCTTTCTCCTTTTTTCTGTGTAGTTTACCATTGCATGGAGGTATGGGTTTGTTTATCCATTCACTTGTTGAATATTTGAGTGGCTCCCAGTAGTGGACAATTATGAATGAAGCTGCTATAAACATTTGTGCACAGGTATTTGTGTGAACACATATCTTCATTTCTCTAGGATAAATACCTAGAACCAGAGAACATACACTTACTATATGCTAGATCATAACAGTGTATCATAAAAATGATACAGCCACTTTGGAAAACAATTCGGCAGTTTCCTTATAGAGTTAAACATACACTTACTATATGATCTAGCATATAGTAAGTGTATGTTTATAAGGAAACTGCCGAATTGTTTTCCAAAGTGGCTGTATCATTTTTATATTTCCATCTGCAAAGTATGAAGACTCCAGCTGCTCTGTCCCCTCACCAGCACTTAGCCTTGCCAATGTTTTTTATTTTAACCGTTCTAATAGATGTGGAGTGGTACCTCATCATAGTTTTAATTGCATTTTCCTAATGACTAACAATACAAAACATTTGCATAAATGTAATTATTGATATATTATGGTTTCAGTCTGCCATTTTATATTTTGTTTTCTGCTCGCTCTCTCATTTCTCATTTATTTGTTGTTGTTTTTCCCTGTCTCCTAACTTCTTTATGCATTTTAGCTGTAAGTCCTATTTCCAATACAGGATTTGTAAATATTGTCAAGTCTCTGGCTTGACTTTCTGTTTTCTTGATGATGTCTTTGAAAAACAAAAGTTTTACATTTGAAGTTGAGCTAGTCAATTCTTCATTCATGTATTATGCTTTTGGAGTCACAGCTAAGAAATCTTCGTTTAACCTAAGGTCACGAAGATAGTCTCCTACGTTTGCTCATAACATTTAAAAAAATATTTTATTATTGATTTCAGAGAAGAAAGGAGAGGGAGAAATAGAAACATCAATGATGAGAGAGAATCATTGTTTGGCTGCTCCACACTGGGGATTGAGACCGCAACCCAGGCATGTGCCCTGACCGGGAATCGAACCATGGCCTCCTGGTTCATAGGATGATGCTCAACCACTGAGCCACACCAGCTGGTCAATACCACACTGTTTTGATTACTGTGGTACTATAGTAAGTTTTTATTTTATTATCTTCATTGAGTTATAATTGATATACACATTGCATACATTTAAGGTGTACAACATATTGCTTTGATACATTTATATTGCAATATGATTGCACAGTAGCATTTGCTAACACTTCTAGCAATTAATGTTTATAATATGGTTTTGTTGTCTATAATTACTATATTGAGTATTAGGTCTCCAGGACTTATCTACTAGTAACTACTTCTATAAGTAGTTACTTCTACTAGTAACTACTTATCTACTAGTAACATACTTCTAGTACTAGTTGCTTAAGTTTATAACTTAAACAACATCTCTCCCATCTGCACACTCCCCAGACCCTGGTAACTACCATGTTACTCTCTGCTGTTACGATTTTGTTTTTGTTTTTTTTAGATTCCAGACATAAGATAGGGTTCCAATTTAATTTTTCTACATGAAGTTATTCAGTTTTCCCAGCACCAATCTGAATAACAGTGAGAAAAAGATTTTTTTTTTTAAAATCTCAGCAAGGCCTGGCTGGTGTGGCTCAGTTGGACTTCATCCTGTGTATCAAAAGGTCACTGCTTTGATTCCCAGTCAGGGCACATGCCCGGGTTGGCTCAATCCCTGGTAGGGGGTGTGCAGGAGGTATTTGATTTATGTTTCCCTCTCTCTCTCCCTCTTTCTTCTTTTCTAAATCTACACTAATAAAAGAGAAACATGCAAATTGACCATACCTCTGCAACACCCACCGGCCAATTAGGAGTATGCAAATTAACCCAACAAAGATGGCGGGTTAATTTGCATACGCAGGCACGGAGCGAAGACTGAAGACCGAAGACCGAAGACTGAAGAGACTTGGCTTCTCTGCTGCGGCCAGAGCAAAGGCCTGGGTCCCGGGTGCTGGAGGAAAACCAGTGCCGGCATCCTGGGGAAGGAAGGCCTATTGCAGGAATCTTTGTGCAACGGGCCTCTAGTATAAATATAAAATCTTTTTTTTAAAAAAAGCTCAGCAAGACCCAAACAGGATAAACCAAAGAAATCCATGACCCCATGTATCATAATGAAACTAATCTGTTGATTTCTTTATTAAACTAATAAGCAAATGAAACTCCAATGACATTCCGGTATTCTTTTTGAGGCTTTATTTATTTATTTTTGTTACTCCTCACTGAGGATATTTTTTCCATTGGTTTTTAGAGAGAGTGGAAAGGAAGGGGAGAGTGATGGTGGGAGAGAGAGAAGAGAGACACAACCCAACCAGTGCAGGAATCTAACCTGCAACCCCAGTACATGCCCTTGACCGAGAATCAAACCCGAGATCCTTCTGTGCACCAGCCATTTCTCTAACCATTGAGCAACACCAGGCAGGGCGAGGCTCTATTCATTAAAAAAATCTTTTTCTCACTGTTATTTAGATCAGATCATTTATATTGGCCTATTTCCAAGTTTACTTACTGACTCTTTTCTATATCCTATTTCCTATTCTGTTCTTGAGCTTATCTAGTGAGTATCTAAATTTTGGGTCTTATATTTTTGTTATACAATTTTTATTTCTTTGTTTTTATATCTTCTTTTTCTTAGTTGAGAACTTCTCTTTCCATTCATTTCAAGAGTGTTTATCCTTATTTCTTGGAACATTTTCATTATAGTACCTTAAAGTGTGTCACTTAATTCCAACATCTCACTATTGTCCTCTTTTGATAGTTTATTGCCATGTAAGTTGATATTCTCCTAGATCAGTGGTCGACAAACCATGGCTCGCGAGCCACATGCGGCTCTTTGACCCCTTGAGTGTGGCTCTTCCACAAAATACCATGGCCTGGGCGAGTCTATTTTGAAGAAGAGGCATTAGAAGAAGTTTAAGTTAAAAAAATTTGGCTCTCAAAAGAAATTTCAATCGTTGTACTGTTGATATTTGGCTCTGTTGACTAATGAGTTTGCCGACCACTGTCCTAGATCTTTGCTTTTTGTTGTTTTTCAATCCTCACCTGAGGATATTTTTCCATTGATTTTTAGAGAAAGTGGAAGAGAGAGGGAAAGACAGAGAGAAACATCAATGTGAGAGAAACACACCAATTGGTTACCTCCTGCAAGCACCCTGACCAGGGAGGATCCTGCAGCCCTGGTATGTGCCCTTGACCGGAATCAAACCCGGGACCCTTCAGTCCGCAGGCTGATGCTCTATCCACTGAGCAAAACTGGCTAGGGCTCCTGGATCTTTGTATGCCAAGTAATCTTGTTTTGAATCCAGGACTTTTTGAATTTTGAGACTTGGTCTTATTTGAATACTATGAAGAATGTTGATATTTATATTTTAGCAGGGAATTGTCTATTGGATTCAGCCACAAGTTCTTCTGTGGATTGTGGTTTCAATGTTAATTCCATTTTGGAAGCCTTTGCGGTATTGTTTAGATTTGTTCCATGTGTGCATCATCCAGTGGTCAGTCTGAGAATAGAGTAGTGGTTTATCCTTTTTTTAAAAATTGATTTTACAGAGAGGAAGGGAGAGGGAGAGTTAGAAACATGGATGAGAGAGAAACACCAATCAGCTATCTCCTGCATGCCCTACACTGGGGATTGAGCCCACACCCACAACCCAAGCATATGCCCTAAGTGGGAATAGAACTGTGACTTCCTGATTCATTGGTCAATGCTCAACCACTGAGCCATGATGGCTGGGCATGGTTTGTCCTTTAGTTCAATTCTAAGTACTTGGTATGCTGCTTAGGACCAAATCCATGTATACTCAGCTTGGAGTCAAGTTCAGGAGTTCATGAATGACTTTATTAAGTTGGTTTCCCGAGTTCCTCCTTCTCCATAATCTCCCTAGTAGTTCTGGGTTCCCTGGGGCCGCTCTTTTTGGTCAAAAAGCTGGAGTTTTAGTTCCTTTGCTCTGCAGTGCACTTCCTGCAACTGTGCCCTCTTTCAGGGCCACGTGGCCAGAGGATGGAGAGCCAAGAGAGCAAGAGCAAGAGCCAGCAGTAGGGTTTGTCCCAAACCCTGGGACGCCTCCAGTCAAACTCCCTCCTGTAGAGATTTAGGTGCCTGCAAGCCTCACATACCACTGCAGCAGGAGTGTTGGGGGCGGGGGCTGGAGCATGAGAAAATGTATGAGGAGAGGAAAGCATTAGGAGTTTCCTTCTCAATTTTCAAACCAGAACTAAATGGCTTCTCCTAGACCAGTGGTGGGCAAACTCATTAGTCAACAGAGCCAAATGTCAACAGTACAACGATTGAAATTTCTTTTGAGAGACAAATTTTTTAAACTTAAACTTCTTCTAATGCCACTTCTTCAAAATAGACTCGGCCAGGCCGTGGTATTTTGTGGAAGAGCCACACGCAAGGGGCCAAAGAGCTGCATGTGGCTTGCGAGCTGCGGTTTGCCGAACACGGTCCTAGAGTTTCCACTGTCTGTGCCCTGTTGCCCACGTTCAGATTTCAGACTGCTTTAAGTCCAGCCCAGAGAGCGCTGGAGGGAAAATGGGGTTCTCATGCTCCGTTCAATGGTACTCAAAATACTGATTTTCTTCCCCAATTCACCTGCTACTATTTACTCTGTTCAGAGTCCTCCATGCATCCTGTCCAGGTTTTATTGCTGCATTTAGTGGAAGAGACAAAGTGGAATATGTTTACTCCACGTTACCTAGTTCATTCCTTTTTATTGCCAAGTGGTAATCCATTGTATAGATTATGCTACAATCTATTTATTCATTCTCTTGTTGATGGTCATTTTTGTTATTTCCAGTTTTTGCTTATTACGAATTAAGCTGCTATGAACATATGAACATTCAAGCAAAAATCTTTGTGTGTGGACACATACTTCCATTTGTTTTGGGATAAATACCTTGGAATGGAAAAACTATGTATGGAATGGAAAAATGTTTATACATATTTATGCCATATATATACAGATACACAATTTTATATATAGTATATAACTTTACATATTATATATGTGCTATATATGTTATGTATATATATATGTGGCATATATATCTATACATATAAAGAGGTAATATACTAATTGCTGTTACGGTGTCCCCGTAATGACCAATTTGCATATTAATGCGAGCGCAGCAGGGGACAGGCGGCTGGAGACAAGATGGGGGGAGGGGGTCTGAGGAGAGCGCCTGACAGGAGCCCAGACTGCAAAGAAGGAAGAGGAAGCAGCCATGGGGAGCTCTTTCAATACCCCTGCACAGACACCCTACCCCAGCTCCCGCACCCCCAGGGGGACGGGGAGGCTGACCAGACGGGGAGAAGACCCAGCATCGGGGGTAGCTGCAGCTCGCACCTCTGACCCCCCATCTCTTCCAACCCCCCGCACCCGCCACCCCCGCCAGGGGTGCCCACAACAATAGCACGCTGGCGACCACCTGTCAGTGCCCCGGAGGCACTCGGGGCCCTTGGCCCACCGCTGCTGGGCCCCCTCCGCTGGGGCCAGGCATGCCTCTCCTCCCTACAACTCCAGACCCGGGTGAAGGCAGGCCTGAGTCAGACCCTACCACCCCCCTCCCCACAGCAGCAGCGCCGTCCTCACTGGGGGCTCGGCTAAACCCGCCCTCCTAGCCCGCCTGGCTCCGCCCTGGCCTGGCCCCCACCCCACTCCAGGAGATTGGAGGCCCGCCCTGAGCACGTACCGCTGCGAAACAGCCATGTACAATTTAAAGAATGGTGCCAAGCGGGAAGGTTTGACAGTTACTCCCCCTTCGGCCTTGCCACCCCCCTAGTACCCCCCCTAACTCCCTGCCCCCCCCTCCCAGTGCCTCCAGGGACGACCACCGCTACAAGGCTGCTGGCCAGAGCCCAACCCTCCAAGGCCTGCAGAACCCTCTGCAAAGCTTCCATAGCTACAGTCCCAGGAAACAATCATGCCCTCCTCCCCTAATCAGCACCTGCTACCTGCGAGGGTACCCGTGAGCTTAAAAATAACAATCCCTTCCCGTTTGATGAAACATTTCTAGGTTTATTAGCTCAGAACCTCCTCATGACAACTCAGTGAGGTAGGCGGAGAAGAGATTACAATTCCCATGGTATATGCGTATGTATTCAGAAATGAAGCTCAGAGCGGGGAAAGTGTCAAGCCCAGTGGTTCCCAAGGGGGGCGGGCAATTTGAGAATGAGTTAACAGTGAATTTTTTGCATTTCTTATGGGTCTAGGGGGCCTCATCTACAGCGCATCCTACATAATAAAAGGCTAATATGCAAATGACTGAATGGTGGAATGACCGGTCACTATGATGCGTGCTGACCACCAGAGGGCAGACACTCAATGCAGGAGCTGCCCCCTGGTGGTCAGTGTGCTCCCACAGGGGAACACCGCTCAGCCAGAAGCCGGGCTCAGGGCTGGTGAGCACAGCGGCAGTGGTGGGAGCCTCTCCCGCCTCCGTGGCGATGCTAAGGATGTCCGACTGACGGCTTAGGCCCACATCCTCCCAGGGCTCCTGGACTGCTAGAGGGTGCAGGCCAGGCTGAGGGGACCCCCCCCCCAAGTGCATGAATTTCGTGCACCTGGCCTCTAGTATTACATAAGTTTTTTAAGGAAACTGCCAAAATGTTTTCCAAAATAGTTGTATCATGTACCTTCCTGCCAACAGCTTAGGAGCATTCCAATGGCTCCACACCATTGCCAACACTTGGCACAGTCTTTTTCATTTAGCCTTCCAAGAGGATGTGTAGTGAAATTTCATTGCAGTTTTTTAAAAATATATATATTTTTATTGATTTCAGAAAGGAAGGAAGAGGGAGAGATAGAAACATGCATGATGAGAGAGAATCATGGATCGGCTGCCTCCTGCACGCGCCCCTCTCCCCCTGCCCCCAACTGGAGATCGAGCCCACAACCCAGGCATGTGCCCTTGACTGGAATCGAACCTGGGACCTTTCAGTTCACAGGCCATCGCTCTATCCACTGAGCCAAACCAGCTAGGGCTTATTGCAGTTTTAATTTGCATGTCATAATGACTAACGATGTTGAGCAACTTTTGATCTGCTTATTTGCCTGTATATTCATATATCCATTTGAATCTTCTGGCCATTTAAAAAAATGTGTTGTTTTATTATTGAGTTGTAAGCATTCTTTATATATTCTATATACAAGTCCTTTATTAGATATATAATTTGCAAATGTTTTCTCCCAATCCACAGCCACCACATTTTATTCAGCTCTGTTCGGCTTTCCCTCCATATTCTGCCTAGATCCATTCCCTGTTCTTCCCATTGATATCACCGCCACCCTGGTTCACCTCTCCTGGACCATTCTCCTGCTCTGGCCTCACACGGTCTTCTTGCTTCCACACTGGCAGAAAGTCTTGGTGTATAGATGTACATGTGAACAAAACTAACTCCATTTCTGTGTCCCAGATTTCATTCCATTTTTTAGGTTTCATGCTGTGATCTTTGACCAATCTCACTGTTCTTAGTAAACATATTAAAGCTTTCTAGTTGATGATTATCCATGTTCCTTAAAATGTAGCCATAAATTTGTTTTTAGTAATAGACAAATGGCATGGCAATCAAGATAAATATCAAACTGGTAATAGTTTGGATTATAAACAATCATCTATCATAAGACCACCAGGAGGGATGGCCCCTGGCACTACTGCAATTTTTGTCCCTTTGTCTTGTCAATCATTAGCACTCAAGATATACTGTAAAAAGTAATACCAGCAGAGAATAATCTGAGCAGACTGCGGAGCTGTCTTTTCTGCTCCAAAGCAATTGTCCTGTAAGTAAATTCCCCTATAACAAATTGTTATAATCTGTGGAGTTGTTTGTTCATTTGTTGGTCTTAAGATACCTTCTCATTATGGTGCCCATTACACTCTTGTTCCACCATTGGACGCTTGGACTGGCCTACACTTCAGTCTATAAACAGCAGCCAGTGAGCATTTAAAAATGCACACTGCATCACTTCACCTCCATGTATAACATCCTTCAAAGGCTCTCCGTTCCCTTGGCATAGTAAAACCCAAGTCCCTGACAATGGGTCCCAAATGCTCACTGTCTGATCCCTAATTGTCTTCCTGGTCCCATCTTCTATAATCCCCCACCCCTTGCCAACTGTGCCGCAGCCATAATGATCCTTTTCCTCAAACACACCAGCTTCTGTTCCTAAGGCCTTTGCACAAGCTCTTCCCTCTGCCTGGAGTACTCTTTGCCCTGTTCTGCACATTGCTGGCTCTTCTGTCATTTAGAAAGTTAAAATGTCACCACTTTAGACAGACAGTCCTTGCACACCCAACCTGGAGTGGCTACCTCCATGCTCTCTCTGACATCGTGCTGCAGTATTTTATTTCTCTGCAGAATAGTTATCACAAAACAACACTTCCTTGTTGTTTATTGCCTGCATCAACTAGAATATATTTCATGAAAACGGGGACTTTGTCTTCTTTATTTCTTTTTTTAAAAATATATATTTTATTGATTTTTTACAGAGAGGAAGGGAGAGGTATAGAGTTAGAAACATCGATGAGAGAGAAACATCGATCAGCTGCCTCCTGCACACTCCCCACTGGGGATGTGCCCATAACCAAGGTACATGCCCTTGACTGGAATTGAACCTAGGACCCTTGAGTTCACAGGCCAACGCTCTATCCACTGAGCCAAACCAGCCCAGGCATTGTCTTCTTTATTTCTATATCCCTAGTGTGAGGAGCAGTTCCTGGCACCTAGCACAGGCTCAATAAATTCTTGTTGAATGTCTGTGCCTACAGCATCTACTTCTGTGCCTGGCACCTGGCCACAGAGTAAATGTTTGCTGTCTGAATTTGTCAAGTACCAATGGCCAAAAAGCATCCCTGGGCCCTGGCTGGTATTGCTCAGTAGGTTGAGCATCATCCCATGCACTGAGAGGTTACTGGTCCGATTCCCAGTCAGGACACATGCCCAGATTACAGACTCAATCCCCAGTGGTGTGCCGGAGGCAGTCGATCGATGTTTCTCTCTCTCTTTCATCAATGTTTCTCTCTTTCCAAAATCAATTTTTTTTAAAAAAAAAGCATCCCTGGGCCAGAAGAGGGAGAGTAAAGACACACATATAGAAATATGACAAAAGAAAATTTGCAGAGAAGCCTAAAAGGGATCAATTTCTCTAGAAGTGTTTCAGGACCTTGTGACAGAGTTGCCATGTCCCTGGCTCTGGCATGGGTTGCCACCCAGGGGACAGCCTTCCTTTGGTTGCTGGGGCTGTCAGGCCCTCAGAGAATGCACATGAGGCAAGGGAACGGCTGGCAGGCACAGCCCAAAGAACCTTCACAGGGCCTGCTTGTCAGGAAATGAGACCCTTTGGACCTGCACATCCTGGTGTCTGCAAGTTGATTTTCCTATCCCACAATCCTCAGCACAGTGGTCCCTCCCAGGAACTGGTGACAGCTTGTTGTTCCCTACCCTATCACAGGCCATGTGGCACCAGGCCGGCTGGCTGAGTATGGGACCTAGGGCTGCACAGTTTAACACACAGCCCCAGTTTCTTCTCTTCCTGCACTTTCCCATAGGCCTCACCCCTCCCTGAGAGCGTGTTTGGGAAGCAGTCTGAGGAGTCGCTGTGAGGAGCTTGCATTGCCCTGGTGAATCCAGGGCCACCCCTGGGGCGTGGAGAGGAGCGGCTTTCCTGAGCGCTCAGCACTCTCTGAGCCCTGAAGAGAGCAGTGGGCACCCACACTGCTTTGGCCTGGGAGAGAAGCTTCCCTGAGGTCAAGACCCCTGCCCGGCTCCCAGGAGCCAAGTGAGGCCTCAGCCTTCACTGTAACTAAGAGTCATGATGTAAACACACCCCCAGAGCCTCTTATCTGAGGTGGGGACTCCAGATGGCAGGGCCAACTTTGGGCAGGGCTTATCAGGAAAAGTCACCTTTTTTGTGGCAGAAATTTCTGGGAAGTGGCTGCCCAGAATGTGGCCCTGTTTGTGGACTTCTTGGCTTGGAAGTAAGGGACCGAGGCAGCACACGCGGAGTCCTCTCACTCTTCTGTCCATCTCATCCAGCACTCCAAACTGGCCCCTGTGCCCCGAGGCACAGCCCAGGGCTCAGGAGGGGAGTGAGTCCAGATGAGGTTTGCCTCTATCCTGGATTGGATAGCTGGGGCAGGAATTCTGTCTAGGGATGACTCTCCCCCCTTTCAGAGTGCCTAGGACACTGTGCCTTCACAGGCCTATCCCTTGGCCTTCAATCCCAGGCCAAATCCTCTGTGGGGCCCAGGGGGCTTGCTCTGGGGGAATCCAGGAGGCTCCTGAGCCCACCTGAGGAGTGTGCTCAGCCTAGTATGCAGGCCTTCCTGGCCACCATGGCAGGGGAGAGAACAGGGTCCTCGTTTGGCCTCCCTTAGCAGTCACTTTAGAAAACCCATCTCTGCCTGCCTTTGTTTGGGTCCCTACTCTCTGTCGCCTGTTCAAAGGATACTGACCAGGAAACAGGTGCTTTTTACCAGGTGGCACCTGCTTATCTGCCTTAACCAAAGTCCAGTCTCAGTTCCTGGCCCCACCCTTTGAGCCCTTCTCCCTCCCCTAGATTCCCCCAAGAGGGGGAGGGTGTGTTAGCCAGCAGGGGGCACTGCTGCCACAGGGTCAGAGCTTCCAGAAGTCTGAAGCTACAGGAGCTAAACTGCTAATCCCCTGGGAACACAGGTGGACCTGAGATGGACTCTGGTCCTGCTGGACAGAAGAGGGATGATGAACTGATAGACATGCCCCATCCAGAAATGGGGGCACCCTTATCCAGCCATCCCTGCTGCTGTGTCCACACACCTAGTGTCCAAAGGGCATGGTAGAGCAGTCTTGATGTATGTTTCATGTTCTAGCTGTAGTCACCAGTGACCCGGGCATTCCTGGGATAGGCTGTGTGACCTCTCTACCTCCTGCCCTGTTCTCTTTAGCTCAATGTCCTTGACTCCCCAGACTCATAACCTAGGATGGAAGTCAAAGCCAAGGCTCAGAGGTTTGCCTTGGCCTTGGCTACAGGCATACAGGCCCCTTTGGCAGGGTTGGGGTCCGTATGCCTACACTGCTCCCAGAATGGGGAACCTAGAGAGGGCCTCAGAAAGGTCCTGCTCCAACCCATCCCACATCCTGGCCATCCCCAAATTCTGTCTTCCGATCCTGCTCTCAAGTAGGTCCACTTCTCCCCATCCCCTATGGCCACAGTCCTAATCCACCTGAATCACTTGAGCTGCCTCCTGTCCATCACCCTGCTTCCAGGATACAGCAGGGTCCCAGACTAGGGTAAGCCAAGTAAGTGCCTAGGGTGCAAAATTTAAGGAGGTGCTCACTGTGAGGGTGGTGCAAGTACTAGTGCAGAGCTGGCCCCTGAGAGTGTCTCCTCGGGTTTTGTAGCCTAGGAGACTGTTTGCCTCCCCCTCGTTCCTCCCCGGTATGCCACGTATCTCATCTTCCTTGCAGCCACAGAAAGTTCTAAAGCACAGGTAGGACTCCCAGTTACCCTCACAGGGTCTGCCCTAGAATTTACTTAACAAACTTCTGATGACAGACCCTGGCTCTCCAGAAGAGGAGGAACCATGGGTCGTGCCCTGAGGAGCTCCCTGTTTGGCAGGATAAAGTCCAGATTCCTGAGTACAGCATTCAAATTTCTTCACAATGTGTCCCCCATTGGCTGGTCCAGCCTCAGCTCCTGGGGCAGCCATACCACAAGCAGGATCTGTGTGCACTTTAAAATATATATATATATTTATTGATTTCAGAGAGGAAGGGAGCGGGAGAGAGAGAGACAGAAACATCAATGATGAGAACCATTGATCAGCTGCTTCCTGCACGCCCCCTACTGGGGATCGAGCCCACAACCAGGGCATGTGCTCTGGGAATCAAACTGTGACCTCCTGGTTCATAGGTGGACGCTCAGCCACTGAGCTACGCTGGCTGGGCTTGTGTGCACTTTTGAGCCTCCAGGCTTTTCCTTGGTCTATTTCCACATCCTGGAATGTCCTTTCCCACTGCTAGCCTACTAAACTTTGACTCCATGACCCTGCTGAATACTTCGTCCTCAGAGTGGCCATCTGTGAACACTGGCTGAGATAAACAGCCACTGTCCTCACACCCAGGATCTCTGCCCCTTTGCCTCGTACTCCAGGTATGACACACATGTCATTCTGTCAGAGCGCACTAAGTGTCTACAGTTTTTGAGAAGCATGCTAGATGGCAGGGAGGTGGCTCTGTGAGTGTAGCAGTCACATACTCTGCTCTCAGAGAGCTCACATCCACATTAGTGGTGGGGACTGTGGCGGCTCACTTCTACGTGCCCCACACGGCTGGTATGGGCCGGGCTGAGCAACGTTCTGTGATCGGCAGATGCCCCCAAGTCTTTTGACTTCTGGAGTAACTGCTCTACTAAAAGCAAATTAATCCATGTGTGCTCCAGCCCATGAGGCTGTGGGAACCCCCCTCCAACATTCACAAAGGTTCTCAAAGAAGGGAGAATGGCTTTTGATTCCTGGGGTGACCAGTCACCAGAAGTCCCCTCGCTCAGAGCTCCTCCCAACCCACCATAGTCTATTTTGCCCCCTATGGGACTCAGTCTTCTGAAATACTCCCAGAGCAGCATTTCACATTGGCTATCTGACATGGTAACACACGCACTGTGGCTTGTCACCTGCCAAGCCAGAGGACAGGCAGTCATGCTTTCTCCCGGACCATCTAGGCAGGTGGGTCACTGTTGGCCCTTAACCCTCCTATCAGTCAGTCAGGGGACAGATATTTTCCTGAAGACTTATGCATGCAGAGAAAGGACTGAAACCTCTCACACCTGGCTAAGGTCCTATTTAAATTGATCTCCTGTGTGGACCTACCTTTTAGGAGAGGAAGAGAACACCCACCTGATACTAACAGCCCCTTTCCCTTGTTCTCTAGCTGGCTAGCTCTTTCACTGGATTCCCAGTCTCTCTGAGGGACTTAGAGGGGCCACATATGTAAACAAGGCAATGGGAAAGAGAGCAGAGGTCCCCTTGGAGGGACAGAACCAGCAGAAATGATCGCAGTGCTGTTCAGGGAAGCCATGCCCCTCCCTCCTTCTCTCCTTTTGGGGCATCCACGTATTTCTGTGGAAACTGTCCTGTTGCCAAGACCATCTCAGGGAAAATGTGCATACTGCTGAGCAATCTGAATCCATCCATCATCCATGTCACACTGGTTCACAGGGCACCTGCTGTGCTCAGCCAGAGTACAGTACTCACGATAGAGTACCCCCTAGGCCAGTGGTTCTCAACCTTTCTAATGCCGTGACCCTTTAATACAGTTCCTCATGTTGTGTGACCCCCAACCATAAAATTATTTTCGTTGCTACTTCATAACTGTAATTTTGCTACTGTTATGAATCGTAATGTAAATATCTGTGTTTTCCGATGGTCTTAGGCTCTACAGCAGTGGTTCTCAACCTGTAGGTCACGGCAACCCACAGGTTGAGAACCGCTAGCAGGGTCGCCTAAGACCATCGGAAAACACAGATATTTACATTACGATTCATAACAGTAGCAAAATTACAGTTATGAAGTAGCAACAAAAATAATTTTATGGTTGGGGGTCATCACAACATGAGGAACTGTATTAAAGGGTCGCGGCATTAGAAAGGTTGAGAACCACTGCCCTAGGCATTCCTATTTTTCTCCTGCCTCTTGCCCCGTTTTCCTTCCATGAATGTACCTATAATTCAGCTCTTGCTGAGCCCAAGCTACAAAGTCGTATTCCTGTTGATATTTTCTAGCTTAAGCTACATCTACTGTTTCTGAAATGTGACTTCAAATGGAGCCCAACACAGGCACTTGGAAAACCAGGTCCTCTCCCAAGTCAAATAGGTGGGCTTGGATCACGATTAGGCTTTGTGTCAAGGACATTAGTTGGACTAGGCAGAGAACCAACATCAGTGGGTCAGGCCTTGGGCCACAGGAGGAGGAGGGGACAATAATCCATTTGGTCTGGGGCCTCACTAAACTTGCTGTCATGGTCACTAGGCCCCTCAAGGGTAACCCCTCATTGTCCTGAGCCTGATTCCAGGGCAGCCCTTGGAATTGGGATTCCCAGGCTGAGTCACCAAGGTCACCAGGGTCTGTGCTCGCAGCACAGACTCTACTCTTGCAGAATTTGGAGTTTCCCTGGCTCTCTCCCACGCCAGCCACCTGATTCTGAGCCTGGGCCAGGGGAAGTCAATGCTGGCCTGGACAAGAGATGCTTGAGGGTCTGTCTGTCTGCCTATCCCTCCACTGGTTAGCTGGCTGCTTCCAGAGTGGCTACTACTGCTACTTACCCCACCCTCAGCTCTTCTGGACTGGAGAAGTTCTACTTGTTTGTCTTTCTAAGAGCCACAGTCTATCAGGAAGAAGACTCCCATCACAAATTTGGTGTCTTGAAAGCAAGAATTTAGGAGACATGGGCCTGCAGGTGACACTGCCCACCTTGACCCCAGCTATTGCTTTATTCTGAAGAAGTCAGGGAGGGTCCTGGACTCTGCCTCATCATTCCAAACTCCCAGCCTCTCTGGCTCCCATCCAGACTCAACCCACAAACATCTCTGGCTTGAGCTGCAAACCCTGGGGAGGGGAGGAAGTGGCCGACCCCCACAGGCAGCATTCCTTTGTGATGACTCACTGCCCAAACTACTCCATCTGGAGCCAGAGGAATCCCCCCAAAGGGGCTGAGGCCTCCTTCAACTGAGGGTATCCACAGGACCTGACTGGGCTGGAGGGCCAGTATCGGGGCCCAGAGGTCCCCTGGGAGCGGGCCAGAAGGCCACAAGGCCCACTCTAGATGCCTCCAGCTCCATTTCTTTATTCACTGAGATTCTCCTAGTGGTTAGCTGGGTTCTAGGCCATGGGGACCCAGCAAGCTGGACTGGGCAGGCAGGGCCAGTGCCTTAAGGAGCTCCAAGTCATGTAGGGGAAATCCCCCGACAAATAAAGTATATAAATGGGATAATTTCAGCAATGATAAGAGCTATGAAGACAATAAACCTGGATGTGACAGAGGGTGGTAAAACTGGGGACTTCAGTGGTTTGAGGGGGCCTCCCCATTCCTTAGATTCTGCCGGCCTGCTCAGTCCCCTCCGCCCCTGCCTATTCAGCCCCCTCACCTACCCCCACGTCCCCTTCCTCAAGAACACCAGCCGGGAGCGGGCTGGGGGCAGGTGCATCAGGGTGGGGCTTTTCCGGGGCCGGTTTTCCCCAGCTCCCGCTGGAACTTCCAGAGGGTCACGGGCCCGCAGCACTGGACGCCGCCCGCTGCCCGCCGAGCGAACCTCAGCACTCCCGGCGCGGTTCCCGGAAACTCCTCGATTTCTCTGTCGCCGCGGCGTTTGCAAGAAACCGAAACCCAAGCTCCGCCCTCCGGCGCGGCGCGGCCCGGCGGAACGGGCTCGGGGGCGGAGCAGAGTCGGGTGGCCTGCCGGCCCTCCCCCGCTGCTGCCCCGCCCGCGCCGAGCGGAGGCGGGAGCCAGCTTGAGTGTCCGGGCGCGGCTCGGCGCCGACTCCCCCCGGTAGGGCTGCGAGTCTAACTGCGTCGCGCGGGCTGCACGGATGGCGGCGTGCCCCGCGGGGGGACGCAACGCGGCCTTCCCCTGCGGCCACGGCGGAGGCGCCATTACCGTGCGCCTACTGTGTGTCCGCCGGCCCGGGAGGCAAAGGGTGGGGCGGAGGGGGCAATAAGAAGAGAGCAGGGGGCATTTACCAAGGGCCCTGCACCCGAAGTGTTACAGGCTTCATCTTGCGGTGGGGTTCTGGGGGGTAGACAATGTGCACAGAGAAGTTGAGTACCTTGCCCGAAGTCACACAGCCTGTAGCTGCAGAGCTGGCTGCAAAGCCCAGGTTCGCAGCGGGAGGCTGGGCGGGGGAAGAGGAGGAAGTGGCCTGGGCACCCGCAGGTGAGCCGCCCGGCCTGGGCGGGGCAGCCACTAGAGGGGGAGGGGCGGTCCCAGGCCTCCACCGAGCGGCCGGCGGGGAGGCTTTCCTTTTCTCCCGCCATCCCTCCCTTTCCAGGAAGCCAGCCAGACCGGAGCCGGCCGCTCACCCTAAGTCACCCCCAGCCCGGGCTGAGCAGGAATGTGGAAGTTGGCCCGTAGAGCTTGTGTCCCCTCCCCTGCAAATACACACACACCCAGCTCGGAGGAGCGTTAGGGGGAGAAAGAAGGGGTGAGGGATTGCACACCAGAATGCGGATTCCCCAGGGCTAGTAGGGGTACAGATGCCCACATAGAGGCTAAGAAGCCTGCCAGGAGCGCTCTGGACAAACGACAGTGAGCGCAGGACGCGCTGCAGGACCCATTCGCGCGGGGCGGGGTAGGGGTGGGGGGTGCTGCTCTGGTCCAGCTCCGGGCGCCGCTGGGGACCCAGAGTCCGCCTTCCCGCACCCCGCCTCCCGGGGGCCTCCACGGGTGGATGGGGAGCCGAGGCCTCTTTCCTCCCATCGCAGTGTTTATGAGAAATGAAACTGCCCAGGGCATCAGCGGCAGCCCACATTGACACTCTATTCCCCCTCCGGGGTTCCGGAACAGCCCAGGGCGCTGCAGGACCCCCCAGTGCTTTCCCAGCCAGCTGCAACCTCCCACTCCGCATTTAGGAATTTTATAACTGCACGACATTTATTCTGCTGTGTCATGCAGCACTTCTGCTAGAGCTGTGAGAGAAAAGGGTTAGACTCGTGCCCCAGCATATCCTCAGGGCCAAACCTGGAGTTGACCCAGAGCAGGAGTGCGATTTGTATTTGTTGAATGAATTAAGAAACTTCTTCCTTTCTCGCTAACTAGGCTCCTTTCAGGAAGAGTGAAGCCGCCTGGATTCTATCGCTAAGGCTTAGGTTGCTCAGAGGACTTTATGTTTGACTTGTGCTCTGCACTTCACAGTTTGGGGCTGCCTGCCTCCCAGGTTTGCTGTGAAAATAAAGATGATAACTGGGAGGAACGTTGTGCCTCTAAGAGATCCCACCCTCGGACCTGGAAGCTGGAATGCCTGTTGTGGGTTCCTTTGCTTTGGGGTCTGTGGCCTCTTCTCTGGTAGCAGGCCCAGCAAGGGCCCAGGGTGGCCCCTCTCTCAAAAACCTAGTTAAAGCCTCAATGGTCCTGCATCTCAAGACTTAACTGGACCAGGCGTCCTCAAACTACGGCCTGCGGGCCACATGCGGCCCGCCGAGGACATTTATCCGGCCCGCCGGTGCCGCTGCCTGTCCTGCTTAGCAGCCGACTCGTCCGGGGCCCGCAGTGAGCATAGGAATTTGTTCATAGTTTTTTTTTAAACTATAGTCTGGCCCTCCAACGGTCTGAGGGACAGTGAATTGGCCCCGTTTAAAAAGTTTGAGCACCCCTGAACTGGACCCACGGAGGCGGCAACAGTGTGTTCTAGGAGGCTGAGGACAGAATTTGGTCCATCAGGGAAGAAGCTCCCACAAGGGTGATCTTGCCTCCAGCATCTTTTTAAAAAAATATATTTTTTTATTGACTTGAGAGAGGAAGGGAGAGGGAGAGACAGAAACATCAATGATGAGAGAGAATCACTGATTGGCTGCCTCCCACAGGCCTCTCCCTCCCCATCCAAACCCCAATCCTGGGCATTTGCCCTAACCCAGAATTGAACCATGACCTTCGGTTCATAGGTCGATGCTAAACCACTGAGCTTAAACTGGCTGGTCTGCCTCCAGCATCCTGATTGCCAGCCAGTCAGCTCCTCTTGCCAGCCTAGAAAACACCAGGGCCTTATACATAAAAATCACCCAATAAATTGACACTCAGAAAATGACATTATAGATGGGAGGCACCTGCTCCAGAGCTAAGCCCCGGCTAACTCCAGCTGTAGGTGTGAGGAACTCGGGTCTCTTGTGGAAAAATGCAAAGTTCCCCAGAAGGTCACCACCCAGAATGTGAGAAGTGGAGAAAAGGCAACATGAAAGTTAAGGGTGAGGAGGTCCTGAGGAGGGGAATGACTTCTAGCTGGCTGCTTTGGGGGCATTTCATAGACCAGGCATTTGCTCTGGGACCTAAAACAGAGACTGAAATTGAAGTGGGGGGAGGGGCAGTGAGATGGGAGAACTGAAATTGGGGGGTGGGAGTGAGTTGTTAAGTATCCCAGGAAGTCAGGGTTGAAGAGCAAATGGAAGGAACAAAGACATGAAGGGGAAAACACAGCATGTGCTCACAGAATGGAAGTGCAGTGAAAGGTTCACGCATTTCTATTAATGCATGTCATTTGTCTAATGTTTTATAGTTCAGGAAGGAGTTTGACAGTCTACCGCATTTCATCTTCACAACAATAGAGTATCTCTGTTTCACAGATGAGAACACTGCGGCCCAGTGAGGGACAGTAACTTGCCTAAGATCACACAGCAAATAGCAAAGGGACAAGAACCCAGGCTTTTGGATTTAAATTGTATTCTTTTCCACCGCCCTCTTGTTACTGCCAAGAGTAGGGGAGCTGTGGGAGAGAAGGTTGGAATGAGACCCTTGGGACCCCAGAGTGAGCATCAGTTTGAATGTGGGGCTGAGGAGTCTGGGAGAACTCAGAGGGTTCCAGGGTGGACCTGAATATTAGGGAGGTCATCAAAGTTAGGGAGATGACCCTAGTGCAGAGGCACCTGGAGGGGCAGGCCACAGGGGAGGCTGTGGCAACACCGGCTGGTCCTGGAATGTGAAGACATGACTTGGTTCAAGGAAGGAAGACCCAGAGGACCATGTGAGGCAAAGGGGGGTTGGAGGATAGGGAAGACTTCACCAGGGAGGGAGCTGGAAGTAGGACAAGAGAAAGCTGCGGGGGCAGTATGGAAGGGGAGGCCAGGAGTTCTGCTTGTATGTGTGTGAACCTGTGGATTGGATTGTAGGGAAGTGGGTTTGGACATCACCTGTCCAGAGGGGATGCCTGGAATCACAGAGGATGAGTATTTTGAGTCAGAGAGGGGAAAGGGCCAGCCCTGAATTACTAAGAAAAACCTAGGGAAGACTCTGTGTTCTGCTTAGCATTACAGGGAATAGGTGATACATGTTAGAATGGGATTCATCAAGAGCCGTTACAATAAAAATCGTACTTCAACAGGTGTAGCTTTATTTCACCTATTTGGAGTAGAGCACTCCCAATCCTTAGTGGCTTCAAGATACAATAGAATCCCTAAAATTAAAAGTTTAAAAAAAAATCAAAGAACACTTCAGAGATGTAAATGACAATTTCACTGGTAAATCCTAACACTGGGGAATTTCTCCTAAGCAAAAAATTATTGATGTGTGCAAAGATTTAGCTACACAGTGTTGCTTGCATTATGAAAAAATGGAAATAACCTAAATGTCCTACAATTGGGGATTAATTGGGTAAAGTTTTATTTATCCTTATGATAGAATAATATGTACCCATTGAAAATGATATTGCAGAAGTACATTTCACAACATGGAAAGATGCTCATTATATGTACATGTACACATATGGATGATTACCTGTGAATTAATATAAAGTTCTTGTTTTAAAGCACTTTTACAGTCTCCGTTGCCTACACAGGGTCATTTTGATCAATTTCTCAGACCACATGAGATGCAAACTTTCTCTCCCTAATCTCATTCTGAGTTTTCCAGCGGCTATGTCAGGTTCTTAGGGATAATCCATTTGCTGCAAAGAGAACAGACTTCAGAGCTTAGGAGCCAGTTGTTTCTGCTCTTGCTCAGAAGGTCTTGGTCTCCCATTTTGCTTAACACCCAGCTAGGCTCATTCCTCACAGTTCCTCCTGCCTCTTCCAGCTTCTGCACCCACCACCAGAATTGGCTTAACTCATCCATTTCCTCTGTGGGAAGAAGTAGAGTGACTGACAGGTGGAATACTGCATCCATGTGTCTAGTATAGCCTTCATCACTGCAACTGGGTGCTGCTGTGGAGGGAGAGCCAGGGTGAAGGGCCTGACACAACCAGCCTCGCCAGGAAGAGCAATTTGCTGAGTCAGCAGCTTTGGGGAGGTGAAGGAAGGAGTCCACTGGGCCAGAGCTCTGAATGGAAAAATGAACACAGCCCAGCCTCTAGGAGTACACAGGTAAGGCAAGGTCTAAGTTGTAAGCACAAAAGTTAACTAGCTACCCTTCCTAAATGGCCTGGGACCTGGGCTCCCCAACCCTTTGGCTGGACCCATGGCCTTAGCCAGCCCTAAGAAATCTGCCCAGAACCTCTCTTGGGCCAAGCCTTGAGGACCCAGAGACAACACCAGTGCTGCCACTGAGGAGCTCCCACGCAAGGGCCACCTAAGGCTGTGGAGGTGGCCTAAGGCTGTAGTGCTAGGAGGGCCCAAGGCTACCCCCCCCCCCGCCCCCCAATTTAACACTCCTGGCTTCTATGAAACCCTTCTTTATTTACCCTTTCCCTGAGGCCAGCTGTGGGGCAGTCCCAAGGATGTAGACAGAGAAGGGAGAGAAGTGTCTCCCTGGTCACTATTAGACTCTAGCCGGGGATTTCGCAAACCACAGAGCATCTGCTGCCCAACTGGGGCATGGTGCTTTACAGATCTCTCTCTCTCTCTGTCGCTGTAAACCGGCGAGGTAGGGCTATTATTTTGAGGTTGAGGAAATTGAGGTCCCGAGTCCTCTGGCAGGCTGCAGTGGCCAGACTGAGATTCCCTCTTCGCCAACCGCCCCAGGCAGAGCAGGCTTTCCTTTACGTCTACAGGGCAGGTGAGTGACCTGGAGGTGGGTCACCTCTCAAGAAGCGGGCAATGAAACCCTCCCTTTTTGACATCGCATTAGCGGGCTTGAGGAACAGCCGGTTTTCAGGAATTTAATCCCGGTGTCCACTCGGAAGAAGGAGGCAAGTGCCCGGTGATCACTTCACCTGCGTTCCGTGGACAGACGTCTTCACCCCCCAAGAGGAGGGTGAGGAGACGGCCTCTGGAGCTAGCAGGCTGGGAGAATGCGGGCTAGGGAGTAAATGCGGGCTAGGAGCGTTCGGCTTTCCTGGACAGCCGATCTCGGGGAAGAGCTGGGGTGGGGGGTAGAGAGGAGGCTGGCGGGCGGCGGTGGAGGGGGTGGGGAGGAGCAGCCGCCCTGTACTTCCCCTTCGCTGCTAGCTCTACAACAGCCTGATTTCCCCGAAATGATGGGGCGGCGCCGGCCAATCGGCGTCCTCGCGGAGCTCTAGGAGGCGGGGCCGGGCCTGGGCTGGGGGAATCCCGCTAAGTGTTTAGATTGCGGGCCGGCGCCGCTGCCCCGGCAGATCGCGCCACTCCTTCGTCGAGGTAGGACGTGCGTCCGAGCTCAGCCGAGCCGAGGCCAGCGGGAGCCGTGCCCAGCCAAGGCCAGCCGTGCCCGTGGCCCCGCGACCCGGGCATCCTCTGCCTTCTCCCTGCTCCCACCCGGAATCCCGCTCACCGCTTCGGGACCCTCGGATACCGCCGCGCATTCGCGCCCGGCTGCAGAGGTGAGCCTGCCTTCGCCGCGGGGGAGTGGGGGGGAGGGGGACGACGGGTGGCATCGAACAAAGACGCGCGGGGTACCGGGAAGTGGGGGGCTGAAAACCCTAGGCGGGAGAGTCGCGGGCGTGCGACGTTGCCTGGGCTCCCGCGCGGACTCGGGAGGGCGCAGGAGGAACGGCGGGCTGCTGCGCAGGGAGGGCGGGCCGCGCGCGAGGTTGCGGGCGCCCGGCCGCTTTCGCAGATCTGTGTGCGCAGAGCCATCTGGGGGCCTCTGGTTAGCGCGGTATGTTCGTAGCGCGCACCCACCAGCCGTGCCGGGGTCTCGAGTGTCCGTCCGTGCATGGGTGCTCTGTGCCTCGCGCCCAGAACCCAGGTTTCAGGCTGACTATGCAGGTGGCAGGGTTAGAGCTTGCTTCCCTGGGCGGCTGGAGAACCTGCCAAAGCAGCGGGAGGAGGCGTCACAGGTGTTTGGTTCATTTCGCCGCCGAGGACAGGAGCCAGGCTGGAAGGGTTGCGCCTCGCGGCCGCTGCACTGTTGTGGGCGAGGGTGGGGGAGAGGATGTCTCCGGTGCAGGGTGACTGCTCGCCCATTAGGGAAAGTGCACAGCTTTATCTCAAGCAAAAGAAGCCCCTACCTTCCCAAAGGATCTGAGTTTGGGAAGAAAAGTTTTGGTATTAAGATACCCGTGTATTTTGTCTCTTTCCTGCACATAAATCCTGCAGCTATCACCAGTCTTCCTAGGACTGCCCAGGAGGGAAGGGCAGAAGTGGTGTTGCCTAAGATGCTAAAAAGATTTGGAGGGCAGTTTTATTTCAGTATAAGCCTCCTCCCCCATGATTGTATTACCTGCTACCTGGTTGAGGGCAGGGGAAGGTAACTGAATGATCTGGGGTGCAGCAAAGTAGTGCCCAGGGGCTGCTCAAACAGACTCAAACTGGAGCCTTCTGTCTTCTCTTTACAGCCAATATGCCCATCACTCGGATGCGCATGAGACCCTGGCTAGAGATGCAGATTAATTCCAACCAAATCCCAGGGCTGATCTGGATTAATAAAGTGAGTGTAACTCTTTGGGGTTTTCTGCCACATTTTAACCCATGTTCTTCGGGGGACCAAAGCTCCAGATGCAGCTCAAAAAGGGAAGTGATAGGGAGGAGGCAGATGTGTTTCCCAGCGGGTCCTGCATGCAGGGAGTGTGCAAGGCCCAGCCCTGGGCCTCACTTGCCTGACTTCTGCCTTCCTTCCTTCTTGAGGTAAGGACAGGGCGCCTACCCGAGGTCACTGACAGTTTCGAGCAGCTAGACTCTCCCAGCATCTGAAGAGCTGGAGTTCTGATCTCTCCTGAGGGAGACCCATAAAAATCCACCCAGCAGGGCTCTAGTCAGACAAATGGCACTGCCAGTAGGAAGGTGACTGGCTCACCAGGCGACCCAAGAGTTAACCTTGCACCAGTTGCCCAGGCCCAAGAAACCTCTTGCTGGTGAATAAAGGGCATCACAGGCTTTGTAGACCTAATAATAACAGTATTCATAATAATAGCTACTGCATACTGTTCACTCACTACAAGTGAGTGTGGCAACATGCTAAGTGCGTTACTTACATTGTGTCATTTAACCCTCAAAATAGCCCTGTGAGGTAGATCCTTTAATATCTCCATTTTTAGATAAAGAAACTGAGGCACTGAGAGATAGATAATGACTTTGATGCCAAGACTTGAACCTGAGCAGGCTGACTCAGAAATCCATACTGTTAAGCCACCAGTAACGAGAACAGTGAGACCTTAAGTCTTTACATTTGCCACTGCGTTTTCTTGTTTCATAGAAAACAGTGAGGGACAGAGTTAGAGTGCCAGTGCCAGAGCCACACAGGTAGTCAGCATCCAAGTCTGGCCCAGGGCTCCCTCAGGTGTACGGCCAGAACCCCATTGTAGGAGCCAGTGGCCCTAAGGTGTCCTGAGCAGCCCCATCTAATGGACAGAGTTCTCATTTCCATGTTGATGCTGACAAGCCAGAGAAGCATCCCACCCAGCACATTTGTAACAGGCAGAGGGAGGTTTTTGCTGAGCTGATGGTGCCCCAGCTCATCTGAACCCATAGCCCCTTCTGAGAGATGCAGAGTGATGCAGCAGCCTGTTTAAGCCAATCTCAGGATGGGTCAGCCCAAGCCAGCTGTCAGGGTAAAAAGGGGAAGTCAGCCTTTTCCCAGACCTGGGTGGCTGGGCAGACTCAGACTAAAACCCTGTAGCCTCTGAGCTGACACAACCTTCTCTACATGTGTGTGTGCTGTTCAGGAGGAGATGATCTTCCAGATCCCATGGAAGCACGCCGCCAAGCATGGCTGGGACATCAACAAGGACGCCTGTCTGTTCCGGAGCTGGGCCATTCACACAGGTGTGTGACACTTGCCCAGGAGTAGCCAGGGAGGGGATAGGGGGAGACACTTCTGTTAACACAGAGGCTCTAACTGGGCTTTCTGAGCTCCCTGTGATGGCATACAGAATTGGGGGTGGGGGCAGAGGGCAGACCTGCATTTCTTTGGAGAGGGGCCATGGTTTCAAGGAGTTTGTGGTTGGATTAAAGTTCTCCCTGGCAAAAGCAACTGTGAGCCAAGATATTAAAAGAGACCCAGGCCTGCTTTTCTTGAGGTCCTTGGCTAAGGGCCCATCTTGTTGGTGGCCTCCTGTCCCAGAGGGATGGGGCTCTTGGCCCATCTCAGACCAGTAAGCACACCTATCAGTAACTGTTCTTTGATGCCTACTCTTTACCCACTCCCATGTTTGGAAATATGAGATAAGCCCCAGCCCCTACCCTCTGGATGCTGACAGCTCAAGTAGGGAGTGTGGGCATGGTCCAGGACAAAGAGCACTTTCGGGTATGTGAGCGCTCTAGTACTTCCAGCTGGGCCCTTCTGTGAGGCTTGCTGGATGTGTTTATACAAGCCTGGGCATTTGAGAAACCCCAGGGTCTAGGGCCAGCAGAGTGTCATGCAGGAATACCTGCTGGTTTGACCAGTAAGGATCTCTGACAGCATGAGAGCTTGGGAAACTCTTGCCTTCCTCCTCCCACGCCAGTGGGCAGCCGAGGATCCCCACCAATGGCCCTGACCATCCTCTTCACTCTCTTGCCCACTAGGCCGGTACAAAGTAGGGGAAAAGGAGCCAGATCCCAAGACATGGAAGGCCAACTTTCGCTGTGCCATGAACTCCCTGCCAGACATTGAGGAGGTAAAGGACCAGAGCAGGAACAAAGGCAGCTCAGCTGTGCGGGTGTACCGGATGCTCCCACCCCTCACCAAGAACCAGAGGAAAGGTATCCAAGGACTCTGGAAGCCCTCAGGCAGGGAGGGAGGGAAAGACGGAGGGAGGGAGGAAGGCAACTGGGGCTGGTGTGCCTGTACCAAGGCTTATAGCCTATCTCCTCCACAGAGAGAAAGTCCAAGTCCAGCCGAGATGCTAAGAGCAAGGCCAAGAGGAAGGTGAGTGTGGTCCTAGGCAGCCAGTCTTTGGCCACCTGTGAGTCAGGCTGGACAGTGGAAGAAGCGCCACGGCAGCCTGGTCTAAGCTTTTCTCTCTCTGCAGTCATATGGGGACTCCAGCCCTGATACCCTCTCCGATGGCCTCAGCAGCTCCACCCTGCCTGATGACCACAGCAGCTACACAACACAGGACTTCATGGGGCAGGACTTGGAGATTGAGCGGGCCCTTACTCCAGGTGAGATGGACGGGGCCTGGCAGGGACCGTACAGGTCGGAGGGGGTTGGGGGGAGCTCTTGCTCTTGGATCTGGGAGGCAACGTGCTTGTGGGTGGCCTGTTGGAACAGGCTACGGGGTAGGGGATGCTGGGTGTTTTGCAAACTAAGAAAGCACACAGCTCTGACCTGCGCTTTCTGCTGTCCTAAAGCACTGTCACCATGTGCCGTCACTAGCACTCTTCCCGACTGGCACATCCCAATGGAAATTATGCCGGACAGCACCAGCGACCTGTACAAATTCCAGGTGTCGCCCATGCCCTCCACCTCTGAAGGTTTGTGCTTCTGGGGCCTCTCTTGCCTGCCTGACTGTTTGGGTCTTGGGAGGGGTTTCCTGGGGGAGAAAAGGTGCTCAGAACTCCAGAGCTGACTGCGGCAGGTTAGAGAGAAGAGGAAGGGGGCCAGACGCTGCATTTTGATCTAAAGTTGCTGGTTCTCCTGGCTCCTCTGCAGCCCAGTCTCCGAGGGTGAGGAAGGAAGCGAGGGAGTAGGAAGAGGTGTGGCTTCAGGGTTTGGGAGGCTGAGTCAGTAGGACAGTGTCCTGTTCTGGAATCTCCATGGCAGGCAAGGCAAATGTCTACTGGGAGGTGTGTGTGTGTGTGTGTGTGTGTGTGTGTGTGTGTGTGTATGTGTGTGTGTGTGGTAGGGGCAGGGGAGCCTGGCTGACTGCCAGCTAACCTCTCTGCTCTTCCCCATCCACAGCCACAACAGATGAGGACGAGGAAGGGAAGTTACCTGAGGACATCATGAAGGTAGAGCCCCTTCCTTCCTGGGCACTCTTTTGAAGTAGCTGCTACTCAGTGAGGAGAGAGAGAACCAATGAGAGCTTCCAGATCGGGGGGTAGGCAGCGACTGCTATGATCTGGCTGCTTGCATAGTGCCATCTCCATACGGCTGGGACCACTGCCCTCCTTGGAGGAAAGACACTGCGGAAGTAAGGACAGGAGGGATGCCTGGTTTCTAACAGACTGTCCTGGAGCAGGCCTCAGGCCCCAGATAGCTCTGAGTCAGCCACCATCAGGACCAGGTCCCTGGCCCGCATCCTCCGCCCCAACATGCCCCAGCCCTGCTAGCCTGAGAAATGCGCATTAGGTTTCAATAATCAGCCTTGGGGATTTATAGTATGGCAGCTTTTTTATTTTCTTTAGCTAATTATCCTCTAGTGTTTTTGTTTTTTTTTTCTGGTTGTAGTTTTAAAAGTGAATATAAAAGAGTTTTTGTAGTTGTATGCAGGCTCTGTTCCATCAGCACACAAACTATGCGCCATAGTTTCTTATCTCTAGCTTTTAGAGTCATCTTTTCTTGACTTATTATGCTAGCCATTGCTTTAAGCCATACTCCCAGTTGTCCTGTCCTTACCCAGGTGAAAGGAAAGTCTAGGAGCTTCAGTCCCAGAGGTTGATGTAGGAGTGTGAGTCCAAGGCAAACCCTCACCTCCCAGACCCCTGTCCTAAGTGAACTCCTCATCTGCGTCTGTCCATCTGAGAAAGCGGCCAAGGGTGTGATCCTGGCTGGGAAGCTTTGGCTCGTTAGGGCAGGGCCATTGGGTGAGTCTGCACTGGAAGTGAGCTGATGGCCTCTTGTTCCTCTGTCACCAGCTCTTGGAGCAGGAGCAGTCGGAGTGGCAGCCGACAAATGTGGATGGGAAGGGGTACCTGCTCAATGAACCTGGGGCCCAGTCCACCTCTATCTATGGAGACTTCAGCTGCAAGGAGGAGCCAGACAGCCTTGGGGGTAAGAAGCCCCTGAGGGAGAAGGGAGAACCATGTGGGGGGCTGAGGGAGGGGAAGGCTTGGGGGTAGGGAGCAGCAGAGGTAAAGCATCTTTCTTGAACTCACCAGGATACAGACAGCTTGCAAATTGGCTGTTGCGCCCATGCCTTTAAGTTTGCCTAAAGATGAGGGGTGTTGCGGCCATGGAATGGACATGAGATGCTGCTGTATCTGTGGTCTTCAGGGAGGAGGTTAGGGGGAACACACCTCCTCCTACCCCCCTATCCTCACACAACCTTCTTCACATCTTCTAGGGGATATCGGACTGAGCCTACACCGTGTCTTCACAGACCTGAAGAACACGGACAACATCTGGCTGGACAGCCTGCTGCCCCCAGTCCGGCTGTCCTCCATCCAGGCCATTCCTTGTGCACCATAGTTGGGTCCCCGGCTATCTTTTGCTCTCCTAGGCGAGCAGGACCCGGCATCACGGTGGCTGTGGTGCAGAGAAGCAAGACTCTTGGACATGCAAAGAGTGGGGATGGGGCCACCCTCATTGGGATGGTGGCTTCTCAGGGCCTGGCAGGACAGGGTCTGTGGGGTAAAGCTGGCCTTGCCTCCTGGGAAAATGGGGTTCTGAGATTGGTGTCAAGTGGAGGTCTCAGACAGAAGGCAGCCCTCCAGGTTTTCCCTCTGAACCCAGCTGTCTGGAGAGGGTTTTGCTGTCACTGAGGGAGCAGACCAGTGACCTCAGAAAAGCACAGCACCACCCCAGGGCTGGCTCTGCACTAAGAGACAATTGCACTAAGTGAATCCTATTTCCAAAGAGCACCTCCCTTCCCAGCTGAGCCCTGGGCACTGTTCCAAAGTCAGTGAAATGTGAAGGAAAAACGCGGTCCTGCGGGACAGTGGTTCCTCAGCCTCAGAGGAGTCCTGCCTCCCTGCTTGGGCTGAGGGGCTGGGGGAAAAGCATGGCACTTTTTCTTGTGGATCTTGCCACATTTCTGGTCAGAGATGTACACTAACATTTCCCACAGGTTCTCAACCTTCGCATTTATTTATACAGTGCCTTGTCCTGCGCCCACCTGCCCCTCAGGCGGGCTGCAGCAGCTCTCAGCAGGCCCGGGGAGGGAAGTGTGAGCACCTTGGTATGACTTTTAAAATTGGAAAAGCTTTCTAACCACTAAGTCATATATGACCATAATATGTACATGTGTGTAAATATGTACATTGTATTTTTATAAAAAGTGAATTGTTCTAAGGGGTGTGGCCTTTTATTTATAGATGAATTGTAGATGAGTTTACTTTATGGAGAGACATTCGGATGGCCTCATTCTTGGCATCCTGCCTGAGCTTGACTATGGGGTGAGGTGACATGCACCTATTGTAGGGTCCTTTCAATTGTGTTCTCGCAGAAGATGGCAGGAGGGGACAGACATGGCACAGGGACATACTCATGTAAATATAGTCGAGGCTTGGCTTTAGAGCCAAGGCTGTGAGTTGAAATTGGGTTTCTGGGGACTGGGGAGTGTTGGGTTTTGAGTTCTGAGGAATGTGCCGTAGGCTGTATGTCCCGCTGAACTCAAATGCAAGTGTACTCAGGTACTATTCCCGAAAGTGAACAATGGTGCAGCGCAGTCATGGGCAATCGGAACAGACGGCAGGTCAGAAAAGGCTCCCGAGGCCTGCTGTGCTGGGCATTGCTGCCCGACTTCTGCAGTGATGGACATGTATAGTAGCAGTGGCAGAGTCACATGTGCCAACTGAGTACTTGAAATGTGGCCAGTGCAATGGAGGAACTGAATTTTAAACTTTATTAGTTAAAATTTAAGTAGCCACTTGTGACTAGTATCTACTATATTGGACAGTACAGGTAAAAACTGGATTGGGGACAGATCTGAGGGGTGGGGTGGGGTATTGAGAGAACACGGGGGACGGGCTTGGGGCTATTTACCTGCCAAATCAAGAGTATTTAACTCTTGCCAGCTAACAGTAACCATCAGTGCTGAATACCAGCCCTGCATTGTACTGTGAAATGGGTCCATGCACAAATGTGTTAGGAAAACCTTGGATGACCTTACATGAAGCAGGTTTCCCCCCTCCACGTCTTTTCAGGGTCTGTCTGGGCTAATGCACACAGAAGCTCTCTGAAGGGGTATATTGGTCAGAACAGTATTTCTGAAAACCACAGGTTGGGAACCACTGACACATGTCAAAGCACCCTCCAGATAAGGCCCAAGTCACAGGAATATCTGAGGGTGAGAGGTCTGGATATGGGCTTTTCTCCTCTCCCTCCCCAGTCTCTGGCATAAACTACCCAGCAGTAGGCAGGCTGGCCAAGGGAAACCTGCTAGCATCATTAGCATCATCTAGGGAATGAGGCCGTGGCAGGGAGGGGGTTGCTCAGGGAAACCAAGCCTTGAAGACACATCTTCCATATACTTAGTCCTAGAAACCACTGGCACTGTGATCCCCTCTTTTGACCCAGCTCTCTGGAAGGAATGTGGGCCCTTGGTGGGGAAGGGAAGGCTGAGTGAAAGAATGATGAGGAAATTGGAACATGGGCAAAGGTCAGTTGGACATGCTCTGCCAAGCTCAAGAAATATTGTTCTCTGACCTTGGACATACAGGTTGAGTGACAGATGGCCTCCTGCTTGGGGGGCGGGGGGCGGTGTATTCTGCATGTAGGTGCCTGGATAGACCCCAATCTCAAGCCCTGACCATCAGAAGGTCCACCTGGTTTTTTCAAGAGTAGCTTCACCTATGGGCAGAGGGATGGGTAAAATGACCTTTCCGCTCCGCCAGAGCCCCGCCCTTACTGAGGAAAAATGGATTGGGGTGACTAGCCCCCTGTAGCTTCTAAAAGGGGGCTTGGCAAAGACTTCTAGTGGGTGGCTTTTTCAGATAAGGATGGCTGGGGGTGGTGTGAAGCCAGGGAGAGTGGCATGAGGGATGGAAGGGAAGGAATGCAACCCAGAGCAAACAGGAACTGCTTCTGGCTTCTCTGTCCTTCAGCCTCATCCCTGACAGAGAGTATGTTGAAGTGGGTATGTTGAAGTCCCAGGTACCTGTAGAAATCTCCAGTTCTAATATACCAAAGTTCATCACCAAAAAAAAGTTACCAAAATTGGGAGAGGAATTCCTCTCATCACCCAAACTCCAGAGCCAAGCTGGAGTCCTGAGCTCCTCCAGCTCTTCTTATCCCAGGAGTCCTAAACAACTGGGACCAACTCCTTAGAATATATCCTGTACCCCCTCCTCATAATAATGGAGCTGGGTCCTAGGGATCAGGCCTGGAGGAGTAGTGTGCGATAGGATCAGGACCGTGAGCTGTCCCACCACACCCCACCAAGGACTTTCAGCCTATCCCTAACAGGAGAAATAGTAAAAGTCTGCCTGCTCACCTAAGAGTGATGGCAGCTGACACTAACTCATTAGTTAAAAGGTGCCACATCAGTGGAACAACATCAGTTTAATACAAGCCAAACTTGGGCATAATCATTTAAGGTCATTCTAAGGACTTGCCAATGCTTTTGTGGGTCATTCCAAGAGTTTCAGTCTAAGCACTGAGTAAAGGTGGAGGCTCTTGGCTGCGGGGGCTAGAAGGTCATTGAAGTCTGTTTTTTAGGGGTTGTGATGATACCATCAAGAACCACTTTTCAATGGGGTAATCTGGCAAAGTGAGGCTCAGTCATACCAGCTAGAACTCCTGCCAAGTCTACAGATATTCAAAGGCATTTCTTACAGGGGTTCCTTGCCTTATTCCAAAGGTGTCATTTTAATTGGGCTGGTTTATTCATTCAGCTCACTTGGCAATAGGAAAAAAGCTACAGGCTAATATGCTAGCTGCTGTACAGAGGCTCAGGGTGGCAGGAGATCTTTAGGGAATACAGATGCAAACTATCCCTTCTTAGTATATTGGTTTTCAACATCTCTCAGTGCACCACATGCAGGATAAGAGCTTTCTCAGATGGGGACTGAGACAGAACTGAAGTCCTAGGAAAAGTCCAGGGCCTGGTTGGGGTGGAGTCCTTTCCTCTGGGAGTGATGTCCCCTGGCTAGTGGAGCTGGTCATACCCAGGCTGTCATTCTCTGGAACCATTTGGTCCTTCACAGTTTAAACAGACCCCCAAATCCCTGTATCAGTGGGGATCAAGGAGCCCTGCTGGAGCATCCAGGAAGCTTTGACTCTTTCAGATGCACTGCCCTTTCTTAACTTGGGCATGACGAACTCTCCACTGTGAGGATGCCTGAAATTCATCAGAACACCGCACTAACCTTTCCCCACTTGTACCAGTGGTCGGGGAGCTGGTGTAGTCTCTTTTCCAGGAGTGAAAGTTCTGGGAAGAGGGAGACTTGTCTTTGTTAGCCAGGACTCCCTGCTGAGGCCAAGTCTCGGGCAGCACAAGGGAATAGCTGGTTGGCCACATGGTTTTCTTAACTCCAGGCAGCTCCCCAGAGACCCCTTTCTGATGATTTTCTGGGGGTGGCGAGTTGGAGAAGAAGCCCCCACTTCTGCAGGCTCCGTGGTGAGGCAGGCCCAGAGAGTCTATGCATTTTAATTTCAACTGGGGAAATACTGAAGGCAATAAAGCAAGGGCATGGGGACCGAGCAAGAGGAAAGGCAGATGTCCAGCTCACCATCCCTTATCTAGCTCCACGAGCTCAGAAAGAGGCAGAATGGAAAGGACCTCAAAGTCTGGCTGGGTAATGATAACATAGTCCTCGAGTGCTCACCATGACACCGGCACCCACCACAGCCCCTACTTCACAGACCAACCAAAGCTCAACTGGCATAAGGCGTTTGTTTGCCTAAGATGACTCAGCTAATCTGTATGGGGCCTGGATTCCAACCCACAGCAGTCTGTGCCCAGAACCCAGACTGCTTCTACAATATCAGAGGAGGAAACTGAGGCCTGGGGAGGAAGATTGGCAGAGCTTGCCCAGGAGCAGGGCACTAGCACCTCATGCCAAGAAAGCCTTTGGAGATACCGAGAGAAGGTAGCAAAAGCCACAGCTGCTCTGGACGCTGTGCAGGACCCGCCCCTGCCTTCAGCACTCGTGACCTCCCCTACCCCAGGTGACTGGCTCTGCAGCTACAGGCCCCAGGGCCCCAATGGGGTAGGGTTTGTCTTGGTTCTCAAGGAGGGGGATGCCCCGCCTATGCCCTGGAGGCCACCTGCAGTTTAGAGGAGCGTGGGCCCCAGGAGGGCGGCACACAGACAGCTTGTGACTTGGCCTCAGTGCAGGGAGCGGCTCAGCCACACAAGTCTGTATGTTAACCGGCTCCAGGGAACTCTGGCCTGTTAGCCCTTATCTCAGCTCTAGGGATCCAAGAGGACTTTTCAGCTTGCCTGTCTGAGCAATGTGGCCAGAGTGCTCCTGTTCCACTCAAAACTAGACCCTTGTGGGGTCCTGGGGTCCTCAGAGGTCTGGACTCTGGTGACTGTACCAGCCAGAACCATTTGGGGTGTATCCTAACTCCCAGTCATGTGGTCGGGGCCACTCTGTGGCTGTCGTGAGTCAAATCCTGGCTTCTTGGTCCCTGAGAAAACAGCACTTCTGACAGCTGGCTGGTTGCTGCCCCACATCAGGTGGGTGCTCAGACTCACTGGCAGGCTTTTTTCAGAAGACTTGCCCCACCCTGCCCTCCAGACCCAGCTGAGAGGCGACGGGTGGGGCCCTCACTTCTATTTCTGGCCAAATGCCTTGTGTTGGCCTGGGTTCCTTCTTGGTTTCTGCCCTCTGCTTTTCCTTAGAAACCAGGTGGCTGCAGGGTGTTCAGTTCTGCCACCTCTTCTCATCAGACTCTTATTGGGAATTAGGGCGGGACCAACGAGCTCTTCCACAGCATTCAACTCCTCAGCCACACCTTTGCTCAGAGAGGTGAGAGGATATGCCAGGATCTCCATTCAGGAGTGAAGTAAGTGGCTGAGGCCACATGAGTCCTGGGGTGGGGGTGGGGAGGATGGTGTGCTAGGCTTCTTTGAGAAAGAAGGGAGCCGTGTGGACACAGTGGTGGTGTTTAGGGATCTGGGGTGGACAGGGAGGAAGTCATTATGCCAGAAGAGCTATTACTTCTCTAAAATGAAGAACACATCAAGGAGTCCTGTCACATCGGCCATACTGGTGCAGTGGTGGACTGGGTGGGGGCGGCTGACCTTGGCTGGGAGGTGAAGGTGGCAAAAGCCACAGCTGCTCTGGACGCTGTGCAGGACCCGCCCCTGCCTTCAGCACTCGTGACCTCGCCCCGCCCCCCAGGGGACTGGCTCTGCAGCTACACCGTGTTCCCAGCCCAGGTGCCCATCTGGCCCCTCTTGGGGTACCTGCCTCAGGTCACTCAGAAGGACCCCCGTTTTGGTCTCCGGCCATACTAAGACACATGCATTGTGGCCCTGAGGCCCTCCCTTATGTGACAACCCACACAGGCAAAGCCTCACCATCTGGTGCCTGTCCCCTTCCTGTCTGCTACTCCCCATGTAAAGGTGCCCAATCTCTCCAGCCAGACTGAAAACTCCCCAGGTGCAAGTAGTCATCTCCTCATAGTGCTCAGGCAGGCCTGGCGCTTGAGAGCATCTCTTGCAAAACCCTGGGCCTGCAAAACCCTGCAGTCAGCATCAGTTCACCTGCTCTGCCCACTGCCCACCTGGCTTCTCTGAGTCCTTCCCTGGGGATGACCTAGGCTGGACTCAGGGGTGCAGGGAGCAAACTGAGAGGCAGGGAGGGCAGAGAGAGGTAACTAGCTCTGCTCCTGCAGTAAAGCCTCGGGTGGAATGGACCACGTCCAACCAGCAGCCAGGGCCAAAGATCCCAGAAGAAGAGCCGCTGTGTCCCACGACATACAGCAAGCACAACCCGCCTGTCTCCCTCAGCAGGACTACTTGAGATGGAAGGCTGGGTCGTTAGTTACTTTCTTTTATTAAAAATGTACACAAATAAAAGGAACATGGTTCAATTGTACAGAGTAAGAAATACAGATGAGTAAATAGAAACATTAATTAAAGCCACCTGTAGTACACCATCCAGAAGTAATCAGGCTGTTAAATTTATAGAGACTCGGGTGCAAATATAATTTTTCAGCCCTGTGCACATGTCTAGGAGCTCTGTCCCAGGCAGACACAGGCGTGGCTCCGCAAGTGATGCTTCTGCTGAGAACACCGCAAGCAGGAGTCTATTTCCCGGGCCCTGGCTTGGGGCCCTTCCTCAGCCCCAGCTTTCTCTGTGCCCAGATACTGTGCAGAGGTTGGCATCCCAGAGTCCAAAGGGCCAGCTGTCCAGGCTGCAGAGGCAATTTAGAGTAGATTAGGAGGTGCAAAGGCCCTTGCTCAGGACCGAGGTGTCTTCTGGGATGTGGAACCTTCCTTGCTAAAACTGAGAAAGTCTTGGACAAACCTGGGACAAGTTGGTCACTCTACTTGGAGGGCCGAAGGCCTTGTCCAGCCTCTCCCTCCCTTGCTGCCCATAGGCCCTCTTGCTGGACCTTAGATCCCCCAGGGCCTCACCAAGCAGTCCAGGGAAAGAGAGGAGGAAGGGAATGAATAAGGCAGACAAACAGTCATCACCTGAAGGAAGGGGCCAAGTGAAATCCGATTGTCAAGGGCAACCAGGCATGCAGAGGTTAGGGACTCCAATACTTAGCTGCCTGCCCCTCTAGCCTTGAAGTGACCCTTAAGATTCTGTGTCGAGTCCTCAGAGGTTAGGCTCTAGCCCATCCTTGGAAAGTGTAGGGTCTCCAGGTGGGAAGTGCTCAGCCTCCCAAGGCCTCCTACAGCCTGGGTGCAACCAGCCTTACACCTCCCTCCTCCTTGTCCGCACCTCCTAGTGCTTCCTGCCCAGCTCCTCTCTGCCTCCAACTGGGAGCAGCAGATGGGAGAAGAGGAGGCCAGGACAGGCTGAGCTGAGTCAGGAGCAGGCAGGTGGGAGGGGGCCTGGGCAGAAAAGACCTCTCTGACAGTGGCTGGCATATCCAGATTGTGGTCTGGCCCCACACCCTGTCTATGCCTGAGGATGGGTCCCTTGGATAACCCAGAGGAGTAGGCAGAGTAGTGGTCCATGATGGGATAAATATGTCCACATCCAATCTAGTGAACAAAATAAGCTGATGAACAAAATAGAAACAGAGTCATGGATACATGGAACAGACTGACAGCTGTGGGGGCGGGGGCGCTGGATGAAAGAAGGTGAAGTGATTAGCCAAAGAATATATATGCATAAGCCATAGACACAGACAACAGTGCGATGATGGCCAGAGGGAAGGGGGGAGGGGTGGGAGCTGGGGGGAGGGAAGCAAAGGGGGAAGGGGAATGGGGGTAAAGGGGGGGATGGGGACATCTGTAATGGTGTCAACAATATAAAAAAAGAAGAAGAAATGTCCACATCCTAATGCATAGAATCTGTGAACATGTTATGTTAGGTGGCAACTTGGAATTAAAATTGCAGATGGAATCAATCAGGTAATCTTAAAAAAAGATTATCCTGGATTATCTGGCTGGGTCCAGAAGAATCAGAATCAGAGAAACAGAAATGTGTAAATGACTGGACTAGCCTTGACTTGCGAGCTTTGAAGATGGAGGAAGGCGCCACAGGCCAAGGCATGCAGGCAACCTCTACAGCTGGAAAGGGCAAGAAGCAGATTCTCTACTCGAGCCTCCAAAAGGAATGTAGCTCTATTGACACTATGACGTTAGTCCATTGAGACCCATTTTGGATTTCTGACCTACAGAACTGTAAGATAATAAATCTGTGTTTTAAGCCACTTAGTTCATGGTACAGCAGCAATACTGAGAAACCACCCAGGGGATGCAGCTGCCCCACATCCCTTGGTTAGAGCGGGTCTCACAGAGCCCCACCATCCTTCTGTGAGAGGCCGTTTTGTCCTGGGAGGCACTGAGATTCTGGAGCCCAGGGCAGGTCAAGAACAGTGCTCTGCTGGACGTGTCTGTAGGAAATGGCAGCCTCCAGAGCCCACTCTCCAAACCTGCGAGGGTGCTGGCTCTGAGTCATGCTGGAGGAGCTGCCCTGACGTCAGGCCACTCAGCAGAGCCAGCCAGGGCCTGCAGCGCTTGGCTTAAAACTCCCAGGGCAGGGTTCTTCGTCCTTTCCACACCTCCATCAGAGAGCACTGTCAGGCCCTGGCCTCACTAAGGGGACCCAGTTGACCTCAGGAAATACTAGGACTAGAGGGGAAAAAGGTGGGGGGACAAATCACTAAACTGGAGGTCCGTGAAATCTGCCTGCTCTGTCACTTATTAGCTGTGTAACTTCGAAGAAGCCACTAGACTTCTTGTAGCCTTAGTTTCTCCATCTGTACAACGAGCGTAAGAGCTTTGTCTTACCTGCCTCACAGGGTGTGTGTCTTGGGTGAGAAAACATTGTGCTGCACAGATTGAGATGCTGTTGTTAATAAACAGTAGCGGTCACAACCCCACATGCCTTTGGATGGAGTGAATGCTTACATATCCCGGGTCGGCAAATGTAGGGTGAGTGCAGACTCATCAGTCCTGCCGGCAGGCACAAGCTGCAGCCTGGCCAGGAGAGAAGAGAAAGACCTGACTTTCTAAGCCGCTGCCTCAGAGCTCACAGCGGACGTGAGTCGGAGCCACCCTGCAGGAAGTCCTCCCAACCACCACAGACTGTAGCTTTGCACTTTTTTTTTTTTTTTTTGCTAAGAAAAAGGTTTCTAGAGTTTCTTTTGCATTAAAATAGCCCCTTTGTTCACAGAACACTCCCAGTTTTACAGGGAAAAGGTGGAACATGAAACTATGCACAATAGAACTCCAATCTAATAAATATAGGATGTTTAACTTTGTCTGCAATACCTTCTGGAAGAAATACATAAGAATACTAACAGGAATTGCCTTTGGTGGTGGGGTTAGGTCCGTGGTCGGCAAACTGCGGCTCGCGAGCCACATGCGGCTCTTTGGCCCCTTGAGTGTGGCTCTTCCACAAAATACCAAGGCCTGGGCGAGTCTATTTTGAAGAAGTGGCGTTAGAAGAAGTTTAAGTTTAAAAAATTTGGCTCTCAAAAGGAATTTCAATTGTTGTACTGTTGATATTTGGCTCTGTTGACTAATGAGTTTGCCGACCACTGGGTTAGGTGATTGTATTTTCTTCCTTATATTTCTGTAATTTAAAAATGCTCCATAATGCTATAATTACTTTCACCATCAGAAAAGAAATATTGTATAAATGAAAAGTACCAGGGACTTCCTTTGTGGGGCCCAACCTGGGCTTGAGGAATCATTTGAGCTGGTTCTGCACAGGCGGGGTCCTGGCCCTGGTCCTTGCCGCAGGACCTTGGAGACTCCTCTTCTCCCTCCCTGGCCTCTGTTGGCCTGTGAGACCGGATGATGGACAAGACATTCTCTAGGATCCCTGGCAGCGAGATAAAGTATTCACCTTCATCTCCTCCATCCCTGCCCCATGCTCAGCTCCCAGCGGCTCCTCTGTTCCTAGAGAACTCCTTACTTAGGCCTTGAGGTTAAGACCACCACCTCCCTTATCAGCCTGGCATTTGCCTGCATTAGTCTGTACTTGTCAGAGCCCTGCCCTTCCTTGAAGAACAAATCCTGGCCAAATCTTGTGCAGCCTGCTGGTCTGCAGTGACCCCTGCTTCCCTCTACTTGTGCATAACAATAGCCACCATTTATTGTTAACTTCAGGTCACAGAGTGGTTTAAGTGCTCTCATTTAACTTCAGGTAACCAGCTGCATACACTAAAATGTGAGCAGTATCCCCTGGAGGTGTGCAATGTGGTGACCCTAACTGAACCTCTCTTGCCTCGGAGGGATGTATTGTTATACCCATTTCACTGATAACTGAGGCTCAGAGAGGTCAAGTTAATTCACCCATGGTCATACAGTGAGTTTGTGGCACCGCTAAGACTTGATCTGTAAGTCAGTTCAGTCCAAGTCCAGTGTTTTTTCACTCTCAGGGTGGTGTCTTCAACTCCCAGCTTCCAGCACTGGAGGACAAGGACAGTGTGTTCTGAGTTGAACATACAGGGAGCACCCAGTGAATGTCTGGTGGTAGTGGTGTTGTTCACAATGAATTTAACCAGCGTTTATTATTCAATCAACAAGTCTTCCCAGACCGTCCGGGAGCTCTGGGGAGCAGGAACAGGCCTATTCTGTTCACTGCTATACTCCAGCACCAGGCAGTGACACAGAGTACATGCTCAGTTAATGACCCTGAATTTATGATTGTTTATTCAAATAATAAAACAACAAAGTAAATAATGTGAACTGACATCTATGGGGTGTCTACTCCAAGCCAGCTCGCAGGGAGTCTCCAGGAGAGCTGAAGAGAAATATAACGCTGGTGACAAGGTTACATCGTTGAGTTTTACGTAAGAAAAGTATTTATGTTGCCCTGGCCGGTGTCCCTCGGTTGGTCATGGTCCTGTGCACTGAAAGGTTGCCAGTTCAATTCCCAGTCAGAGCATGTTCCTGGGTTCTAGGCTCAATCTCCGGTTGGGGTGCATGCAGGAAGCAGCAGATCGATGTTTTCCTCTCACATGGATGTTTTGCTCTCCCTTGCTCTCTCCTCCCTTCTAAAATCAATAAAAAGATACTATTTTATTTACATTTTTATGTGTTCTTTTTAAAATCTTTATTGTTGAAAGTATTATATAGGTCCTAAAATATATATATATATATATATATATATATATATATATATATATATATATATATATATATATATTAAAAGTATCTGTGTAAAAGTATCTGTGAAAACGCCAAAGAAAGATGATCAGCAGCCTTCTTCTGGTGTTGGAGGCCCTGCCAGAAGCTATCACCATTGCAACTCGGATACACTGACTGCCAAAGCACAGAACCCTAATTTTCCATCTACATCCGTGCGTCTGTCTGGTTGGAACACATCTGGATGCTTTTGTTGCCTCTCCAGACTGGATAACCAGAATGCTGAGGGCTATAAGACAATCGTGGTGAGTTCAGCTTGGGGAAGGAAACCGAGGGTCATCTTTAACACCTGATGGGCTGCAGGGGGCGATAGCCCTGGGCACCCTGAGGAAGACCTCTCTCTGGAGATGAACCAGAGAAGCAGGGAGCCTGGTAGGCTGCCTCTCCAAGACCTGGTGAGGCCTTACTCCCTACAGCACAATCTGCACACTTGCTCAATAGCAAACGCTTATTAACTGTCCTCCATGGCTTATTGCAGGCTAGGGAAACAGGATGAAGAAAACAAGCTTGCAACCTTAGAAAATGCCTTTCCCCTAGGGACAGAGTCAGGGAAGCCTCATCCTGTGGCCTGAGACTCCTTATTATGCATCCTGTCCCAGCCACTGCTGAAGGCTTTTCTTTTTTTTTTTTTTATTCTGAAGGGGCCGGGCATAATGCAGATAATCAACAAATACAGGCATCTCTGTAGAGGAGTCCTGGGATGGGAACTCCAGCTGCATCAATGTTCTATGGAGGCAAAAGGGGGTTGGGTCTCAGGCCCAGTCATTGGCATGTGTCCTCTGCCCCTTCAGACCCCTTCAAGTCCAGACAGGCCTTGACCATGGTGTCTTCCAGCACCGTTTCCGCAAACACTGATTGACCTCACTGGTTGTACTGACATGTCAAAGGATGCCCTCCAACCCTAAATTCATACCAGTCCTTGTCTTCCGTTCCCTCCAAGGCTCCACAGGCTACAGTGACAGCTGTGGTTCAGCAAACAGTGTGACACTCTTGAGTGCTTCTCAGAAAACAGGCTCCTGCTGCTGCCCTGCCCACTCACACACCAGTCAGCACCGGCCTGACAGAATGCACTTCTTACTGTGAAACAATACTTGCAGAAAAACGCACAGAACACATATCCAGTTTAATAAGTACAAAATATGAAGCAAAGATGTGTATAACCACCACCAGGTCCAGAGATAAAACAATGCCTACTGGGAACCCCTGTGCACTCCTCCTAATCACAACCCCAGCCCTCCCTGCGGTCACGACTAAATTGACTTTGTGATAATTTCTGTTGTTTGTATTTTGCCTTACACAATACAGTCCAGGATTGCCAGTTGTTAAACTTTTCATGAAAGGGATTATGTACATATTCTTTTGTGTTCCATAATGTTGATGAGAGACCTCATTATTACAGTATTTCTATACCATATTACAGTACTGCAAGTCGCTGTGGTCCATTCGTTTTCACTGCAGAAACATTGCACATGGTATCTGTATTCTCCAGTGGTGATGAGCAAGCATCTGGACTCCTCCTGGTGCTGTGCCATGTGGGTATCTGGTGCGCAGGGGTAAGAGTTTGGTTAGGGAACATTCTGAGGAGTGGGGCTGCTGGGTTATAGGGTATATGTATTTTCATCTTTACCAGATCACTTATGTACTTTTTTTTAAATCCTCACCAGGGATATTTTTTCCATTGATCCTTAGAGAGAGTGGAAGGAAGGAAGAAGGAGGGAAGAAAGAGAGAGAAAGAGATAAAAAGAGAGAGAGAGAGAGAGAGAGCGAGAGAAACATCAATGTGAGAGAAACACATCAACTGGTTGCCTCCTGCACACACTTCTACTGGGGCTGGAGATCAAACCTGCAACTGAGGTATGTGCTGTTGACCAGGAATCAAACCAGAGACCCTTCAATTTGTGGGCCGATGCTCTAACCACTTAGCAAAACGGCCAGGGCCACTTATGTACTTTTTAATTATGAAAATGTTTCTCAGGGAAGGAGTGCTGTAACACACCAGCATTGTCCGGAGTAGAGAAAATGAGACATGCCTGCCCCTACAGCATGACTGGCCCACCCTCTGTCCTCTGAACCTCATCCCTTCCCTGTAGCCCAGCCGCCCTCTTTCTCCTCTGGCACCCATAGGTTAGGACACTGGTCGGCAAACTGCGGCTCGCGAGCCACATGCGGCTCTTTGGCCCCTTGAGTGTGGCTCTTCCACAAAATACCACGGCCTGGGCGAGTCTATTTTGAAGAAGTGGCGTTAGAAGAAGTTTAAGTTTAAAAAATTTGGCTCTCAAAAGAAATTTCAATCGCTGTACTGTTGATATTTGGCTCTGTTGACTAATGAGTTTGCCGACCACTGGGTTAGGACTCCTCAGCAGCAGGCTCCTCTTTGGCCTCTGTCCCTCAGTGATGAAGTTGGATGGGGGTGAGGGGGAGAGGAGGTTGAGAATGAGGAAGTGGAAACCAAATACAAGGGCCACAGAGAAGTCTGGTCCACAGACCTCAGTGTTTCAGCGGCACACTCTGTGGGACAGGAACATGCAGGCTGCCTGGGGAGCATGCCCAGCAGGCGCCAGGCCCACCCATGCTGAGGTGTGCTACTGGGCAAACCGCCACTTTGCACTAGGTTCCTGTACGTAAGTTACTCCGTGCAATCCTCACGCCAAACCTGTGAGGTAGGTATTAACATCCCCACGTCACAGGCAAAGACACTGAGGCACAGACACTGAGTAACTGGCACTATATTACATCTAGTTAATAGTGTGGGATCTGGCCCAGCCTGTGTGATCTCAGTGGTTGACCTATGAACCAGATCAGGGCACATGGCTGGGTTGTGGGCCCAATCCCCAGTGTGGGCCGTGCAGGAGGCAGCCAATCAATGATTCTCTTGCATCACTGATGTTTCTATCTTTATCTCTCCCTCTCCCTTCCTCTCCGAAATCAATAAAAAATATATATATATATATATAAAATAGTGTTTAAATCGTGGCTTCCCTACTTTCTGGTATAACTGTAGACCAGTTACCTTACTTTCTTTGGCCTCAGTTTCCTCATCTGTAGAATGGGCTAACTGACCCACAGGGCTGTTGAAAGAGTTAAAAGAGATAATGTGTAGAAGGAGCTTAGCAGAGTGCCTGTCAAAGGAGGAATGAGCAGAACTATGAAATGGGAACCTCAGAGTTCTGAGGTGGACAGCCAGGACTTGGGGGAGCAGGAGGGCAGCTCATCTTGGCAAGATGGGACCAGGCCACCAGCTGAGGGAGCTGATCCGGTGCTCTGTGAGGACTCGGTCAGCGGGGTACTGGCCACATGAACTTTGAAACTTGGGCACCCAGGCAGTCCTGCTCCCCTGACACCTTTGCCCAGAGCTCTCTACCTAACTGGCTGCTTCAAACGGCAGTGATTTGTGACGGGGCGCAGCTGGATCCCTGCACGTGTGGAGCTTCTACCCAGCTTCAGTGCTGGTCTCCAGGAGGCGGCATTGGCAGGCGGCAACAGCGGCAGCCAATGGGCAGCAAGCCTGTTGCTAAGGTCACTGGTGAACCTTATTTGGCGACATCCAGCTGACCCTGCATTCACCTCTGAGAACCCTGGGAAACGCCAACCACAGATGTGAAATCAACGTCTCAAAACCACAACTGCATTTCCTTTGAGAAAAGATTCAGCTCTCCTCTCCAGCCTGCCTCTCGGCAAGCTGGGACCAGGCCTTTTGTGCAATACCTTGCAACCTCGAGAGAGAGAGAAGCCTGGGCAGGCCTGGGCAGGGAGAGAGGGCAGGGTTTCTGCACAGGCGGCCTCGGGACCCAGCAAGGACCTCTGTTCTCACCCTGCGGCTGCCGACCCCTGCCCAGGCCTCCCCGTTCACACCCTGAGTGTTCCTGACCTCACTTCCTGCAGCCTTGGGAAGCAGCTGGTATGAGGAAGACTCTCGGCACGCAGGGAGGAAGTGGGCCTGCTCAGGCCCTCACCATTTGCACCGGCCACACTGCTTCGGTGCAGCCTACAGCTCAAACGGTCGACGATTTCAGTTTTTCATCTCCTTTTGGTGTATCTTCCAGCTTCACATTGAGTAAGTTAATTAAATATTGTCCCCACCCCAAATGTGGGAGGGAAGCGGTGCCTTCGGTATTTCCAAAATAATACTCTTTCCTCGTGTTTGTTTGGTGCGTTCGATTCTGCAACTGTGTTCACATTTGCCATCTTGATGGATTCTCACAAGCCCGGTTATGGCAATAATAACAAACAATGACTGAGCCCTCACCACATGTCAGGAACAGGAATCAATTCACGGAATCTGCTATAATCGTTCCCATTTCACAGAAGAGAAAAAATGAGGCAAAGAGAGACTCAGTAATTGTCTCGGAGTCCACATAGCCTGCGAATGAACAGCTAGGATTTTATCCTAGATAGCCCAACTCCAAACTCTGCCCTATTCTCTTCTGTTACATCGCCTTTCAAGGCACACACACCAGAACAAATGCCATTTACAGGTAAGAAGGTGAGGGGAAGACTAAAGGGTGGTGTGCAGTCTGAAGTCAGGGCTGCTTTCCCTGTCCACGTCTACTCCCAGAGGACCATCCACCAGCATTCTTCACTGTCCTTTTTTTATTACTATCATGCCCCCCACTCCTCAGCTTGTCTCCTCGCCCGCAGGCTAACGTGGCCTTTCTTTTCTGGGCAGCGCAGGGAGCTAAGTGGCCCGGCCTGTCTGGAAGAGGCTACATGAGTCCATCTGTCAGACAGGGGAGCAAAGCCAGGACCACAGAGAATGTGCCACAGGACACCCCCGCCCCCCGTGCACACCCAGACAGTCAAAGTATTCCACCGGCTGGGGTCCCCGGACTGTGGGCAGCAGGGCTGGGGCACCTGTCACAGCATCCTCAACTGAAGGTGGTCTGAGGGCCCGGAGTGGGGTCTGGACCCTGAGGAACACCCTTGCTGGAGCGCTGTCCTTTTCTTGGGCTCTTCAGGACTCCCTCATGCATATAGGGCGTCCCAAAATGTATGCAAGAGGGAACAACACAGACCAGGTGCCAGGCCTCACAGGTTTAGTTCCAGCGATGGAGACAGACATTAGGCCAGTAATCACACAGACAGCTGAAAACCACAGGGTGCTATGAAAGTGCGTTGTCAAGGTCTTCGTCTGGTTCTCAACCTTTCTGATGCCGCGACCCTTTAATACAGTTCCTCATGTTGTGGTGACCCCCAACCATAAAATTATTTTCGTTGCTACTTCATAACTGTAATTTTGCTACTGTTAATGAATCGTAACGTAAATATCTGTGTTTTCCAATGGTCTTAGGCGACCCTGCTAGCGGTTCTCAACCTGTGGGTCGCTAGCAGGGTTGCCTAAGACGATTGGAAAACACAGATATTTACATTACAATTCATTAACAGTAGCAAAATTACAGTTATGAAGTTAGCAACGAAAATAATTTTATGGTTGGGGGTCACCACAACATGAGGAACTGTATTAAAGGGTTGCGGCATCAGAAAGGTTGAGAACCACTAAGGAATGCATGGGGCTGGGGGTTAGGGCAGCGTTCCTTAAAGAAGGAGGGATGGTGTGGGGTTAGGGGTAGGGACAGTTCTTGGTGCCTTCCTCACTGTCCTCTCCCCTGCATTCCAGCCCCTTCTGAAATGGCTTCCATGAAAGTTCTCTGCTGGTGTCCAAGTTGCCCTGAGTGTTTCTGCTGGCAGCTGCTGTGGTGTTTCTGCCTGGTGAGCTGGCTCATGTGTGTGCTGCGGAGACTGGAGGAGAGAGGGCTGGAGCTGTTTATTTTCGAGCCTCAGCTAAACCCAAGCACCTCCATGCCCTGCCAAAGTCCTGCATGTGCATGTGAGGGAGCCTGGCAGGCCCAGGGGGTGAAGGCAGCTGGTAGGGCAAGAAGCTGCTGGTATGAAATACTTCATTCTGAGAAACATTTTCAGATGAACCGCTTTCACATTAACCGAGAGCCAGGGCCCTTCCTAAAGCACCTCTGAAAAGAGTTTTTTAACCTCAAGTGTGACATTAGCTTTCGCCAGAGAGGAAACCCTTCTAGGGGTGACAGCAAGCCAGGCGGCCTTAGAGGAAGCTGGTACAGCCGAGGCCCTCCCCGCCGGCGCCTCCCCACCTGCAGGCTGCCAGCGAGGCGGCTGATGCACCACTGGCAGGCCATTCAGGGCACACCCTCATGGCCTTCACTAAACATGCCCCCCCTCCTTTCTCCCTCAGGGTACTCCCTGTGGAAAAGGAACCCCAGCACTTGGGGTTTCCAGGCTGTGATCTCCAGTTTCATTTTCCAGTTTCCACCTAGAAGTCTCTCTGCCAGCTCTCTACTCCCACCTCAGAAGAGCTGAGAGGAAGAAAAAAGGGTTCCAGCCAGCACCCTGCTCCCTGGGGCTCTCAGAGGGCGGGAACTGGCAGAATCTCCTGCAGGAGAGGTGGTTAAAGTGCAAATTCCTGGCCCCCCAGTTTCTGAGGTGGTAGGTTTGAGCCCTTCGGTGACTTTCTGCAACCTGTGGACCCCGCTCTGGCGGTCACAGCCTCAGGGTCTTCAGAACAGCCCGAGCACAACCCAATCCCCTCCAGGGCTCTTCCCACAGTAAGTGCTTGTGAAACTGGCACCCTTGCCCCTTCCTGCCAGCAGCGGACACATTTCAGATGTCAGTTCTTTGTGACTGGAGGTCTATAGGAGGTATAGTCTTCACACAGCTCCTCTCCTCCCTACACTCCAAATTTCCCTTTAAGAAGTTAATTCCTAATAGGTATTACTAGAAACAAAACAAGAAAGAAAATTTCAACTAAGAGGTCCTTTGGCTCTTTTCCCTTGCCTCGTTTCTTTATCATTTATAGCCTAACTAGAGGCCTGGTGCACAAAATTCGTGCATGGGGGGGGGTGTGTCCCTCAGCCCAGCCTGCACCATCTCCAATCTGGGACCCCTCAAGGAATGCCCAACTGCCCACTTAGGCCAGAATCGGGCCTAAATGGGCAGTCAGGCATCCCTCTCACAATCCAGGACTGCTGGCTCCCAACTGCTCGCCTGCCTGCCTTCCTGATTGCCCCTAACCGCTTCTGCCTGCCAGCCTGATCACCCCCTAACCACTCCCCTGCCAGCCTGATTGATGCCTCACTGCTCCCCTGCCAGCCTGTTTGCCCCTAACTACCCTCCCCTGCAGGCCTGGGTCCCCCCCAACTGCCCTTCCCTGCAGGCCCGGTCACCCCCAACTTCCCTCCTCTGCCGACCTGGTCACCCCTAACTGCCCTCTCCTGCAGGCTTGATCACCTCCAACTGCTCTCCCTTGCAGGCCTGGTCCCTCCCAACTGCCCTCCCTGTTGGCCATCTTGTGGTGGCCATCTTGTGTCCACATGGGGGCAGCCATCTTGTGTGTTGGAGTGATGGCCAATTTGCATATTATTCTTTTATTCGATAAGATTAGATAGGATAGAGGCCTGGTGCACGGGCGGGGGCCAGCTGGTTTGCCCTGAAGGGTGTCCCGGATCAGGGTGGGAGTTCCCTTGGCGCGTGGGGAGGCCTGGGTGAGGGGCCTGTGGTGGTTTGCAGGCCAGCCACGCCCCCTGGCGACCCAAGCGGAGGTCCTGGTATCTGGGATTTATTTATCTTCTATAATTGAAACTTTGTAGCCTTAAGCGGAGGCCAAGGCAGGCCAGGGCAGGTGGAAAGCTTGGCTTCCTCCATTGCCGGGGAAACCCAAGCCTCCTGCTCTCTCTGTGGCAGCAGCCATCTTGGTTGGGTTAATTTGCATACTTGCTCCTGATTGGCTGGTGGGCGTGGCTTGTGGGTGTAGTGGAGGTATGATCAACTTGCATATTACTATTTTATTAGATAGGATTTCTAAAAGAATGTAAGGGCATTTATATCTGTTTTTTTTCTGTGTAGGTGTGTCTGTGTACCTTTGTCCTAGTCTAACCTTTGAGGGAGCAGGTGGGCAGGTAGGTACCAAGTCTGGCAGATGTAGGCCTTTCCTAATCTCTAGGGCAAATTTGTTCTTCAGTGTTTCTAGTATCAGTTTTTGATAAATCATTAATCAAAGTTGCAATAAAAAGATAATCTCAGGACTGGGCCATAAAGGACCTTAAATAAACCCTTCTGTGGAGGCCTCAAAGCCAAGAGAGAAGGGTCTTGTGTCTTTGGCTGGATTTGGAGGCAAATGAAGGCCCCTCCATTTCTAATCAGTGGGACAGGCATGAACTTTAGTCACCTGAGTGGCTGTGGCCTCTTGCTTCCCCTCTTGCTGGCGGTAAAGATGGCTATGCCCTGACTCCTGGATCAGGTGGCATGTGGGGGGAAGAGGCTGTAGTTGGACCCAAATGTGAGGGTCAGGGGGGCACCTCCACAGGGTGTGACAGCTGTGGCATGGCTCTGGGGCCAGGCCTGATGGCAGTGGAGGAGGCAGGGCGGCCCCCAGGCCTGCAGAGCCCACGTGATGGAGGGAGCCCCCATATCTGACAGCTTGGCTCATTCCTGTTGACTTACTGCTGCGCAGGGCAGAGAGGTGCTTGGGATGGAGGAGGCTCCCTTCTCCTGGGAGGAAGAAAGGAAATGGCTGCTCCTCCCAGGGCCCAGCAGGGTCAGAGGCTGTGGGGCCCTCACTGCTCTCCAAACTCCCTCACAAAGGAGAGGGCGGGTCTGCTCTTTAGGGCATGAGGTCACTGGCTCCTGACAGGCTGCAGAGCTGGCTCTAGGAGCCAGAATCAGTCACAGTCAGGGATAATGTGAGGCCCAGCACCGGTTCCAAGAGACACCAAGGCAAGGCCCGGGGACCTGGGTCAAGTGCAACCTGGACCAACAGACTTAGGGGCTTAGTTGTGAGTTTCCTTCTCAGGAGACACAACAATGATCGCATTGTCCACGAGAGCCCCTGTGCCACGTGGACATATCTCAGATGTGTGGTATCTGAGACAGGCACTCACTGTTCCCTGCATACCTTCCGACTATTACCGGACCCATGCTGGTACCACATTTTCAGACACAAGGGGGAAATGAGCATTTTCAGAGAAGTGCAGCCCTAGAGGTGCAGTGTAGTGAAATCAGGTTCGAAAAGTTGTTCAAAGGATTGATGTCCAGAACCCGGATAGACTTGCTCTGGATGGCTCAAGGGGAGGAAGCAGCCTTGGTGGGACAGTCGAGAGATAGAGGTGAGGAAGACTTCCTACAGGTCCAATGTATTCTCCAAAGACAGACAGACAGACAGACAGACAGACACACACACACACACACACAGACAGACACACACACACACACACACACACACACACACACACACACACACTTCTTCTTTTTTTAAGAGAATAGGAAATGAATGGAAAGATACCCTGACATTATAACAGTGGCTATCCCTACCTGGTAAGACAATGAATGACTTACAATTTTTCCCTTTATGCTTACCAATAGTTTCTAAAATATCCATAATATACACAAATTACCTTTTTTTAAAAAAATCATGATTAAATACGCATAACATAAAATTTACCATTTAAGAATATTTTAGGTATGCGATACAATGGCATTAAGTTTTATGCTCATATTGTTATGCAGCCATCACTACCATGCAGCTCTAGAAATTTTACTAGTAGATCATCCCCAACATAAACTCTGAACTTCTAAAACTAATTCCCCACTCCCTGCTACCGCCAGTCTCTGGCAATCACCATTCCAATTTCTGTCTCTGCGAATTTGACTACTCTAGGTACCTGACATGAGTGGAATCAAACAATATTTGTCCTTTTGTGTCTGGCTTATTTCACTTCTTGGCATAATGTTTTCAAGGTTCATCCATGTGGTAGCATGTGGCAGAATTCCATTCCTTTTTAAGGTTGAATAATATTCCTTTGTGTGTATGTATTCCATTGACCTGTCAATGGGCATTTGGATTGTTTCCACCTTTTTACTGTGAATAATGTAGATATGAGAATGTGTGTACAAGCATCTTTTTAAAAAAAATATATTTTATTGATTTTTTAAGAGAGGAAAGGAGAGGGATAATTAGAAACATCCATGAGAGAGAAACATCGATCAGCTGCCTCCTGCACACCTCCTACTGGGGATGTGCCCACAATCCTGATATATGATGCTCTTGACCGGATTCGAACCTTGCTTGGACCTTTCAGTCCGCAGGCCGACACTCTATCCACTGAGCCAAATCACTTAGGGCTACAAGCATCTTTTTGAGTCCCTGCTTTCAATACACAGAATTAGAATTGCTGGGTAGGGTCATATGATCATCCCATGTGTATTTTTTAAGGAACTATAGTAATAGTGACTGTATCATTTCATATTCCCACCAGCCATGCACAAGGTCTAATTTCTCCACATCCTTGCCAACTCTTGTTATTTTCTGTTTTGTTTTTTTTAATATATTTTATTGATATTTTACAGAGAGGAAGGGAGAGGGATAGAGAGCCAGAAACATCAATGAGAGAGAAACATCGATCAGCTGCCTCCTGCACACCTCCCACTGGGGATGTGCCCGCAACCAAGGCACATGCCCTTGACTGGAATCGAACCCGGGACCCTTCAGTCCGCAGGCCGACGCTCCATCCACTGAGCCAAACCGGTTCCGGCTATTTTCTGGTTTTTGATAACAGCTATCCTAAAGGGTGTGAAGAAGTATCTCATTGTGGTTTTGACTTGCACTTCCCTAATCCAAACTACTTAAACACATTTTTAAAATATGTTTTTATTGAATTTCAGAGAGAGGAAGGGAGAGGGATAGAAAGAAACATCGAACGGCTGTCTCCTGCATGCACCCCAACTGGGGATCGAGCCCACAACCTGGGCATGCACCCTGACTGGGAATCAAACCGGCGACCTCTTGGTTCATGGGTCGACACTCACCACTGAGCAACACTGGCTTAACCAAACTATTTATTTATTTATTTATTTATTTATTTATTTATTTAAATATATTTTATTGATATTTTACAGAGAGGAAGGGAGAGGGATAGAGAGCTAGAAACATCGATGAGAGAGAAACATCGATCAGCTGCCTCCTGCACACCTCCCACTGGGGATGTGCCCGCAACCAAGGTACATGCCCTTGACCGGAATCGAACCCGGGACCCTTCAGTCCGCAGGCCGACGCTCTATCCACTGAGCCAAACCAGTTTCGGCCCAAACTATTTATTTTTTTAACCCAGTTCTGTCTGAATCAAATCCTTTGTCCTTTATTTCTTGACAATATGGACCTTTCTCCCATCTTCTCCTTTTTGTACTTATTCTCTGCACATTTAAAAAAAATATATGTTTTTATTGATTTCAGAGAGGGGAAGGGACTTGCATCCATCTGCTGAGCTCCTCTGATGTGCCAGGCTCTGTGCCAGGCGGGAGGCTCCAAGATGAGCGTGGCCTGATCTCTGCCCTCGGATTTCAGCCTCTGTTAGGAACAGTTACAGCCAAAGCTGAGGTGGGCCCAGAGGACCACCCTGAGTGTGGGCGTAGTGTTGGAAAAGGCAGCACTGATGAGGTGGCATGTGAGCTGGCCTCAAGGGATGAGATGTTTGCAGGTGTGCAAGTGCAGAAAGGAACTGGGCTGTGGCAACAACTGCCATTACGTAAGCATTTGTTTGTTTGCCTGTCTTCCCTATTTGCTTATAAACTTCATGAGGGCAGGGCCAGTGATCTTGCTCACTGTAGGACCCTACTGTGCCCAGCACTGGCAGGTTAAAATGAATACTTGCTGAATAAGAGAGCTGTCTCCTTCCAGAATGTCGGCCGTGAGAGAGAGACAGCACGGCTGTTCTCCCCGGCACAGGGGCTGGAGGGAAGCATTACACACAGTGGCGACAAGAGCATGTCAAAGGCTGTACCACAGGAGCCAGTGTACAGGGGAGTTTGAAGACCCAGGTTTGAGAGAACTGGAGGCCATGATTGCTGGCTAGGGGCCCTGGAGAAAGGGGTGATCCTAGGATGTAGGCTCAGTAGAAGGAGAGGGTTCTCTCTTTTCGTGAGACTTGGATGGCTAATATGAAAAAAACAAACAGGAAATGCCAGTTGTTGACAAGATGTGAGCACCTGGAACTCTCATACACCGACGGAGAGAGTATCCTTCCTGCTGTCATTCTAGGCTTCAGACAGCCTGTGGGTGCTGGTTGGTTCTGGCTACCCTTTGGGCCAATCAAAGTGCAATCATGTCTGCACTTAGGCTATCAGACATGAAATGTTCTACGTCCAGAGCAATTTCCCAGAAGGGCCTGAATCCATGAGACTTGGTGCCATCGACAGCCCAGAGTTGGCTCTGTGCTCACCGGTCTCCAAAATGTCAACTTTGCCCACGTGCCTCCTTGTCCCTCCTCTCAGGTCACATAGCTGGCAGGACTTCAGTCAACAGAAGGTGGACCCTGCTCTTTTCAAAGAGCACACGGGACGGGCACTGACAAGCTCGCTCCACCCCACCCCTGAGCCCTGTGGTGGACTCCATCAGGGTGCTGACAGCCTCTGCCTGAGGGGCCTTTATGTGCTACCAGTCAGGCACCAGCATCCTACCTCCAGCTACTGGCCCAAGACTCAGTGCACAGGCCCCTCACCAGGCGGGCAGCACACGTGCCACTCAGAGCCCACACCGGGCAGCTCTGCTTGACGCCTGCATAGCTCAAGTCTGAGGGAAAATGCTGATTCCGTGTATGGTTTGTATTTTTAATGTATCTTCCTTCCCAAGTTGGAGGATGTCACCGAGTTACCAAATGCCACTTTGCTCACTGCAGGGGACACAGACAAATCCAGACACAAGGGTGCCAGGAAGGGGACTTAGGACAAGGAAGTGTGCAGTCAGGAGCCACGTGGGATGCTCTCACTCCAAGTGCTGCAGGAGCTCAGAATCGAGAGAGTCAAGTAGGGGTGGGGTGGGCAGGAAAGATCCTGGAGCAGGGCCCCCAGGTGGGGAGCAGAGGATAGAGGAGACCATCACAGGTGAGGAAAACAGCAACTGGAACCTGTACGCAAACCCAACAGAACACAAGAGCTGGCCAGGCCTAGACTCTGGTGGGAGACCCCCACTGGCTGCCCTTTCACCCGCAGACAGCAGGCCTCCTCCAGCCCCACCCAGGCCCCCAAATACAAGCTCCACTGTCCCCAGCCTGACCACAACTCCCACATGTGCTGTGTCCCATTCACACTGGCCTAGAAACTGGGAAGTACCTGGCATGGGGCCCCTCCACTTCCTCCACATGATTGCCTGGGGCTTGGGGGGGACCAGCACGGGTCATTTTTGTGGTCAGGAAATGTCTGTGGCAGCTGTGGACACCACGGGCCTTCCCTGGACCCTTCTGAAGTGGAGGCCACATTCCCAATGATTCTCAACTGCCTAATTCCAGCTCCAATCTCTTGCTTCTTCCTGGTAGGCTTGGTGTGTGTGCCGAGGGTGCGGGGGGTGAATGTTATCTTTCCGCAGGTCCATGAAGTCCCCTCAGATCCAAAATACTCCAAGTTCAAGGGCAGGACATCGAGAAACAGAGCAGCAGATACTGACGTGTGGTTTAGTTTAAGGCTTTTCAACCTTGGACGCACATTACAGCCACCTAAGCAGTTTCTTTAAAATACTTATGTCCAAATACTTCAACAGACACTTTGCAAAGAGTGGATCCAAATGGCTAATAAACATGAAAAAGCGCTTGACTATATGGTGTTAGTCATCAGGGAAATGCAAATGAAAACCACATAGTGATACCATTATACACCCACCCGAATGGCTCACATAAGACAGAAAATAGCAAATGTTGGCAAGGTTGTGAAGGAGCCAGAACTGTCATACATTGCTGGAGGGAGTGTAAATTGGTACAGTCACTTTGGAAAATTATTTGGCATAAGGTACTCAAGCTAAACACGTTCGTATCCATACTTGTCCAGCAATTTCACTTTTACGTACGTATCCAACAGAAATGCATACGAATGTGCTCCCACAGACACCACCAGAATGCTCGGAGCAGCAGTAGTCAAAATAAACCCAGGCTGCAAACAACAATCCAAACATCCAAATATCCACCAACAGTAGAATGGACAGGTAAACTGAGGAATGCCCATAGGGTTGGCTACACTATGGCAATGGGAATGAACCAACTACACGTATAAGCAACAGCTTGGATGAATCTCACACTGTTGAGTGGAAGAAGCCAGACACAAACGCATATATACTGTATGATTCCATTCATATAAAGGAAAGCTCAAAAGCAGGTGAAACTAACTTATACCCTACACCCTATTAGGAGGGAGAATGGCAAACACCCTTTAGGGCACAAGGGGATTCTGGTGATGTTCTGTTTCTTGATCTGGTTGCTTGAGGTAAGTTCACTCTGAAAATTCACGGAGCTTCCCACTTACGGTTTGTGCTTTTTTTTTCTTTTAATGTATGTTATCCTTCAATAAAGCCTTAAAAAAAATAACAACTCAGATCAATTCAGTTAGTATCTGTGGGGTGAGGATCGGCCCAGACATTAGTACTTTTTAATATCCTAGATGATTGTGATGTGCAGCCAGGATTGAGAGCCACTGGTGTAAGCTCTTGGGCAGAGCAGATGCACTCACCTGAAATGGTTCTGACGAAGGCACTCCCAGCTCAGTGGAATGAGGTATTGGGGGGGTGGGGATGGGGTAAGAGGTCCGTCTTTGCTGATGTGAGCGAGCCTCCTGCATGGGAAGAGGAAACGCTGTAGCATGCTGCTATTTTGTGTTTCTTCCCTGACAATGTCTGTTGAAAGCTGGTTGCATCAGTTTGATGTATAATGGGAACAAGGTGGGCCCCGCCCCACCCCACCCTGCCCCAGGGAAGTGGCTCACTCAGCGCAGCTGCTACAGGGTCATTTATAGAGGGGTGGCAGCTGGGCTTCCCAGGGACTGCTACTAGGGCCAAGGCACTGCTGAGGCTCTGACACCTGGCGGGGGGAGGGGTGGGTGCAGGACCCACTCAGGGTGTCTATGTTTGTGGGTAATAGCCAACTCTGGGTTCCACATGATGCCCAAACTCCCTGGCCTCTGGGTCCAGATGAGGAACTTGAAAGCTTGCTGCGGACCACATCGGTTTTGGCTCGTGACTGGGCTGAGAATATTCCTTCTCTTCGTGTGGTTAGTGGCAGCCACCTTAGCAATGGCCAAGCTCTAGCATAGTCTGGTCAAGCTACAGGCAGCTTGGACAGGACAAGACAGGACATGGGCTTACACACTACACAGGTGTTCTGCCCACCTGGGCCCCATCCATCCTCCCAGAAGTGCAGCGTCCATGAACTTTCTGCTGTGGGAGCGGCCCTGGGAGAGGCTCCAGAAGCTTCCCCCAGTGCTCCAGGGCCCACCACCACCAAGCTGCGGGCTGGCTCTTCTGGCCATGTCCCTGCGTGTCTGCCTCCCGGCATCGCGTCTACAGGGCAAGAGTGAACAGGACAGGGCCTGGGTCTCGTGCACCTCTGCTGGGAGGGACGCAGCGGGGCCTCACGGGGCTCACAGAGTGGTGTGGGCTGGAAGAAGGCAAGCTAAGCTGATAAAGGCTACATCCCTTGAGGGAAGCCATCACACATTAAAAACTAACACACCATCTCCAACTGCCCAGCCTCCATTCCCCAAATTAAAAACACACACAGCCCAGCCAGCGTGGCTCAGTGGTTGAGCTTTGACCTATGAACCAGGAGGTCACCGTTCAATTCCCGGTCAGGGCACATGCCTGGGTTGCGGGTTCCATCCCCAGTGGGGGACATGCAGGAGGCAGCCGATCAATGGTTCTTTCTCATCATTGATGTTTCTCTCTCTCCCTCTCCCTTCCTCTCTGAAATTAAAAAAAAAAATTTTTAAAATAAAACAACACACACACACACAAATCCCTGGAAATAAAAGAATCAGGAATAAGGAAGCGAGGGGCGTGGTAGTGGTGTAAGAGGGCCTCTCCACCCAAGTTGCCACCCTCCACTTCCCTGGCTTCAGTCTCCTCCCTGTGAAATGGGGGTGGGCCCCCAGGCCTTTCCCCCTGCACAGGAGGGTTGATCTGCAGTGGGCCAGGGAGGCTGGGCCCTGAGGGCTGTGCTAGGGCTGCCCTGGCCGGGACGTCACCTCCCTTGTCTGTGAAATATTACAATGGCAGCCCCTGCCAGCCAGAGTGGCACAGCCCCTTCCTGTTGTCTGTTTTAAGAAGCATTTATGAAATATTTCCTTTCTGTGCTTCAGGAAACGTGTGGCCAGAAAGAAATCTTGATTCTACTTTTTCCCTAGAGGTTTACAACGCGTGCTTCAAAGGGGTGCACAAATTCAACAACGCGGAGGCTGGTAGAGGCAGGAGCGCAGGGAGCACGCAGGCTGAGCTCATAGCAGGCCACAGGGCAGCGGCTCCGGAGCTCCTCGTGTGAGGTGTGCCGTGGGCCTCTCTGGGCGCCAGGTTATCCTCATCTCAGTGGACAGACGAGCACATGATGCTCCTCAGAGCAAAAGCATCAAAGAAGCTGCTGACCTGGAAGCACACAGGCCTGGCTGGTGGGTCCGACCTGAGAGACAACTACTGTCACATGGGGGGACACAGCCTGGATGTTCCCCAAACACCCACTTTACCTTAAGACCCAGGAAGGATCTGTTATCCAGGAAGGATAATTAAAACTGCTGATATTTTCCAGTCTGTTATGTTTTCTAAAAGTCATCATAAATTCTCTCTCCTGGTTTCCTATTATTTACATGCTTCTTTTCCTTCTCAAAACACTCCAGTAAGTAATATTTCCCATACAGAGAAGTCACTAGTCCATTACCCTCTATTCTGTCTTACTAGAGGCCCAAATGCACGAAATTCGGCCCTCACAGCCTCAGCTGCCTCAGGGCCCCACCCACTGGTCATTCCAGAAGGTCGGCCCGCCTTCTGGTCTAATTAGCATATTAGCTCTTTATTATATAGGATAGTTAAAAACTAGAAAGTGAACTTAAAGCACCATCCCATCCCCCACCCCCATCCCGAGTAGCCCAGAAACGTCACAAAGCTCCTGCAAAGGACTCGTAGGAGGAGCTCTCAGCCTCACTCAAGGACTATTGTTGTTTTAGATGCAAATCAGGAAATGTTTCAGTACGTAGAAAACAGATGCACACTCCACAGTTGACAGAGGAGAGCTTAAGGAAGGAATGGGAACAGGGGTGAGCAGGATTAGAGAGACAAGGGAGGAGCCAGCAGCAGAGGGGAGCGGTGGGCCTGAGGGAGGGTAAGAAGTGGTCACTAGAACCTGCAGAGAGCTGTGGCAAAAGGCTGCTGGTGGAGTGGTGGCTTTAGGGTGAGACCCTGCTGACCTGGGGCCTGACAAGGGAGGGAGCTGGGGAATAAAGCACCCCAATATTACTCTGAAATCTCCTGCAGGGCCTTCAACTGACGAAATCCAGCTGGAAGCATGAGGACAGGGAGTCTGGTTGCTGCAGTCCACAAGGTCAAATGCTGGGAAGTGTGGGGAGGGGTAGAAAGTGGGCGGGGCAGGGCAGTGGGGGGATCCCAGTACAGTCATCTGGTTTAACCATTTAAAAGGAGTAATGCAGCCGTTAATGTGCTGTGGTGCGGCACCCTCGCCACAAATAAATAGGACAAGGGGCAGCCAGAGACAGAGATGACCACGAGAGAAGGTTTAAGGAATTTTATCACAGAGACTGGGGTTCCCCATCATGGAGGGACAAACAGCTCTACTTAGCTTAATAATGCCAAGGTAAACATGTATGTTCATAAAGATGACTCTGAATTATTTTTTAAAAAGATTAAAAGTGGTCACTGTACTACTTCACAGAGCTTTAACAAAGCAGGGGAGACTGTAACACGATTTAGAAATATCTCCATCCAAAGGAAGTACAACAGAGCTTCCAGGCAAACAGAGCAGGCTATTCACATGTCCCGACTGCCTTTCTCTCCTGAAGTGCCTTTAAATGCCAGTCAAGAAATAAAATGGTACAAACCTCCAGAGCAAAGAGAATGGCCAAGGATGAGAGAGTTCAGTAAACTCTGGGAAGCAGATGAGGAATGATGGCTGACATGGAGGAAGCTAGTCTCTTATGGGCCTGCAGAGGGGAGTACTGACCTGAGGCAGCCGCTTCACCCCAGGACCCTGGCAGAGCTCAGAGCTTGGGGAGACCAGGTATTATGGTGGTGGGGTCAGGTATGGGCGGGGGTGGGGTAAGGAACCAGGAAAAGTGGTTGGAATCCTCCCAGGTCCCAGCCCATACTCGGCCCCACACAGTGGGAGATTGAAAACAGGAAGTGAGAGACTCAGGCAGCAGGGGTGGATGAACACAAGGATGAAACAGGAGGATGAGGGCAAAGTCTGAACGTGAAAAGTGGGACCCCATATCCCCCCTCTTCACACCCCTCCCTGCCCAGGCATAGGTCACCCCGTGCTAGAGTATGGTGAGTTTAAAACATGGCCACACATTTTTTGGGACATTTCTTCCATTTGAAAGGTGGGTCTCTGTCTCCCTCTCTGAAGCTGGGCAGGCTCAAGGCTGCAGTGGAAGTGATGCTGTGTGGCTTCCCAGGCCAGGCCATAGCAGGCCATGCACTTCCATGCACTGCTGGCTGCGACGTTCACCCTGGAGCCCTGAGCTGCCACACAAGAGGTCCAACTGCCAGGCTGTGTGCTAGAGCGGCCATGTGTCATCTTTCTGACTACCACACCCAGCCTTCCAGCGCTCCCTGCCAAGTGAAGAACCATCTTGGAGGTGGATCCTTCAGCCCCAACTGTTCTACCTCAGCCATTTGGGCCCCCCACAGCCAATCCCGCCATCCCAGCCTGGGCCCCCTAGACATTGTGGAGCAGAGGAGGGTTGGTGCCTTTTCCAAATTCCTGACTTGCAGCACAATGAAATGGCTGTTTATGCTCCTAGGTTCTGGGGTGGTTGGTCATGCAGTAATTAGTAAGTGGAATAAGGAACAGGGGTGGGCAAACTTTTTGACTCGAGGGCCACAATGGGTTCTTAAAACTGGACTGGAGGGCCGGAACAAAAGCATGGATGGGGTGTTTGTGTGAACTAATATAAATTCAAAGTAAAGGAGCGGAGGGGAGAGCAAGAGAACCCTCCGCTCTTTCGGCTCCGCGGGCCGGATAGAACAGCCGAACGTAGTTTGCCCATGGCTGAGTTAGAAGCTTCTCTTGAGAACCTGAAAGACTCCAGAATAGTTCTCAATGGGCAGATTTGCGCCCTGCCCCACCGCCCCCAGGGGACATTTGGCAAAGGTTATAGACAATCTTGATTATCACAGTTCTGGGAGGGGTGTTGCTACTGGCATCTGGTGATGCTGCTAAACATTCTGTAATGCACAAGAGCCCCTGACTCAAAGGAATTATTTGGCCTCAAATATCAATAGTGCTCCAGAGAAAAGAGTCTGACATTTAAGGTTTGTTAATGAAAAGACTGGCCTGCTTCCTACAGTGAAGCCCCAGTTGATAAGTTTTACCCAAACACAGTTTAATTCAGCTTTTTATTGCTTCTTTCATAAATATCAACAGCCAGCCAGGACATTTGCCGTTTGAGGAAAGCTTCCAACGAGAAAGAGGGGGGCGGGAGGGAGAGACAAGTGGAAACAAAGACAATATAGAGAATAGAAGACTATTAAAACAAGGGACAAAGAAAAAATAAATATCTTCAGAGGGATAAGAGGGAAATAGTATATCCATATAATAAGAATGTAATACGATGAAAAAGGAACAGTTAGAAAACAAGAATGAGCATTGTATATTAAAAATAAGAAAGCATCCTGGCCGGCATGGCTCAGTGGTTGAGTGTCGACCTATGAACCAGGAGTCACAGTTACATTCCTGGTCAGGGCACATGCCCAGGTTGTAGGTTTGATCCCCAGTGTGGGGCGTGCAGGAGGCAGCCAATCAATGATTCTCATCATTGATGTTTCTATCTCTTTCTCTCCTTTCCTCTCTGAAATCAATAAAAATATATTTTGAAAAAACGTAATTATTCTTTAAAAAAAACAAATAAGAAAGGAAAAATTAAAAAAAAAATCAACAGAAGGGCTGGAGGATAAAGCCAAGTAAGATTTCCCAAAGAAATAAACCCAAAAGGCAAAGGGAGGGTAAATAAGAGAAAAAATGTTTTTCAAAAATCAGAAGGTTAATCCGGTAGGTCCAACAGATAAAATAGAGAATTATCAAGAACATAACATTTTTCCCAGAACACAAGCACACATAACACACTATTTAGTTCAGCAGTGAAGACTATGTACATTCACTACTGGTTTAACCAAAACTCATGTTATATTCATTCCTATTGGAAGGATGTGGAGTGGAGATTGGAGGAGTTGTGTAGGAAAGTGCATCTCATCTACAAGGAGTCAACGGATGTCTAAATCTGGTAAACCAAGAAATAACAGTATAAACAGAAATAGAAACTAATAAGAGGGTGGAAAGAGGCTACCTCTAGAGAATGTGGGACTGAAAAAGGTGGGGAGAGGATTTTAATTATGAGCCTCTTTGCACTACTTTTTTTGTTTGTTAATATTCACGGGAGGATTTTTTTCTTTGATTTTTAAAAAGAGTGGAAGGAGGGAGGGAGGGAGAAAGAGAGGGAGAGGGAGAAAAAGAGAGAGAGAAACAGCGATGTGAGAGAGACACATAGATTGGTTGCCTCCCACACCTGCAAACCAGGTACATACCCTTGAGTGGGATTCGAGCCCTTGACCCTTCTGTGTGCAGGTCAACACTCTAACCACTGAGCACATCAGCCAGGGCTTTCTGCATTATTGATATTTAAACCATATGCACGAATTATTTTAATACATTTGATAAAATTAATACAACAAAAATTGTTATGTGATGTAATTAAATTTATTTATTTTGAAAATTTACTTATGTGGATGATCCATGCCCCAAGAATGCTCAATCAATTGTCATAGTCAGGAATAAACCTTGTTAACGTGTAGGAGTTTCTCCTGACGTTATTGGCCAGTAAGGCAGTGGGTGGGGTGGGGTGGGGGTGGGGATAGGAGCCCACACAGCAGCCCTTGGGTGGTCCCTGGCTCTCTTTGTCAGCAGGTTGTATATGCTTGGACGACTTTGCTGTTGGGTACAGGAGACCAGGCTGCCAAAGAAGAGAGGAGCTAATCATCCTTTCAGGGTGTGTATTGTTTCATACAATTGCACATCCACTTGTTTATGACTCAACTGAAGTTGTTTTAATTCACCTGTTGATGGCAAAGACCCAAAAAAGTTGCTTTTAGAAGTAAAGTGGTTTTGATGTAAGAATGAAGTCAGTTGTGTCAGGATGTCCTTGTTTGTTATCGCTGATAAGCACTCAGTAGCTCAGCTGCTCAGAAGCCCTGCCTGGGGGCTCATCCATAGAACACGTGGAAGAACTGCTATGGCAAGTGGACATTCAGACTATAAATACTGCGAGTCTGTGAGGAATATCTGAGTTTCGTCTGGGCAAGGCGACGCTCTGCTGACTTAAAAACCTCTCTGAAGACCTTTGGGGCACAAGTATCTCCCTCTGGCTCTTTACTGGCAGTGTGAAAGCCATGCAGCAGCGCAAGAAGGAGATGGCCTTGCCCTTCAAACTGGTGCCATCATCCCCTAGCAACATGCTCCAGCAACGAGGGACTTTTACTTTTCTCTCTGGCAGCTGGACGTCAGCTCTCAGTCGGCTAAGCATAAAGGTACACCTCAATTAAACTCAGACTTTTCCCCTTTTATCTCCATTGCCTGGAACAAGAGAGCAATTAACCCATCATTGCTTTGGAGTAGGTTATTTTTATTGGCTTATTAAGAGACATTAACCTGTATGCTATTGGTTTGTGTCATTCCCTCAGTGAACCTGTGTTAAATAAACTTTAGCCAAGATAATCTCAGCCTCTGAACATGCATAATTTTGCTCCCCAAAACAACTCTGGACATGGGCAAGAAGCTGTGTTTCTAACGGTGGGTGAGGAGCCCAGCCCAGGGCTGGACCTCAGGGCCCCTCCCAGGACCTGCTGGAGGCAGGCTGTCACAGCGGCAGCAGAAGGTGACTACACACGCTCAGTGTCATCTGACCGGACAGGTGGGCCTTGAGTCACCATATCTCCTTCCAGGGGCTCCCCCTTGAGGGGCAAAAGTGAGTAACTTGCTTGCAGGGCCTTGAGCCTTACCTCTGAGGTGCACCACGTGGGCACCAGCCTTCAGGCCTAACCCTGTTTTTCGTTCTTTTCCTTCACCCACCGCCTTTCCTATTCCCCTCCTCCCGCCTCTACCTCAGTCCTCCCGAGCTCTGCCCCAGGGGCTGTTCAGCTGGCCTGCCTGCCAAAAGCACTGCAGTTTTTCATTTTTATTTATTTAACCTTTTCAATTGTTACTTCCTTTTTTATTACATCACCATTATATAAGTAATAAGTATTCCTTGTAGAAAAATAAGAAAATATGGAAAATCACCCATAAATCCGACAGGCACATAAAACCACTGTTTGTTTGTAGATTTCCAGAATGTTTCCAGGTTTACACACAGGTAAATATACTATTGGAACACGGTTCGTCTGGGTATCCAACTGCGGAGCACTCAGCACGTGCCCAGACGCTGTGCTGGGGGCTTTAGCCCTGTGAATCCTGCCGAATCCTCACAGCTCTGTGAGGCAGGTGCTGTGCCCTTTTCCAGGCAAGAAGCTGCGGCTTAGGGAGAGCAGTGCTCACTGGCCCGAGTCCCATGCTGTTCAAGAGCCTGCTCTGGACTGCCAGTCTCCAGGCGGAGGCCAAAGCTACTTTCCTGACATGTTTCATAAGCTTTTCCCATTTTTATTTCTTACTTAGCAATATATGCACACATCCTTCTTGTCAATAAATATATACCTAGGTCATCCTGCTGCATGACATGCCCTTGTGTGGATGTGCCAGAATTTTTAAAATGTTTTTATGATTTTTAGAATGGGGGGGAGGGAGGGGGGGGGGAGAGAGAGAGAGAGAGAGAGAGAGAGAGAGAGAGAGAGAGAGAGAAACATTGATGTGAAAGAGAAACATTGATAGGGTGCCTCCCATATGCACCCTAACTGGGGATTGAACCTGCAACCTGGGCATGTGCCCTGACTGGGAATCGAACCAGTGACCTTTTGGTGCACAGGACGCCACTCAGCCAACTGAGTCACACAGCCAGGGCAATGTGCCAGATTTTAAATGACCCATTCCGTTTTGTTGGGCTTTCCGATGTTTCCTTTTTTTTTCTATCCCAAACAATGCAGTTATAAATACCTTTGTACACATACGTTTGCACAAATGTGATTGTTTTCCAAGGTCAACTCCAGAAAACGAAATTGCTTGGTCAAAGGCTACACACATTTTTAAAAGCTGCCCCTTCCCAATCACATCAGCACATTCCCCCACTTCGGTGCACATTCCCTCACATCCATTATTTGCTGAGTACTTTCAGTTTTTGAAATTTGGTCTGTGATTTAACAGACTGAGAAAATCTCTAAACTGGAAACATCCTAGCATATTCCTCTAGATCTAGAACCAAACCAAGATGCTTAAACACACACACACACACACACACACACACACACACACACACACACACACTCACATACTCACACACACACACACACACCCCAGACACTCTGCCCAGGCCTGTCCTGACTTCAGCAGGCAGGGCAGAACCTTCAGAGAGAGCGAGTAAGGGGTGAGGCCTGGAGGAAGGCAGAGCAGGAGGACCAGGCTGTGGCCCACACCTGGTTTGGTGGAAATTGTCATGTTTCCCCAAGGGAGGCACTGTCCTTCCAGCTCTCCTGTCCTCACAGCCACCCCTGCTGATTCACCCTCCATACGAGCTGTCCTCACTGTCCCCAGTGCCCACACTCTTCAGGAAGTCAACACAAGTCCCCTGGACCTTCACTTGATCCAGTTGCCAACACTTCAGCACTCTGGTCTTCCCTGAGTCCCTTCCAAGGCTTTGAAGTTGAGAAGTCCCGAACTATACACAGTCCCATTGTTCTCTTACCTTGATGCTGTTTTCCTCCAATAGGCTGCAAACCGGCATCTGGACAAAAAAAAAAAAAAAAAAAAGGAGGGGGAGAGTAAATGACTGAGGCAGAACACTGGGTGGGCCTTTGGGCAAAGCAAGCCTGGATGGAAACTGAGTGATGCATGCACCTCTGTGGCGAGTTCAGAAGCCACTGAGGTCTGAGCTGGCTACACGGTGGCCCAGGGCAGACACAGGCACCAGGACTTCCACACAGGGGTATTCTCTTCTTGGGGCATTTCTTTCTCAGTAGCCTGTTAACGTTCCCACACTGGCAGGAACCTGTACTCTTTCCATCTTGTCTCAAGGCCTTGTATAAACAGTAAGTGGCTGTTTCATACATTTTTATTCATATAGCCATGTATCAGATATTTATTGAGCACCCACTATATGCCAGGCACTGTCCTTGGGTTCTGGGGGTACAGCAGTAGACAAAACAAGACAAAACCTCCTGCCCTCATGGAGCTTGCAGTCTATTAGGAGAGACCAACAACCAAATACATACATAAATAAACTATATAGCAGTCTGAAGAGGTAAGTGCTCTGGAGGAAAAGTAAAGCAGGAGAGGGCGGGAAGGGAGCGTTGGAGCAGGAGGTAGGAAGAGGTGCCGACATTCTAAATAGTGTGGCCAGGGAAGCCCAGACATCTGAGAAAGTGGATTATGAATAAAGACCTGAAAGAAATTAGGACGTAATCCCTGAGAATTATTGAGAAAGAGCCTTTCTAGATGGAGGGAACAGAATGTGCAAATGCTCAGAGGTGAGAGCCTGCCTGACATGGTAAATCTCAGTGGGGAGGGTGGTGCGGCCAGAGTTGTGAGTGAGTAAAGGGGAAGGAAGACAGGGAATCAGAGAGGTAGGGAGAGGTTCTAGAGTGTGCAGAGAATCAAAAGAAGGCCCCGTATAAACTTGAGCTTTGACTCAGATGGGTGCCACTGGGAAGTTCTACACAGAGAAGTGACATGATGTGACTCACATTTTAACAAGTGATCTGGACACTGTTAAAGAATAAATTGGGGAGGATAGGTAGAACACAGGCAGAAATCCTGGCAAGACGCGATGGTGGCTTGGACCTGAGAGGTAGCATGGAGGTACTAGGAGAGGGTCAGATTCCGGAAAGTAGAGCCAACAGGATTGGGAGTGGGGTATGAAATAAAGGAGTCCAGGAGGTGTTTGGCCTGAGGGAATGGGAGGATGGAGTTGCCCTCACTGAACTGCAGAAGCCCGGAGGTGGAGCAGGTTTGGGGGAAGATAGGGAACTTAGTTTCAGACATGTTAAGTATGAGATGCCTTTTTGATGTTCAAGTGGAGAGGCCCATAGGCAGGCAGATATTTGAGTTCAGAGGAGGGGTCCAGGGTGGAAATGAAGATTTTTAAGTGCTCAGTAGGTAGCTTTTTGTAGTAGGATGTCACCAAGGGTGTGACTGTCAATAGAGAAGCTGTCCAAGGACTGAGCCCCATTCAATCGTTCAGCCAGGGAGACCAAGAAAGAGCAACAAGTACAATAGGAGAAAAGGCTTCAAGGAGGATGGAGCAATCCACTGTGATAGGTCAGGTCATACAAAGACAGAGCATTAATAATTGGATTTAGCATCTTGGAGTCACAGGTGATCCTGGTCAAGGTCAGACTTAGTGGAATGAATGGTTGGGATGAGAACCTGATTGGAACAGGTTCAAAAGAGAGGAGCTGGAGGACAGAGTGGGCTGGCCGCTGCAGAGGTGCCAGAAGCAAAGGGGAAAAGGATGATAAGATAAATTGCTTCTACCTTCCCTCCACTCAGTTATAAAATGTAAATCACAAAGCTGGCACTTCCACAATACCTGTAAATAGCAGCCATTGTTACCGAACTGGAGCAGGTGCTACAGGTAGCAAAGCTTCATCCAGTTCTGGCCCCATGAGCTGGCTATGTGCCTATGTCTAGACGCCCACGAAGTTATTCCCAGGTTCCCACTGTCACGTGTAGCCTTAGGATCAATGCCCACATGGGGGCTGCTCCGTTCCTTACAAACCAAGATCTCACTCGGGCCCCTGCTCCAGATGGTAAGTCAGAGGGAGTAAGACATCAGGGCGCTGCTCTCATGAGCTTACCTTCTGTGGAGGAGACAAATAATCACCAAGGAAACAGATGAGTAGGCTGGTCACTTCAGCTGCAGACAAGTGCAATGAAGACAATAAAATGGGGTGAAAGAGGGAGAAAAAATGTGGGAGGGGCCTCCTTCAGCCAGTTATGTGATCTGGTGGCCTCTCTGGGAGATGACACTAAGACAAGACCTGGACGACAATGCCCAGCTAATTCTCCTCAAGTTGGCCCCTGCCCAAGTACTCCAGGGTTTTCAAATCTCTCCAGGCTGGGTGGGGCCCGGGGTCATCTAGCCCGGGGTCATCTAAGTACAAAGCCAAAAGATGCCATTCTCTCCCTCTTTTGTCTCTAAAATACCTTATTAGGATTTTTTTCTCCATGATTAAAAAAAAAAAAAAAAGCATGCTCGCTGCAAGAACTGCAAAATATTGAAAACAGAAGAAAACAAGTCACTGACAGTTCTGCTGCCCAGAGAGCACTACTGTCCACATTTGCTATGCACCCTTCTAGACGCTCTCTGTGTACACCTATAGACACAGTAGAGGCCTGATACACGGAATTCGTGCAAGAGTAGGCCTTCCTTCCCCTGATTGCCAGCACTGGCTTCCCTCTGACACCCGGGACCCGGGCTTCCCTCGCAGCCCTGGCTTCTCCGGAAGGACGCCTGGTCTAATTCGCATATTACGCTTTTATTATTATAGATTGTTTAAAAACATGATCCTGTTGTACATTGTGATTTGTGTATATTGTTTTAGTCATGAATTTTGACTAAACTGTTGTGAGCATTCTTCTCATGTCATTTAATTTTCTCCTACATGGTGGTTTTCAAAATGGCTGTATGGTATTCCATTGAATGCATACTTTTATCATATTTTATTTAATACTCAATTAAATACTGGCTAAATAGATTGCTTCCAAGTGACTGCTACTATGAGTAAATGCTAAAAACAAAAAATCCTGTATCTTTTTTTCTTAGTGGAGGAGGTTTACAAATCTCTGATTGTTTCCTTGGGTTAAAAGAAAATACCACTGCCCAGTGGGAGCGCCCAGGTCTCCTAAGATCAAGAGGCAGCCTGAGGCTGCGGGCAGTGCAGAGCTGAGCCCAGAGGTCACTCAGAAGCAGAGGCTGATTCAATCCTTTGATTACCCTGGTCCTGTTTTCCTCCCTAGGGGGCTCGAGCAGAAGAAAAACAGTAGGCCCCTCCCCTAAACCCTGTGAAATCCAAAGGGATTCCCCACCTCAGCCAGGAAGAGGGTGTCACTCCCTGACTGAGCACAGGCAGCACTCCTATCCTCCCTTGAAATCCCCTTGAGGAAGCTCCGCCCTCCATCCCTCCCTGGGGAAAATATCTAAGTGGTCCGGCATTCAGCCTTTCTTTGGGGCAAGGCTGTGGGGAAACACAAGGCTTTATTGGTACAGCAGTAGCAGCTCCGCCCTAGCTGGTTTGGCTCAGTGGATAGAGCGTCAGCCTGCGGACTCAAGGGTCCCAGGTTCCATTCTAGTCAAGGGCACATGCCTGGGTTTCGGGCTCGATCCCCAGTGGGGGGAGAGGCAGACGATCAATGATTCTCATTGCTGTTTCTAACTTTCTCTCTCTCTCTCTCTCTCTCTCTCTCTCTCTGTCTCTCCCCCCATTCCTCTCTGAAATCAATAAAAATATTAAAAAAAAAAAGAAAAAAAGAAGTAGCAGCTCCTCTCCTATCCCTGACCCAGCCCTGCCCCTGAATTCTGAGACAGTCTATGCCCCCCAGGGGAGCAAAGTCCTGAGGGGCAGTGAATTCTGAGGTAAGGTGGGAAAAGCATAAGCCCAGGAGGCCACCAGACTTGGGTTTGAATCTCAACTCTGGAACATTCCAGACTCATCTTGGGCAAGTGACTTCATGGAATGTAAGCTCCATGAGGGAGGGACTTGGGTCTGTTTTGTTGACTGTTATATCTGCAACACTTAGCATAGTAGGTGCTCAATAAATACTATGCCAGGTCAATGTATGACCCTGTCTGAGCCTTAGTTTGCTCATCTGTAAAATGGGGATGATAACACGTATCTCACGGGCTTATTGTGAGGACTAAATAAAACATAAGTAAAATACTTAACACAGTGTCTGGTGTTCAGCAAACAACAGAGTCCAAAGCTCTTGACTTGCCACACGCCCCACAGCCCGGGCAGGAAGCCCTGCAGTTTCCCCTTGTTAGATAGTTAGTTTGCCTCCACTCTTCTCACTACTGCATCCAAACACGCCTCTGATATGGTACACATCACACTGTGTGTGTGCTTGTCCAATGCCCTTGCTAGGCTTCAGGGCAGTTAAGAGACAGGAATTTTGTCTACTACCCTCTGTGCCTCTGAACAATACTAGTATATGAAGTAAGCAAGGTCCTTATCTCCATTCTACAGATGAGGAAACAGAAAGGCTAGGTACCTTGCCCTAAGTCCACAGATGAGGCGTGGCAGAGCAAGGTCTAAACTTGGTTCTGATTTCTTCTTCCCTGCTCTCTTCTAGGTGATTCTCTTGCAAATACGTACTGGGGGAGGGGGGCGGGGGGGCAGGGGGGGGTAAGCCAGTTCCCATGTCCCTAAGAGAAAGGCAGGCAGAGGGGAGTGTGGGGACAAGAGGGGGATAAGAACGCACATGTAATAGCTTAATCCAGGGGTCCTCAAACTTTTTAAACAGGGGGCCAATTCACTGTCCCTCAGACCGTTGGAGGGCAGGACTATAGTTTAAAACAAAACAAAACTATGAACAAATTCCTATGGGCACTTTGGGCCTGGGTCTAGTCGGCTGCTAAGCAGGACAGGCAGCGGCACCTGGAGGGCCGTATAAATGTCCTCGGCGGGCCGCATGTGGCCCGCGGGCCATAGTTTGAGGACCCCTGGCTTAATCAATAAAGAAAATAAAAAAATTATGTATAACAGGATATTGTAAAAATTAAGTTATGAAATTTTTATTAAAACTTTTCTTACATACCATTAAAAACAAAACAAAACAAAACAAAAAAGGCAGGCAGAACTCCAAGAGAACTCCAGAACTCCAAGAGACCAGCAGTCTCCTGAGCCCATGTCATCTTCTGAGGACCATCGTGCATGCAGCAGGTGTGGCCCCCACCCCCAAGGCCTGTGGATTGTCTGGTCTGGGACAGGCTGATGCAAAGGCAGGGCCCTGGCTCCCTCTACCAATGTGGAGCCCAGCCAGCGAGTGGACTTGGGTTTCTTCAGCCCGGAGTTGATGGTCACGGTCCCAGCAGCAGACGTAGTGGGCTGAAGGTGCCTGCTCAGGACTGACCTATCTGCAGCTATGGGACAGGAAGGCTCTTCACCAGACCACAAGCATCCTGACTTCCTCACCTGTCACCCTAAGATCCTGTTGAGTGAGAGCCTCTAGCTGCCAGCATTGTGGAGTGAGGGAGAGGAGGCAGCTAGACCTAAGCCAGGGCTGCAGAGGAGGAAACAAGGGATCAGGAAGGAGCGTTTTGGATGACCAAGAATGGCCTCTGTCCACCCTCCTCCATCCTGACTTGCAGGTTTCTAGAGGGTAGGTTCGTGGCTGATTCAGCTGTGTCTCTACCCCGCCCAGCAGGTTATTTTGCAGAGAGTGGGTACTTAGTAAGGGTAGCTTACTGGGGGTGTCCCTGGAAGCGAGTCTGCAGGATGGCAGATGGCATCTGCCTTTTGTGTCTGTGTCATGAGGGAAAGGGCCAGTGTCCTGACCAGGCTGGGCCCGGGAAGGGGTGGGACTCCATGCCGGCGGCATTCACAGTGTGTCTCCCTCCCAAAGCACACCCAGGTGACAAACTCCCTTCCTTAGCCAAACAGAGACCATTTGGGGAAATCTCCTGGACCTAGGTGTCTCCCTGGCAACAGAAATGGACTGGGCGTGTGGTATAACTTCCTTGTCCTTGGGAATCGGAGGGCTCTGGCTGCGAGACAGAAGAATTCAGGGCAATTATCTCTTTATTGGGAGTAAAACTGCTGCTTTTGCCTGAATGGTCGATCAGGAGTCTTCTTCCCCCTGCCATCCCCACAGTGCGCACGAGTCATATGGCTACAATCATCCTGATGTCCTGTTAAAATAAGGCCTTTCTTCAATCCTTTCTTGTCCATCAGGAGAAACTGTGTCTTCCTCTGCAGGTGTGCTGCGTGCAGGGCTGGCTTGTCTGTACAAGACCAAACTCAGCATGCGTTTATCACCAGCATATCGGTATAGCCTTACGCTTCAGGCTGAGGGTGCCCAAACCCTGGAGTGAGGCATCCAGAGACCAGTTATTACACATGGGGCCCTAATGAAGTATACGGAATTAGGTCTACACCCCTCAGGCAGCAGCCAAAGGCCTCCAGGCCATGGCCCACTCTATCTGTCCACCCCGATCCCATCTTATCTTACACTATGGCTCAGATGAGATGCCATTGCCTGGACCAGCTGGCTTGGGCTTAAGCCAGTGGCTCTCAAAGTGTGGTCCCCAGATCAGCAGCATAGCACCACCTGGGACTTGTTAGAAATGTAGATTCTCAGGCCCTACCCCAGACCCACTGAATCAGGCAGAGGCCCTGGGGTGGGGCCTAGCCACCTGTGTTCTCACCAGGTGATTCAGACATGCACCAAAGCTTGAGAATCACCAGGTTATGCCATTGCCTGAGCCTGGGCCGCCCTTCTCAGGCCTTTTCTGCCTGTTGTCACCTCAACAACCTTTCAAAGTTCAGCCCAAGCACCTGCGAATGCCTCTTCTGGAACCCGCAGCCCCTTTCTGGTGAAAGGGCTTCGCTTCTGCTTCTCTTTACAGCATGCATTTTCTGCTTCATTTCACAGTGAACTGGGATCCTTTGTTAACTGTCTCCCAGGCTGCTTCCATTCTAGCACACACGAACGTTACTTTGAAAACACCTTGAGGAGTAAAGGCCATGTCTTACTTCATTCGGTTTTCAACAAACATCAACTGAGGGCCTGCTGAGCGCGGCAGGAACTGTGCCGGGCACTGAGGTTTCAGAGAGAAAGGTCCTATCCTCTGGGAACACAGAATCAAATAATATGTACTTTTTTTGGCATCTGGCTTCTTCACTTCACATCTCTGTGAGATTCATCAATGTTGTTAGGTGTTGCCATGATTTGTTCCTCTTTAAAACTGCTGTGGTATATTCCATTGCATGGATATGACATGATTTACTTATCTGTTCTATTGATGGACATTTGGGCTGTCTCCACCTTCTACAAGTAAAAATACTGCACACACTGGTGGGCATCTGCACTCATTCCTCTTGAGTTCATGCCGAGAAGTGGAACTGATGGCTTATGCAATGGGTAGAATATTAGCTTTATTCTACCCATTGCATAAGTAGGTATTGCAAAACAGTTTTCCAAAGAGTTTATACCAACTTACACTCCTACCTGCAATGTATAAGGGTCTACCAATATTTGGTATTATCAATCTTGAACGTTTTAGTCCTTTGGGTGGGTTTATGGTGGCATCTCATAAGTTTTAATGTCCTTTTTGGCTAATTAGATATCCACTTGGAGGATGTTCCTGTTCAAGACACTTGCTTATTTTGTCTGTCTTTTTCTCATTAACTTGTAAGAGTTCTTTGAACATTGTAGATACAAACCCTCTGTCATGTATGTTCCTGACAATCTCAGCCCATGGGTTGCCTTTTACTCCCGTCCCCACCCCTAGATTTTAGGAAGAGAGAGAGAGAGAAACATCGATGTGGGAGAGAAACACTAAAGCGAAAAACATTGTTCAGTTGCCTCCTGTATGCACCCTCAACCAGGGATCAAACACGCACCCTGGGGATGTGTCCTGACCGGGAATTAAACCTGCAACTTTTTGATGCACAGGATCATGCTCCAACCAACCAAGCCACCTGGCCAGGGCACCTTTCACTCTCTTAATGATACTTCCAATGAACAAAAGTTCAAGAGGTCAACTTACCTATCTTTTCACTTATGACTAGTGTCTTTTGTATCCTGTTTAAGAAATCTTTTTTTTTTAAAAATATATTTTATTGGTTTTTTACAGAGAGGAAGGGAGAGGGATAGAGAGTAAGCAACATTGATGAGAGAGAAACATCGATCAGCTGCCTCCTGCACACCTCCCACTGGGGATGTGCCCGCAACCAAGGCACATGCCCTTGACTGGAATCGAACCTGGGACCCTTCAGTCCGCAGGCCGACGCTCTATCCACTGAGCCAAACCGGTTTTGGCAAGAAATCTTTATTTTAACATCAAGAAATCCAATGAACAGCCCAGCTGGCATGGCTCAGTGGTTGAGCATCAACCTATAAACTAGGAAGTCATGATTCGATTCTGGTCAGGGCACATCTAGATCCGTGCAGGAGGCAGCCAATCAATGATTCTCTCTCATCCTTAATGTTTCTATCTCTCTCTGAAATCAATAAAAACAACAAAAAAAGTAATCCAGTGAACATGGAAATAACAACAAAACCCATTCATATTAAAAGCACAAAGAGGTGAAGGAGAAAGTTTGATGGCGAGTCAGAAAAGGATGGCATCTGCTCACAACGGCATGCCTGCCTGAGTGTGACACGAAAAGCCTGGGCTTTGTCCTGTAACATGATGTAGGTGAGAGGTCAGCCTCTGGTCAGTTCAACAGGCATGCCTGGTGCCAGTTTGGACAAGGTGCTATGCCAGATGCTGGGGATAGATCTGTGGGGGAGAAAGGCCCTGGCTGATGGGTCAAGAGAAGGACCACCTCTTATCATGTGTGTTACATTGGGTCCAGCTGTCCAAACCTGCAGACTCCCCCCAGTAAAGGCCCTGCTCCTGCTCCTGTGTCAGAGCCTGCAAAGAGAAGCGTTTGCACTGGTCCAGCTGGCTGAAAAGGGGAATCCCCCCCGCCCCGCCCTGAGTCACCACTGACAGGAGGAGCTTCACAGAGCAAGCACGGGACTAGGGCGGATCACTATGCTTGTTTCACTATGCTGCTTCGCTTCCAAAATCCCCTATGATGCTGTTGGACTAAGTCTAGATCCAAAAACTTTCCCCATGTTTCCCCCAGTTACAGAACAATACCCAGGGAATCACAGCTGCCTCTTAAAATGACTTCCCCAAAGAAAATAAGAGCTCACAGGCTCCGGGTTATGAAAATGTAGTTTGGAGTGACCAAGCCCGCACAACTTCCTCTGGGAGCAGGGGAGGTGGCAGGTTGCTAGCCCTGTCACCTTGCCAAGAGGACTCCAACCCACGTTGTCTTCTGCCTCCTCCAGCAGAAAGCCAGCTCCAGCGCCCCCAGAGCAGCTCTCTCCCCATCCAGCTTCTTGGAGATACACGGCACACAGCCTGGGAGCTCAGAGATGTGGCGCACAAGTCCCCAGCATCACCACGGACAGCACACCTTCTCTCTAGGGAGGGCAGCGCCTACGGCCAGTGACAGACATTCATTTCTGATATGTTCACATTACTGGCCTTGGGGAAAACCACAAAGTGATCTCTAGCAGCACCCAAGTTCCCGGTCTGTCCCTGTTCCCCACACCTCACCGCCACCTTTGCCCATTGACCATCCTCTCATCAGAAGAACTCCAAACTCCAGGGTAGGGCCAAAGGGGTCCTTGAAATCTACAAACGATGTGTTAAATTCTGGATGTTTGGGCATTTTCCTGGGAATGGGTCCATCTAGTCTTTTAGATTCTAGAAGGAGTGTGTGACTTCAAAAAGGCTAAGAATCGCTGGACTGCGCCCCCTTTAAATGTAGAGTATCAGTTTGACAAAGTCTATTTACACTATGAGTAATGCATCTTTAGCTAACTGCATTTCCAAAATAACACCTGGGGAAGGAGAACACTTAACTGAAAATATATTCCTAATTGCAAAACAGAGGTCCCCCTAAAACCTGAGGGAAGGATGACCTTGAAGCCACAGGGCCCTCTTGCTTTCTACCCTTGAAACCAATCCCACCGGTGCAGAAGGCCAGCTTTTCTGTCCAGGTGGCTTTTCTGAGGCTCCTGGAGAGGAGACCAGGGTTGCTAATTAGGATGCGTCAAAAGAGACATAGGCACATCTCCGAAGAAGCCCAGCCTCTCGGGTTTGAGAAACCCTCAAGCCGCTGCGGATGCTAAGACCTTAAGAAAGACGGGAGATCCCCGCCATGACTGGGGCCCAGGAGCCCTGTTTCTGCTATCACGTCTCATCTCAAACTGGAAGAGCCTGCCTGGAGCACATACTCCCTCCGGAGAGGGCTGAGCCCTCAGAAGACCCAGGTCTGCCGCATCCTGTGCCCCTGCTCTCTGCTGGTGACGAGATGCAGCTGTCCTTAGCAGGAGCCATCTGAGGGCTCCTCCTTCCCAACGCACAGCTCTTCCTCCCAGACTCTTTCTGAGCTTCCAGACCAAGCCAGGGCCCTGCCCCCGCTGCAAGCAGGAGGAAGTGATTCTGCAAGGCCTCCCAGGGACTCCCGGGGCTGGCTCAGGCATCAGACTGTTAAATAAATGGGATTTTTTTTTTTTTTTTTAGTGTTTTCAGAAACTGTTGTTTAAAAAAAAGATATAACCATCCAAACCGTTTATGTAACCCTTGGGAAGTCTCAACAGACATGGTTCCCTACTTATAACCGTGGCCAGCACTTAAAACAATAGTAGAGGGGTCGTCACAATCCGAGGCTGTCTCATACAATTCAGTGCTTTAGTAATCGAGTTCAATATTTTACTCTAATTTGAGATGTTTCTTTTTATGCACCTTCCCCCTTTTCTGATTTTCTTTTCCTTCGTTGTCCACTGCTGTGCACCATACACTCCTGACAGTTTCTGGAAACATCAGAACTGTCTTCCTGAAATAGAGACCAGAACATACCCAGAACTTGGTATTTAGGGGAACGACTATGCTGGAACTCATTTAAAAGCCTAGGAATATTCTATTCCCATAGATATTCCATGTCTACCAGGGTCAACACAGCTCACTTCTACCGCTCCACCCACCTGCGGGGTCTGCTGTCTCTGAGTTGTTCTCTTTGGACTACTTGGTCCAGCTCTCAGGGGTTTCAGCTCTCTGGATCTGTGCCAACTGGGTCAACATGGTCCCTAAACCAGAAGCTCTGGTTACAAGAGAAACACCAAGTTCCTGGGGGACAATCACAGTGTGAAGGTGATGATCTGGGCTTCTTTCTAGAATCCCCTGGGCGTCTCCATCACTCAGTGCTGGCAATCCAGCAGGAATCCATCTCCTGTAGAAAAACACCCCCCTTCCTGGCTGGTTTTGCTCAGTGGATAGAGCGTCAGCCTGCTGACTGAAGGGTCCGAGTTCCATTCCAGTCAGGGGCACATACATGCTGGGGTTTCGGTCTCGATCCACAGTAGGGGGCGTGCAGGAGGCAGCTGATCAATGATTCTCTCTCATCACTGATGTTTCCATCTCTCTCTTCCTCTCCTTTTCTCTCTGAAATCAATAAAAACAAACAAAAATCTCCTTCTTTATTAGAAAGGCTATTCTTTGGGTTAAAGCAGTGGTTTGGATCACAGACTTTTCAGGTAAAAGAAAAATCTGGTGAGAGCTGGGCCTCCACCAAATGCAGTTTGATAGCACTTGAGGGGCAAGGATAGTCTCACTGCCCCTGAAGATGAGCCTGTGGACCAGAGATAGGGTCTATGGCAGATTTCCTGACACTACAAAGCCTCTGAGAATTCCTAACCACTGTCCAAGCCAAGGCCTCAGCCTGGAACTCCCTGCTTCCACGAGCACTGACCGCCCTAATGGAGAGGGCAAAGGCCCAGGACCCTCACACCCCAGGGTTTCCCCTAAGGGCCCAACGGCTTGGAGGGCTTGAAGGGACTGTAGAGGGTGTGGCCACCACAGTCCTAGTCTCCTTCAGATGAGGGACATCAGCCAAGAAGCATCTAAATGAGGGTGGAGAGGGCCAGAGGTTCTTCCTCTTGGGTCTCTCCACCCACTCTCAACCCCAAGCCCTGATGTCAGCCCTGCTCTGCCCGCCCAGGAAACCCTCGGCCACTTCCCACAGCCCCCCTTCCAGGGAAGATCTTTAACTGTTGAGTGTGGGAAAGAGGAAGAGAAAAACGATTTCTACCCCTCCCAACTCTTCCCACTCCATGAATACCCAAATGAGAAATGATTACTCAACCAACCTGGAGAGCTCATTCCAGGTATCCTAAAGGCTCCTTACACTCATGAAGAGAACGAGTGATAAAGAATTGCAAAATCCCAAATCATAAAAATGTGATTGAAAAAGGGAAGCTCCCCCCAAC